>NW_017300169.1:1689731-1755778 GCF_001594075.2 Trachymyrmex cornetzi | reverse complement strand
TCTCCGTGGGCGCGACCTTAAAGTTAAAGCTTCTGTGTCAATTTCACACCATCGATGTGGAAATGGTGCCATTTGGAGCAGAAGGGTCACCGAGAAAAAGGCTTGATGGGGTTTGAAAACGGAATCTTTAGACTTTAAAATGCTGTTTCAAAAATGTCTCTCGATTATTTCTCATAAAGTTATTAGGGTCATATTTTTATCGCTGATTCGAAAAAGTCCTTCAATTTTGTTGAACATATATTATTAAAACACAAATTCTTAACCCAAATAAGAAGCGTCAAATACGATCAAAGCTGGATATCGGTGCTTAATATTTTTATATTATAAATTTTTAATTTTAAATACACCTTTTATATAGTTATATAAACTGAACGCATAATAGTTATATAAACTGAACGCAAGTTATTGCCAGATTTAAAACGTAATCATAGACTAAAGCTAAAATAATATTCATCATAAATCAAATTAATCGTCAATTTAATAATGATATTAAAAAGTATCTTAAAACACTACACAGAAATATTAATTACAAGTTTATTAATTTATTGAACAAAATTTTACATATTCCTGTTCCTAAACCTATTTTATTTTTTCGGCTTCCCTTTATTCCGATGACGTTTTGCAATTATTATGAATGTTTCGGAAAATAACTGTATTTTAAACAATTGCAATTGTATTACAAAACTGTTTCGTAAACAAAGAAAAATAAGATAAGAACAGAATAAAATAAAAAAAGACGTCTATGTGCAATGTTACTTAAAGTTTATAGCAGTACGTTAATTGACTTCCTACAAAAGTTAATTTGATTTTGCAGACATATAGTTTGATTATTCCAGATCTCATTCCAAATTTTGGGTAATATAAAGTAACGAAAAGGACCGTTATTGCGGATCACCGCTGAGCACCGGATCCGCATTTTCGAATCTATCGATAAATCCCACTTCGACATTTCGAGAGGCGATTTATCCACTTAAAGGTGGAAACAAACTTTCGAGAGTACAGTCGGCTAACGATCTATCGAGTTGCTTTCGAACAATCCGCGTCCTTTATACAATGCACTCAATAATTAAACTATCAAATCCCATCTGCTATTAGAATTCGCGAATATACTCGACAAATATTTTAACTAAATACGAGAAGAACCAATTACTATTACATATACACACATATATGTGTTCTAAATAAATTCATCTCAGAAATATGACTGCGCACCGATTACTTCCGGACTTTCAACACACAATATCTGAAATATTAATAATTTTCTTCAAATTTAATTAGATCGTTAATTTGATGCTACTAATATCTTAAAATCTGTAAAGAGCTTGTTGTAAATATATTATCTAGGAATTACGAATTAGTTATAATAGATCGGTAGATAATTGCGAAAAGGTATATCTACTGTTAATATTGCAGCTCATCATATTTTCTGCAAAGCTAACGTTAACCATCTAGGAACAAATTGCATTTTTGCAATGTTTACTCTAAAATTCAATCCGAGATAAATCCGAAGTAAATTCGTGATTTATGTAAATTAATTACATTTAAGCCGAAGATAAAAATTAAGTATTGAAATATGGTACTTTTATCCGCTAGAAAGGCTATACGCCGATACAGGGTGTTGCCGGAACTTTCAAAGAGAAATTTTGCTTGTTTTAAAATAGTATTATATTTATAACTGAATACTATCAATTTGTATTTAAAGTTTGCAGTTTAATCCGGAAATATCCGTGTATAAAGTCCCAGTACATCGATATAAATTAATAGAGTATACAGAGTGAATCAGAGTCGTTGAACCAGCTTTTTATCCTATGAGAAAATAATTGACTGCACACGTTATAATTCAATTAGGTATAAAGTCGATAATTTTCTCATAGGGTAAAAAATTGATTCAACGACTCTGATTCATTCTGTATATATGGTAAATTTTTCTCTGCAAAACAAGATATTTTTTTAGTAAAATTAGTTGAGAAAAATTGTTTTTTTTTTATAACAAGACACAATATCTAAAGGGTCACATATAGCAGTTCAAATAAATAATAGATTATTATTTATTAATTATTGCTCGATTAAAATTTCTATCAATACTTTAATCGTCAAAAAATTAATAAAGACAAAAGTAATTTTCGTGACATACAATTCATTGCCAAATTTTGAACAAGAATTTGGAACTGCCGATTTCATGCAGTAACAATGACAGATACTTTGCATATATTGTCGGGGGTTATGAATAATTCCATGTAGTCCCCAAGCATAATCGAAATGCGAGTTTAATTGCGAGTTGGCGAAACACGAAATGCATCCGCACGTGCACATTAAATCGCACGCAAATCGTGTTATTAAATTATACACTGCTTTTTAAGGCTTCAGACATGTGCGTAGCCGAACTTAACGCGAATATTGACATTTTGAAGAAGCCAGAGAGATGTTAGCAGGAAAAGCAATCCATAGCAAAAGCAGATTCCCCTTTCTGCCATTGGTAATGCTTAGCAACTTTCGAGATTGAACCGAACGCTCTATGTAAATGGACGTACCGTGTAGAATTAACGGCATCCAAATGGATCAATATCTAATTTACGGTGGAGGCGAAAAGGGAGGATAGAAATTAACGGAAACCAATGTTTATCGTCGGAATGCGGGTACTGCGTGTTTGGTGAACACCGATTACATGTTCGTCAAAACGTCAGAGCGAATACATGGTAGATGCAATGGAGCACAATACGCATACACAATTTTAAAATAGACAGTTATAAAGTAGTAGATACGATGATCCATTGTTTTTTGTTTAGTGTAATATATACGCTCAAGTTTGTGAATCGGACTAGGAGGCCCCATCCATTAGCCATCTCGTTCCCCTGATATAATTCCCTTGCACATAGAAAACGATTTTATTGAAATATTCAAAAATTTATTCTAGCTATCAGATCTAAAAATAATTTTGTCAGATTATCAAAATAATTATACTACGCAACCAAAAATAGGAATGATTTTTAGCCGAATCTCAATGTTGGTTGTAAGAAATGTAAGTTTAGCTTCAAAATAATTCGGTCAAGAAAAATCGTAAGCAAATGTTTAAAAAGACACTTTATAGACAAAACTTTTTGCAAAAAGCAATAAATTTTTTAGAAAAAATTTTGATCGAGTTGCAGACCGTTAAATATACGTAATTTTGAGGAACGCGATGTAATCTTTGTTAAGATAAAGAACTATGAAGATAAAAACCTTTTTGAAAAACAAAAGCATGCTGAGGCACAAGTTTCAATCTTTAAAATACTTTTTTATTTTTTGTCTGTAATGCTTTTTCACCGAGCTTTGGTGAGCTGAAAGTTGTGCAAGTTTGAGCGTTTTCCAAGTGATTTTTGTTAAGTAGTACACTTACACTGTCAGAAATGTAACCACGAACTTCCTTTACATGTAAATAAAGCTCGTGATGAACGAAATTAAAAGTGATGAATGATTTAACTGAAAATTAAGTTACAGTAGTTACTTAAATGTTACAGTAGTTACTTAAATGAATATGTACATTAAATTTATGAAAAATACATTAAATTTTATGTACACAAATATACTTTTCAGTTATAAATACATTAAATTTAATGTAATGTCATGAAATTAAGTTCAAATTGTGTAACTTAAAAATATATTAAATTTCAAAAATATATTGAAATTTTTAACGATGTAGGACTCAAACCGGTTGCTAAAATGTCAAAACTTTTTACAATATTACTTATCATACTTGAAATTCTAATATAATTGTTTTATAAGACAAGTCCAACAAAATTATTTTCATATCTGTATTCAGCTAAATATTTTTAGATTCTTTAACAAAATTAATCTAATTGTAAGTTAAATCGAAATGTATCTCATTTTGTATATGTGAAAAAACTAGTAATGATTTTGTATGATTTTAAATTGATAATAAACTAGTTTTTAATTTTTTTTTGCTCTTAAGTGACGTCTCTTCTATTTATATTATTCAACATAATTATTATTTGTGTATAATATCACTCCCTTAGATTTTTTTTAAAGTATCAAGAACATTTTTCATTATTTTAATTTTTTTTAGTTTTTCTTTCACCAAAATACCAAAGTAAATGAATGTCTTACGCAACCGAATTGTAGTAGTTCCCATTGGCATAACTAACAATATGCTGCATTTGGCGTGAAATCGACTCAATATTATTAGCTACTAAAGATGCTCATGGGAGTTTGATAACAGAGTTGCCGCAAGCAGATGTGCAAGTTATACTTTGCACAAAAGTACATTAATAAAGGGAGTGTCAAATTAAATTTAAAAAAATTAAATTTTCTATTCTGGTAATACCAATTGTGTGTGCTTACTTCCGTCATATTTAATTTTTTCCGAAACATATACTGTACAAAATTTTAGAAAAACTGTATAATAAAATCTGAAACCATTGATTGCATAAAATATTTATTTCTCGATGCTTTCAGTACATACAGAGCCACAGTAAGCCATTTTAACACCAGAATACAAATCATTTTTCCTAGAGCGAAAACGTGAAAAATGAACAAAAATTGCTCTATTAACTTCAATGGCACAAAAATTTTCACTTTTCACATTTCCGCTTTAAAAAAAAGTTATACTATAAAATAAAAATAAAAAACTGCGCCCTTTCTAAAGATATTAAAAAAATTATTTAAAAAATGGCTTACTTAAAAAATTTATAAATAAAAATATAAGAGAAACAGCAAATTTCCCTTTACATAAAAATGCCCTTGGGTCAGCGATCCTGTTTAACATGTGAAAGTTTGATAATCTTTTGTAAAAACTTTTTTAGTTGTTTACAATAAAAAAGTTAGAACTGTAATGTACATACATGAGTTTGTTTTTATTTTTCATCATTTTAAAGTATTAAATTTTTATCGTATACATCCTGTATTTTCTGTCTAGTCATAACATTTTACGGTTATCTAATTGAGATTACCAATTATTTCTCTAAATTTTCATGATATCGATTTTCATGATCAATCGGTGCGTTTGCGTTTGTATTTTCGTTGCATAATTTTCGTTTTTTATTACATCGATAAGTGTTATACACCAATGTGTTTGAAAAGCGCATAAAATTTCAATCGCATAAACATGAGTTCTGTCCGCGCTTTACAAAGCTGCAGCGATGAATCCAAAATGCGAAGTACCCTTTTTATGTCTGTTCGCCAGAGAATCGTAATTGGAGAACGCAGCTAGCACTCGTGATACAGGGTGGCCACTTCGAGTGCGGCTCCTCGTAGTAAAGTGAAAAATTACGACTGCCACTTGCAAAGCCAGAGCGCAATTTTGTTGGAGTTGCATAAAGGTGAGATTTGTTCTCATACGGCCAATAAAAACTCCCGCATTCGTCCATTGCAAGCGACGCAAGTAATTGAACTCGATAACGCGTATCCATGATGCGGAAAGCAGAAGTGTTTTCTCTTTGTAATCTTTGTTATTGTTCGAATCAAATCGTCCAATCAGTAAAATAATGATCGCTACTCATGACCAACCGCGTTTATTTAGACAAATGATTTATAATGAAAAATTAAACCTATAATAAATATTTAAAATAAACCCAGTTTAAAAAAAATAAGAAAAATATTATATCTGGTCAAAGCAGATTTAAGTGCTTAAGCATTTCTATATGAATTTATATACATACCTATTTAGATTCTGCAAACTGCGGGCCAATATCTGTTTCGGTTTTGAAACACAATCATGAGCAGAACCAGAGTAGTAATATCACTTATTAAATCGACATAACATCTTTGTAAGAATATTAATAATCTGTTGTTAATAGGAATCTTAAATTTGCGAATATATAATTTATTGCAAAAAATATTACCTCAACCCGGAATTCAAACCTGCATCACCTGAAAATATTAAAAAATATTCAGAATAGATTAGACATAGGTCCCCGCGAGGATTTAATATCAAGATAAATGCGCGATATAGGGAAAAATGTCTACTGCGAATTCGGGATCAGGTTATTTATACAAAAGCGGACCGAGAATCTCGCACCAAGATCCGAATCGTCATTTCCCGCGCGAGAGAATTTTCGATATCCCGTGCGAAATTCGAGAAATATAGCGACGATATTCCCGGAGCGGGATGTAAAGTTCCTCTCGTAAGGAAAAAAGATTGAGCGAGAGAGGGTGGCCAGAAAAAGGGGTGGGAGGTGAGGTCGAGAAAAATTCATAATCTCGCAGCTCCGTGAAGTGAGATATAAGCAGGATAAGGTACAAGCAAAGCCCAAATATATACAGGGATCTAAAGTTAACTGCGAAGAAAATTGTCGCGGTATAAAGCGCAAGCTGAGGCAGTTGAAGAGAGATGAAATTCGAAATTTAATATTTGCCCGGCAAAATTAAATCCACGCCGAGTTCTCTCGTTATGTCGATTTGGAACTTACGCCTACGTTGTTACATTTTGTCGTGTCCCTCAGATTCAAGAACTTGAAAGACTTATGTTATTTAACTCTTTATTAGTGTATTTCGCAAGGAATGTCCAAGAGATTTCAGCTTTATAAATTCGCTAAATGTATGAATGCTATTTGAGGCGCGCCATGACAAAATATTATAAGTGCCAAAAATGTGAAAATGTGTTTTATTGTATGAATTGTAAATGCTGTATTCTATTGTATACTAATATTTGACGTGGAATGCTGCTAACGAATAAAAATGATGCAACTCAAGACATTGTAAGTTCATTGACATTTTTACTTTTTGATTTGTATTTTCACTTGAACTTATAACGTTTTGACTTGCATTTTTATTTGGATTTACAACGTTTTGATTTACAATTTTATTTGGACTTAAATGTTTTGAAATTTTAGCAACTTTAACACAATTTTTCTTAAATCAGAATTACTTAATTAAAATTTTTTATGGGCAAACTCTGCTCATATCTTTAATTATTACAATACTTTTTTGTAAATTTTTTAAATAGTTTTCAAGAAAATAAGTTTCTTGTTTCTCATGAAAAATAAAAAAAAAATGCCACTTACGTTTTGCCGTAATACGCCTCATTTATACACATTATTGCATTTAGCACAAATTTGTTCACAATTTAACAAAAATATTTGCATTTATCTTTATCTAAAAATTGTATAAAATATTATCAATCTTTACTTAATCTTTAGAACATATAGTTGGATTATATATTCGCATCCTGAGAATCGTATTCTGCGCATTTCTTTTCTTTAATATTAGCAACACCTGATTAAAAAAAATTATGGTCTCTATTCTTTCCTTTTTTTAAATACAGTACTTACAAAGACTAAAGATATTAAAGTATATGTAAAAACTACTTAATAATCAGGAGACACGGTAGTGTCTCGCGCTAAGAGTAAGTGCGGCAATATCAAAATTGCGAGACTGGCCGTGTTTTTATATACTTGTAAAAATGATGAAAATTAACCCGGGACACAGATGACCCATCGTATATAATAAAGGATCGGAAAGTCATTGTGTGTATTAAGGGTCAATTGTAAATCATCAAAGAGAAAATGAAAATTAAGGTAAATTAGGGTGTCAGAAATATCTCATGCAAATAATTACGTTAAAAAAATCCACACAAGTAATGTAGGATTAACAACGAACACACTTTCTTACTTTCTTATTTTTAAGCTCTCGCGCATATTTTTCAGAAAGAAAATCGTCTTCCCTCGAAGTCACGTGTTTAAATCGTTTAGCATCATTTAAAGTTTCCTAAGGGAATAATAAACGGAGAGGAAAACAAGTCCGACGAAAAAGTCCAAACAACGAAATCTCCGAAGGAATCGAGTTCTTGCGAGGAATTCATACCTTCTTTTTTTTCCTCGAGGCACACAAGAACTCGATTCTGTAAGGCATAAATCTTATGAACTCGTGAGACTTACGTTGGCTCGCCTTTCGATCGATCTGTCGCCTTTAATCGGGATTTATCGGCCGTGAGTTCTTCGGGGCTATTGTCGATCGCGCTTGACGCACCGGGCGGTAAATCGTGCGGAAGTTACCGCGGCCGCGGCCATCGGGTACACATACCCAACCAAGTTCCCTCATACCCGCTCGATGGGCACCACGGTCGATCGGTTCTCGATGCGGTTCGGTCCTCGACCGGCCCGATATTCGCCGCGCCCTTGCATCTCGTTAATTCTTGACGACTACATCGATGCAGCCGTAAAGTCGATAGAGAGAAGCCCCATGAATTCGCGTTTCTCGCTTAATCATGATACTCGCTAACCGATGTAATCTGCTCGATTCATCGATCGATTTCTACGTGATCGCTGATGAAATAACAGGGCAACCTTAGGGCTATTAGCCTTTTATTAGTCTTTTATTAGTCTTTACTGAATTCTCATCGATCAATAATAATTTAATTAAATAATAAATATTATTGTCGCTATTATTAAGTAAAAATGGACCGAGAGAAAGGTGCAACACAAATGAGTGAAGAGCGCCATATTTGGTCAAAGCAGCTGGAAAAATTCACATAAAAAGTATTGTCGTCAAACAATACTTTTTATGTGAATTTTTCTAGTTCAAGTAAACTCATGCGTGCTAATTGTTTATCGGTCTGAATCATACTTCTAGTCTGAAGTTGGAGTATGTAATATCATAAATTAAATTAACAAGCAATTTAGTATTATTATTTAGTATTATTATTACGCTAACGAGAGTACTGTTAAATTTATAGTGTCAAATTTAACCTAATTTAAATCGCTACTGCTGCTACTTGATATATCGTTATTTTATACTAAAACAATGGAGTTAAATAGTTTAAAACAGTTCAAATTGGAGAAGTTAAACTTGATACTATAGATAGTATAGATTTAACAGCGAGCATCTCTATTGCCGCTAAATATACGTCGCTAAAATCTGTAACAATTATTGATGCTGAATCTGTCCTAATTAGCTTAATTAATTTCAAGAAAGCAAAATGACATAATTCACATAAAAAATAATATTTGAGAAATTAAAGAAATATATTTTAATAAGAGAGAGAATAATCCAAATTTACAAATGTATAACATAAAGAAAATTGAATTGTTTAATGTTCATTAATTTGACAAAGAAATTTATAATTGAATGAATACAATAGGTCCATTGTCAACTCCGGAGAATTAATAATAAAAATATTACTAATAATGAATATTAATTAATAATAAATAATAAATACTAAAAATATCAATAAATACTAAATATTTAAGTAGATAATAAATTAATAAACTTTATATTTGTTCGGCGAATCGACATTCGTTTGACGTATACGCTTGAAATGTATAGCAGCGATATGATCAGAACATGAAATGTGTTGATACCTCTTCGATCAAGCATCCGTAAATACGTTTGTTTGGAGATTGGTCCTAAAGCGTATTGGTTGAAGCGTGATCATCGTTATAGGAAACCAGGATCAGCGAAATGGCGTTTCGCAAGTGTCTAGCGAGGGGAGAAAACCAAAATGGAGAATGTGTGTAGCTTCGTGGCGAACTGAGACAGGTCCCGGATTTACGAGTATCGTACAGGAATAAAAGCTTGACCGAGAACTCTTTTACAGTCTGGGCTGGTGGTGCTCGTTTTTACGGTTTTCGAATTTCAGAGGCGCACATAGGGCTACGATTTTGCGATTCTGCCCCATAACTACTGGCCGATTCGACACGACTACCCTCGATCGAATATCGGTGTTATTGCTTCGTCGTATTCTCATACCAAAGGCAATGCGAAAAGGAAGTATCGGAAATAGCGACAATAATGGCTTCAACTGGAAACGGCGTGATAACGATTTTTGATATTGTCGTGTTACGCCGGATATATTCGAGTTACAAACTACTTAGCATCTTTTCACGAGATTTTCCACATACAATTTTCTAAACGGTTGTTATTTCCACATAATCTTTAATTTGATTATTACGGTTCAATAATTATTATTCTTATGCTTTAAAAAATATGAATGTGTATTTATCATATCTACATCAGGAAAGTTAAATATAATTCTCATGTAGAAACATCAACATGGTGTGAATTTAAAACCATAGTGTTAAATTTGCACTATATTAGTGCACAGAAAGGACAGAAAGTTCTGCTAAAATGTCTAAATATTTAGTTAGAAAAACAATTTTATTGGATCAAAGATTTAATATTTGGCTAAGATTCAACATTTACTTAGCTAAATTTTATAGTTAAACTTTTAAACTGATTGTTAGAAAGTCAAAATTTTGGGTCACATTGCTCATCATGTTTAAGATTCTTATACGTAATTATTTTAATGTTCCAACAACATTATTCTTACATCTGTATTTAGCTAAATTTTTAGACACTTCAGCAAAATCGTTCTTTCCGTGTGTTTATAGCAACACGATAAGAATTATATAAACACTGCATGACGTTAAATTCATATCTATATTTTTTTAGAATGTAATGTTACATAAATATGTCTTTTCTGTATCAAATGGCTGATTTCACAGGTACCAAGGGGCATAATTACTTTTCTAACAGTCATCGCTGCAAGTCGTAAGCAGGCATTATCGGCCATAAACATTTTATGTTTAGTTAAAACATATGAGCTTAATAAATTTCAAACTTGTGCCTTCGGCAACTTTCCTTCGTTACAAGAGTCGCGTCATCGCGCTAACAAAGGAGGTAACGTGATCAGCGTGATCTAATTAATCCGTCGTTGTCAGCCGCGCGCGCTTTCAACAGAATTCGATCGCGACTTGCCTCCTAATTAGCCTTTTCAACGGAAGTTTGCAAGGTGTTACCATGGCGCGCGAACCTTTTCACAGAAGTTCTCTGAATTTCACCCAAATATCTAGGGATATATAAACGACAAAATTCCATTTTATTTTTTATACACTGTTGTCGTAATAATGTTGCAGTTGAACGTTATGACATGAGAGAGCTGGTACAATTTATTTACTCGAGTGCGTCGAGCGAAGCCTCGAAAATTGCGTCGACGAGTCACGAAGCTCTTCGAAAATCTAGGTCATGATTTTCGCGAGATTGCGTCCCTTGGTGACACACTGAGAAAAAAATGGTTGCAATTACCATAATTTAACTATAATTTAATTTTTTAGTCACATTCTTTTATGCCAACTATATTTTTTAGTAAAGCTATAAAAAATATAATTATAGTCATAATATAAAATAAATATTAAATAAATATTGTATATATGATTATTCTTTTTAATACTAAAAAAATATTAGAACATTAATAATTATAAAAATAATAATTATAAGAAATTGATAATTACAAAAAACTCTTAACCACATATAATTATTGTTTATTAAGCAATTATAATCACAAATACCAAACGCTTTTCTCTCAGTGCAGTTTTCATCGATTAAAGCAAATTACGTTGCCATAAAGCGCAACAAAACCGAGCGTTGGTGACGAGTAACGTGATTAGCGATGATCTAATTAATCCGTCATTGTGTCACCTATCCAGTCCTTTGAACAGGATCCAATCGGGCGTGCGTTCTAATTCAGTGCTTCGTCGTCGTCGTCGTCATCGTCTGAGTTGGCCAAGTTTGCGAAAAGCGGCGGTGCGGAAAGCGCGTTGAATACGCGAGCGCGCAGAGTTATTACACCAAACGCACAACGCAAGGTTCCCAACCGGGGAATATACGGCGCCGGAAGCCCTCCGGGGCACAAAACGGAGAACCCGTCGACCGCGTATTCGTGACCTCTGAACTTCGATTCATATCCGGCGCAGTATTGTAGCCGGAGCTTAACGCCGTGACGCACGTATGGTGGCAGTTTCCGTCGCTATGATAGCGATACCGGAAGATTCTATCAGGAACGTCGTATAACCTACGCACCCTACACGACAAACAAATCTCGCGTAGAAACTGGGGTAATAGAGCAACGTCTCCGGCTTGGCTTCGTTTAATCCGTCGTTACGAGTCTATTGCGACTTGATATCGACTATGGACACCCAGAGAAAAGGTTGCTTCGATTTAAAGAAATTTTAGTTAAAAAAAAGTTTTTTTATTTGTGAAAAAATTTCTTTGATTTAAACATTATTTTTTTTAATCAAATAAATTTTATTAAAAATAATTTAAATTTTTATTAAAATAATGTTTAAATCAAAGAAATTTTTTCTTTAACCAAAATTTCTTTAAATCGAAGCAACCTTTTCTGTATGGAAAGAACGGTTTTGCTAAAGTAATAAAAATTTACCTATAGATATAAATCTAAATATAATTTTGTTTGAACCATCAAAATAATTCTGTAGAATGTCCAAGCTGGAATGCTATAATGTAAAATTCTTTGGAACATTGTCATCAACGCTTAAACGTTTTACGTGCTTATTTTGATGATCCAATAAAATTCTTCTTTTCGTACATAAAAAGAAAACGCTTAAACATTGATGACAATGTTGCAAAAAATTTTTACATTCTAGCAATCAACTTGAACATCTTATATATAATTATTTTGATAGTCTAAACAAAATTATTTTTAAATCTGTGTGTATCTAGTTAAATTTTTAGGTATTTCAGTAAAATTATTCTTTTTGTATGGTTTTACCAAAGCATATATAAAAATTTAGCTAAATACAATTCTAAAAATAATATTGCAGAACACACACACGCACCACAAAATTTGATCTCTTTTTACCATACGAGAATGTGAATAGTTCATCTCCGACGTATTTTTGCGTGCTGAAACAGATCTGTTGGCAAAAGTTGGCTATCACGCCACAATTTTTAGAAAAATACCATCAAAGAGACTAAAACCGACAATTTTGAAAGTTTTTAAGTATTTATTGTAGCACCGAAACTAATTTTTTTGCCTAATTAATACCACATGAAAATTTTAGCTTTAAAATGCATTTTCACTTCAATATGATCCGAGATGTAGCAATTTGAAAATAGTTCTTTCCTCATGTAACGTACACACTATCCAATAAAATTTTATCTTTTTTTGTAATATAGAGTGTGAATTGTCATTTCCAACGTATCTTTGCGTGTTGAAAACGAATTTGTTCGCAAAAATTGAGTATCACATCACAATTTAAAAAAAATTGACGTCAATGGGGCTAAAAATGTAATCCCCTTTGACATCATTTTTCTCAAAATTAGGACGTGACAACTTTTATTAACAGTTTTTGTATTCAGCACGCAAAAGTACGTCGGAAATTACTATTTATACTCATGTATCAAAATGATATTTCACAGTGTAATTTTATTGGACTATCAAAATAATTTTAGAACGCTCAAGCTGCTATACAGAATATTAAAACGTTTTATAGTCATTAATGTTTAAGCGTTTTACAAGACTATTTTAATAATCCAACAAAATTATTTTCAAAACCTGTATTTGGCTAAATTTTTGGACGTTTCAGCAAAATTGTTCTTTCCGTGTAGGATTCTATTTTTCTCGATAACTTTGCAAGATTTTCTTACGCAAGATTGGAAAATGGGGTTACGATTTCCAGACTGCCGCGCAGAATTGCAGTGCTCGATTCCGAAGTATCCATAATCTCAACAAATAAATGCATTCACATAAGATTCTTCTTCAGGAATTGTTGGAATCAAGAAATAACATCATATACTCGTATGAGGGATAGAACGTGTGAATGTTCGCGACTATTAAGAACTAGATCTTCAGCGTTTAAGGGATCGTTATCTCCTCTTAGACATTGAGACGTATTGCTTTTTCATCCGCAGCTGGGATATGGAAGCGCTAAACTCATTAGAAAGTTCCTTCATTACCACACCGACCAACGTGTAACGCGGAAGCTCTTAATCCGGTGCGGCAAGTAAAAAGCAGCGGGGCCCCTCGCGCCCTCGCGAGTTGCACACGATATCGCTGATGTTATTACGTTCGATATTACCACGAAATTGCGTCCGCACTGTAAACTTATTAATCTCGTAGTGTACGAACAACGAAAACAGTTCGTAGTCGGCGAAAGCACTGACATGATCAATGCCATCTAATTAAACCACTGTCACGCGGCTTGATTACATCTAGGTTTAATTAGATCTAGCAGTTACGCCAGGCTCTATGTTGCGCCAAGAGATTCCATCGATTATGTCGTGGGCGGTTTATATACGCTACGTATTCCGTCATGCGTTTCTTTGCCGGGCGAGCATAATAAATCAACGTTTTAACAAACTCCCTCTCCCTCGTCGACGTGATTAATTTATGTCCCGCATTTAATGAACATGCCCAGTATAATTATACGCAAACATTTGGAAATTGATGCACGAAATCCAAGTGATGTCCGATGGATCGAGATCAAATTCCTATATATTATCATTTATGCATAAGTGTAAATATTAATGCAATCGCCAATTTGAATGTATATTTTCCACATTTGTCAATTTATAAATAAAAGAGGGAAAAAATTTTCGCAAATCGCGCATCGAATTGAAGTTATAATATTTTACTACACAGAAATAGAGAGTCTCTAATAGAAAGAATCACGAAACAGCGTCAAAATTAGATCGATGCCATTTTCCAGCAAAAATTACGGCTGTAATAGTGTATTTTAGTAGTCCAATAAAATTACTTTTAGATCTATATCTACCTAAGTTTTTAGACACTTCAACAAAATTTTAGACACTTTTTACTATCTTGTCAACATGTTAATTATGCCGTTGGTAATTCGCACAAACGTTGATCCAGCGAGCTGTCGCGTAAAAGGTTAATTACTCGCGGCTGGACAGATGATGGTAATGCAGGATACTCGATTTAAGGGCTAACGAGACGCGGCAAGGCGTCAATTATGGGCAAGTATTTTTGACCGAGATGTGGGGAAACGCATGTTATACCAGCCCGAATTAAATTACCGTGTCGCGACTACACGTTACGCCCTCTCATTCTCTCTCTCTCTCTCTCTCTCTCTCTCTCTCTCTCTCTCTCTTTTTTTCTCTCTCTCTCTCTCTCTCTCTCTCTCTCTCTCTCTCTCTCTCTCTCTCTCTCTCTCCTCTGAAGCGAGACTCGTTACAGGCGCCCCTTAATTGTCTCATCAGGCGAGTTTGCAAAGTAACAGATACCGTGGCGTGCACCTACGCCGTGTATTAACTACCGCATGCGTCTAATTCCCATGCACGCACGTGTGATACATGTATACATATATAAAATATATATACACACATGTATCTCACGGCAAAGTCGCGACGAGAGAGACAGCCGAACATCATCTGCTAGGAACAACCGTGAACTTCATTTCGCATATCCAACGACGTTGCGTGCACGGTGCACATACAGCTCCCGTGCCGTTCTAATTTCTAACATCGTTCTAGCCCGCGGGATACCATGCCGATTATATTATACCCGCCGGTGCGTTTGTACTCCCCCGACAGTACAGTCGCTGTACGGCCCGCGTAAATCATCCGTCTCTAATTTTCGAGAGGAATTAATATCGCAATGCCTCGCGTGCACTTGGAGTTAACAGCAGCGCGATGTTCTCGCTGCCCTACTAACCCTTAGAGTAACAGAATCTCGTTTAACTGGCATGGAGGTTCCCAAACTTTCATAAATCTTTTACGCTTGCTATAAGAGAAAAGGAATCAATGAAGAATATTATTATGAAGAAATTCTAATTCTGTTAATAATTGTTAAAAATATATAATAGGAATGTTGATGTAGGAACGAATTTGATTTTGTCAAGCGCGTGTTTTAAAAAGCAAAATAAATCTTTTGATAATTTTAAAATTTTATCGTTATTAGAAGAATTAAACATTAAAGAAAATAAAAGAGCCGGGAAAAAACGATGAAATCTAAAAGTTTAGCTAGATACATATCTGAAAATAATTTTGTTAAACTACCAAAATAATTACATAAAACATTCAAGCTTGTACTAAAACGGATTGTTATCAAAATTTTTTTGCAGCATTCTTTATTATACTTTCCTACGTAATCATTTAGGAGAGCCCAACAAAATTATCTTCAGATCTATATATATGGTAGCTAGCTAAATTGTTAGGTATTTCAGCACAATTGTTCTTTTCGTGCATAAATATTATATTATCTAAACCTAAATCTAGATATTTTCTTTTGTATTCTAAGTATTGTATCACAGTCTTTCCGACCTTATACATTAATTTAATAATAATATGTTAATATCACATTTATCCAATTATTACATAGTTTTCACACAAAACCCTCTTTTTCTTAGCCTTGTAGTTTATTGTACCTTTACTGATAATTAATTTTTTCATAATACTCATTTTATATATAAACATTTATAATAATAAATAAATGATAAGCTTGTATTTAGAAAAAATCAATTTTGTAACCTTTAGCACCGGCACTGTTCAATCGAAAAAATAACAAACTTCATAATATAGAATCTTAATTATTCAGTCGAGAGACGATAATTTTTTTTTTCACAAACAATTCACCTGTCGTCGCTGTGTTATTAAAGCAACGTGTAATCGATCCTCGGCAACAGTCCCACAACGAATGTGTCCGGTTCCCGACTGTTATAAATAATTCATACCGCAGCGCATTTGTTGTTCGGTTATACCCTTACATTAGTCGATCCCCCGTAATTGCTCGCGGCGAACTATCCCCGTTCTAGCGCCCTCGATCGAAGTTCTAATTAATCCGGCAGCCAAGTTCGAAACACGATCGGCGATCGCGTCCGCCCTTTAATTGGTCACCCAAGTAGGTCTCCCGTTCTCGCTGGCGCGCGCTATGCAGCGGGCAACGAACGGTGCATCGTTCGTCTCTCCTTCTCTCTCTCTCTCTCTCTCTCTCTCTCTCTCTCTCTCTCTCTCTCTGTATACCGTTGCACGAGGTATGTTTCGCCAGTATATATCGAACCTGCTTCGAACTTCAACTTGCTTCGTCGAGACGTTGTTGCGTCGCGTTCAGACGTAAATCAGCAACGTCTAATTTCCTATCCACGTCTCATGTCTGTAAGGAGAGTAAGAGAGAAAGAGAAAGAGAGAGAGGAGAGAGAGAGAGAGAGAGGCGGTTTTTGCACCGATTCAATTTCACTGCTGCTTCGAGGCACGTACACGCGTATTAGAGCCGACTCCAGACGTAAATCACCAACGTCTAATTTCCTAAGGATAACGGAGTGCACAGTAAATGCGCATCCCTCGGTAAAAGGACCAACGGCCAAACGAGAATTCCCCGCGATTGCAACCAGGACGAAAAGCGCGATGTGCGCTGCAGTTGGTTGAAACTGCGGCGGTTACAACGCAGCACCTCTCTGGATGGAAATTCAGCTAAACTTTAAATTGATTCTTAGATGTTTATATGATTATTTAATGGAAATCCAATAACACGTACATCAGCGCTGATATTATTTTTCATTCGCGCGGTTGTGATATTAAGAGAATGCTAGCGTGACGACCAAACTCTCACACGATCGCTGTTTTATCGATTAAATGTGACTTATACACATTCGGTTTAACAAACATACGATATTTAAAAGACATTGACACACCACTACGAACTATTACCTCTCATTGCACGCACACATATATCTACACAATTTTTCAAAAGAGGTAATTTTAAATTAGGCTTCTAAACTTAATCCTAACGATTCACTATTACTTTTTTTTTACATTTTATTTATTTGTTTTTTACATTTATTTATTTTACATCTGACTCTGCCTTTATTTCACGCAGAATGATCTGCATAATCATTCCATAAAGTAAAGCTTAAAGCCTAATGCACAATTGAAAAACACAGGCAATAGAAATAGGGTATAACATTTAAGCGTGAGACACAATTAAAGGGTACAAATGTTCTGATACACACGATTTCTGATGAATTGAAATTTGTTATTCTTTATTGCCTGTGCTTTTTGACTGTAACTCAGGCTTAAATGTTTTAATGAATTAATAAAACTTTGATCACTACATTGAAATAACGGTCAATAAGAAAATTTGTAATTTCTTTATTTTCCATGTTTGGCACAAGAGAGACTAGAACCAGATATATTAATTAGTACATGTATATTAATCGCAGAAAAAGAATTTTAATTTCGTGGAACCAATATGAAATATACTTCACGTAATAAAAATAATATTTTTGTCGATAAAACAGACAGCGACCCTTTATACAAGCTGTTATAGCAAGAATTTTGTTAATCGGACCGTTAATTGAGTCCCTCAATGTACAACCATTCGTAATAATAAAATAAATATTAATTAATAGCGAGTACACATCAAACATGTTTTTATGACGACTCTTACTAAATTACAGAATTATTGATGCGCAACGTAATATTCGTTTATTAAATATTGAACTTTGTACAGTGTTATAAGCGTAAAGAAAGTAAACGAGATTTGATGTTACCATTGGAAAATCATTGGCAAAATTCATTATTCGATCGCAAAATATATTATTACTTCATATCATTCATTTCCATGTTAACAACTGAACCATTTGATCAAACACAATGTTTTCAACGTAATTAAAAATAAGTGAAAAAGGCGATAATCAATCAAAATGGATTTTGATGCTTAACATTTTTAATATTTTACGTAAGTTTTACAATGTTCAATTGAAACAAACTGCACGTCGATTACACACCTCACACTTAAATTAACTTTAAAGCGCTACATACTTTGAAACTTTTTCATGCTGTCGTCAAAATTTGAGTAGCACATCAGGATTTTTATTAAATTGGAATTTTTATTCGGGCTAAAAACCACTTCAATTTACTATTACACCCCGTAGCGTAGCACGTCAGGATTTTACTAAAGATTTTTAGTAAAAAATCCTGACGTGCTATGCTAATACTGACAACGACATCGTGTCCAGTGCGAAAAAATCTTTGGATGTGTATTGTGGCACTTGAAAAAAAGAATTATTATTGCACTTTATATAATTGAAAAGTTTAAAATTGAAACAGCTGTAACTTAATGAAAATAAGTCGGATCATAAACAGAAATTCATTTAAAAGCTCTTGAATTGTACTTTTAAATGCTGTAGACTTTATTTAAAAACAAGAATTTGTTTCGTCATAAAAATGGTTAAAAATACCATTTCACATCAATTTATTCAAAAGCCTGATGTTCGTAAATTCAACCAACAGTATCGTGTTCGGCGTAAAAAAATAATACATATCCTCGGAATGTATTATGGCACTTCGGAGAAGAAAAAGATCTTTTATCGTACACAAACATAGTGTTATCGATTTTGAAACATAGTCCTAAACTAAAACTGGGGAATACGTAATATACAAATTAAATTGATAACTGCAATTTTAATAATACTGATGATTATAAGCAACTTTGAAACACTATAAAGAATTTATTGCGAAAAATTTCACCCCAGCCAGGATTCGTAGTTAAAAACACGAGTTTAGCAGGGTTATACGGTTAGACGTACAGGGTTCACATTTTCGTTTACTTCCGTCGAACATGAAAAAAGATGATCGATGTAGCACTCATGAGGATAGAAAAATCGATCATACGAAGAAAACCCGTAAGAGACGCGATAAAGACGGAGCTGTCTCTTCATTAAAAGCTTGGTAATCGATACGTTGGACTTGCATCTCCCGCTGTCGAGGCGATTTCTCATTTATCAGAGGCTATAGATTCCTCGGCCAGATCATCGTGCAAAATCTCTTCCGCCAGAGAGGGATCGATCTCAAGGTAGACAAGAATTTCTCACCGGACCGTTCTCGTCAGACGATCGCTTTTCGTATCCGGGAGCTGACTCCTAAGGAAAGGATAATCCGTATCCCGCAGGATAAGGCTCACCCTTGGCTTGAACGCCAAGCTTGCACTAAGGAAACGGGGGACTAAACCTGAGAGTAAAAGGAGAGTAAAAGCGGTAGCCGCGGATAGACGATGTGAGAGAAAGAAGATTGCCAAAGAACGAGTGAGAGGTGACCGAGAAAAGAAAAGCGCGAGAGGAAAGTGAAGAAAGACAAGCGTGGGTCAGACAGTGGGGATGAAGATAAACAGAGAGTCTAGTTCGACGGAAACAAAAGAAGGAATAAGAAACCGCGGATAGAAAGGAATAAAGCGAAAGGCGGGAATATAGGGGAGCTTGGCATTGTAGGATTGAGGAGGATGCAGGCGAGAAAAGGCAGTAGGTGGTGCGGTTCGAAAGTGGAAGACGACACCGCGGGTGGTCGACTGGGGAGTCGGCTGCCGTGATTCAACTCCTGGTTTCGCGTACCAAGCTAAGGCGATGATATCCGGCCGTGAAGAAGCAGCCGCTGCGAAGTTTCTCTCGAGCTCTGAAACTTTTATGATACATCGCGCGCGCGACCGAGGAAACTCCGTAATTAAAACTGGCGTGTAAGCGTGACCGGTATTAAAGAACGATAGTGGTTACGTGTGTAACGACGAGATGATAGCGACCAGCCAATTTCAACTTATTCGCCATGACACGAAGAATATGGTTCGATAAGTATCGTTAATTGATATATGTGTATTGCATCAATCAAGGAACACTGAGACGATCTATTTTTTTCTACGCGCGCCATACTTCTGTCGAATAAATGATATAATAATAAACGCAAAGAGCAATTTTGCTTCTAAAGATATTTAGAATCTAAAAATTAGAATGATAAAATTCGTTGCTAGAGTATCAAAACATTTTGCAGCATTGCTCGTCATAAGATTTGTATAAAGTATCTGTAAGAGCCAATACAAAATATAGAAATTCAGATAGTAAACGGTCATAAAAAAAAATTTGTTGTGTTACTTTTAAATGCGATTTAAAATAATCTGTAATTTTTTTCTTAATTTTGTAATCATTTTGAAATATCTCAGAAATCATCTTTAAATTCACACCAGCTGTGTTAAATTCACATCGATATTTTTTAGAGTGTAGTAGATATTCTGGGTGAGATGCAGAGTTGCAAAGCGTTTCACGCGAACGATTTCCAAGTTGGCAAGATTTTCCACTTTCGATAATGGCATGCCAGGGCTTTCTCGCAGATTTTCACTAACGAATTCGAACGGGGATGATAAAATTTTGCGGCGTCGAGTCAAAAGACAGACGGTGCTACTTACGCGAAAGGAAAAGATACTGAGGGAAGGAGAGGTGAATTCTGAAGGCGGGCCCCACGTTCTCTTCGTAACGCGGCGGTTCATCCGGACCGTTCGGAATCACCGAGATTGAATACGACGATGGGCGCGAGCGAACGGACGAGGAGGAGGAACGATCTCTCGCAGCGACGAAGAATTCGAAAGCTGGGGAGTAGTTCGCGCGTTAGTTCCAGAGCGCCGAGCTAATATTTGAAGTTCCTGAAATAGTTACACGCTCGGTCGCGTAATGAGCTCCGGCGGCGCTCTCGAATAATCATTCCTCGCAAAAGAGAGCGAGAGCGAGAGCGCGCGCGGGAGAGAGAGAGAGAGAGAGAGAGAGAGAGAGAGGGGGGCCGTGCCGCGAAATCTCCGCGCAAGTTCTCCGCGAACGACATCGCGCGATGTCGTGCGGCAGAGGAACACGAGTTCCGGGAGAGACGAAGACGGAAAGTTCAATAAGCTCGTCCCCACGGGCAGAGAGGATGGCGGCAAGAGAGGAAGAGCTTCTATCCGTCGGATGCATTCTCGTGCAACGACATCCGATAGACGAGCGATGTTACGAGCACTGTGTGCATCGTCGTCGTCGTCGTAGTCGTCGTAGTTGTCGTCATAGTACCGTCCGTCTACCGCCTCTCGCGACGCTCGCTTCATCGTGATTCACCGACTATACATTAGTCCTCGGGATTTCAGGACGATGTTACCGGGAGTTGACACAGACGTCTCATTGATTTCGCGATCTCCGGAATACTCCGCGCGTCCGTTATAACGTCCCAGTCACGAATTATGCATTAGAACTCAACTGCCGGGCTCCTTCGAAGGAGGTGAAGGAGGAGTTTTCGAGGAAACGTCAGAGAGACGAGAGTGACTCGCTCAGGAGAACTAATGAATCCCGCTAACCATTTATTGCAAATATCTGTTCGGAGATATCTATACATGGGAACATGGACGTATCCAGTATTTTTCTCAGGGGGAGTTTATATCATTTTTGTATGTTATCACATAAGCAGCAATTTTAGCTTTAATTAATTGCTTTTTCAAATATTTTAGAACTTAGAATGTCTCCTAGTGTCTAATTTGAATAGGAAAAATATTGGGTTTTGTAAATCGTAACTTTTATTTTTTTTCTGAAGAAAATATAGACAAAGTATAACAGTTAATAAAATGAAATGTGTAATTCTTTAATATTACTAATGGTATTAATACAAAATATTCATGATCATTTTTACAGGAAAGAAACTTAATAAAAATCCAAAGAGAAATATAGAAAAAGGCCTTCTGAGCAATATTGCTAGATATTAGTAAAAATGTAATTAAACTAAAGTTAAACAAAAAAGAAAAGAAGAATAACGAATAAACCAAAGAAAGTCATTCAATAAAATTTTCAAAATTAAAAAATTACGTGGTTTTTTTCCAAAACGATTTAAGACATTTTCAAGATTCATGGTAATATCTGTGAAAATTTTGGATGCGATCTGAATTCCTTAACTCCTAGATATCTACGCTTATGCATTGAAAACAACAAATTATTAATGCCTCTTTGTTCCAGGGATGGAAAATATGATATCTCATATTTATGTTTGTGCCCGTAAATATTAATTAGAATGTTCATTATTTTCTCAAACTATTTTCTGATTAAAATAAATAAAAATAAATAAAAATATAAATGCTAAAAAATTTATTTTAACCAGATTTATTTTTAAAATGTATAAAAGGAATTCAATATATGTTATTTTTAATTGATTTACATCGACTTAATATTGCCCTTATTAACGTAACTGTAATCGACGTTACTGTTATCAATATAAATAAGTCAGTTTTTTTAAATTAAAAAAAAATTAAACTTATAAAATAAATCTCTGTTTTTTTCGGTGTAGATGAAACTGTACGATCCTAAAGGAAGTTTAGCGCGGACGCGATATCGCCGAGAATCAGACGTCGTCATGTAACTCTGACGAGGAGTTACTATCCCGATGGTGCTTAATTAAAATATTAACTCTCAGCGGTCCTTCAGGTCACAAAGCTTAAAGGCAGGTGGCTTTAAAGCTCGGGGGACAGCGATTGCTCGACTCGAATCGAACTGTACGAACATAGGAGGAGGACGAGCGGCAAGAAACGGGGGCGAAGACAAGTTCCGACCAAATTGTAATCCGGTGATCCCCGTCTGTACAGCCAATCCCGCGGCCGAACTTCGACGGCAACTCTGGACATAACTCCAGGAGAAACTTCCTGAGTCCCGGAAACGGGATTAAGAGACGCAACGTGAAAGCTCATCGCCTCGCCAAAGGAATCGCACCGGTCTTCGTCGGGCGGGTGTTGCTTATTAACTTGCAGCGGAACTCATTTATTTCGCCCTAGCTACTTCGCCCATTAGTACTCATAACTGGCCCTGATTTCCGCGCGAGCAGGATATACACGCGCGCGAGCGTCTGACGAAGGAGAGTTTCCACGTCGTTCTTCGAGATGGCAAGCAGATTAGTTTTGCGTCGTACAGAGCGTTACGTCGGGACACTTCTCAATGATGTGTTCTCAAGGTATTCGAGCGTTGTCTTTTCCCGACTAATAAATTCTAATTCGTTCGTCTGTACTTTATTTTCAATGTAAAATATATACTATCACATATATTTTATTTTAAATGTAACATACCTATTATGCACTTTAATTTAGATATACTGTTTTTAAATACTATTAATAAAATTAATAAAATTTTATTTTAAATGTGCTGTTTTAAAATATCGTTAATGAAATTGCACTACAACTGTGTAATTAGCTAATATAATAGATAGAAAGATAAATGTGTCTTGACAAGCGTGACTATCACATAATTAGATGATATTCTAATTCCGTTGTCCAAATTGCCTAATTTCATTATCTCGTTTCATTCACGCTACATTGAAATCTGATTCTTTCGAGGGGTCGTTTCTATCCAAGAAGTTGGAAAGTACTTTCGTAAAAAGACATCCCGGTCAGGTAAACTTATTAATGTTTCCGTCTCGAGTCATTAAACACTCTACGCCTTACAGAATCAATCATTAATGTCAATTTAACGACGTTTCTACAAAACAGCAATGTAACATTTTACAGAAATGAATCAACCTTGAAAATGTGATCGATATTTTCATTTGTTTTGTCGATATTACTTAATCTCTTAGAAGTGTAGAATTTTTTCAACAAAAAATAAAATTCTTTTATGGAAATATCAGATTAATCTTCTGGAACTAATTTTATATGTGTGAGTTAAAATCGGTTCTTGTTAAAATTTTTATGTTAAATGCCCACACATCCGCGTGTTAATTTAACATAATGTAGTTGTGTTATTTGAATATTTTGTATTAAAATTTTCTGGTATTTTTAAAATTGTTAAAATAACACAATTTACAAATAAATAAACAAATAACATTAAAACGATGTATTTTAACATGTAAATTTTAAGATAAAACACATGTTAATCTAACATATTAAATAAATAGTTTAAAATATTATATGACAGATATATAAACATTAATTTTATTGAAAAAAATGCTTTCATAATTTACTTAAATATTGTTTCAATGTTATATTTTTTGTATTAATTATGTTGCATAATATTTATATATATAAAAGTGCTTGTAGGCAATCGAGTTGTAGGCAATAATACTTGTAAGCAATAATACATGTAGGCAAAAGTAACTCCGTTTCTAAAATTTTTATTTGTGCGCAAAAGTGCTTGTAGGCAATCGAGCTGTAAACAATAACACATATATGTCATCGAACTGTAAGCAAAAGTGATGTAGGCAAACGATACTGTCGGCAATCGATTTGTAGGCAAATGCAACGATCTCGTGTCAATGAGCGCGACCTTCTAAAATTAACAGTTTTCGAGATATAACTGTTCAAACTTGGTTAATTTTTGTTTCGGATATTGGACGATATAAATAATCTTGGTCCCACATGATCCTACGGACTTGATAAAAATACCTAGATGAACATGCGAAATAAGGCTGTCATAGTTGCATTTCGCTTCGCGATCTCAATTATGGTTAAAAATAAGCAATGAGTAATATCATATAAATAAAGTCAGTGTGCATACATTTTTAGTATTAACCCAGGTTGAGTAGCAGTGGGAGGAACCGTGTGAAACGTGCTACTGTTAACTCGAATCAGTACAATGGTCATTGGAAAAATTCGGGCTTTATTGATGATAGTACTTACCATTATTTTACTTATTATTTTGATCATTATTTCACTTTTTATCATTTTTAATCACAATTGAGATCGCGAAACGAAATGCAACTATGGTAGCCTTATTTCGCATGTTATAAGGTTCATCCAAGTATTTTTTTCAAGTCTATAGGATCACGTGAAACCGAGATTGTTTATATGGACCATTTGAAACATGTGAAATGTGTTAAATTTAACACAAATTTTCCAACTGTGTATCTTTACTGTGTTACAGATTTTGACGTCAACTTCGGGGGGTGAGCTTCAAATTATTTTCTTGCGAAAATGCATCATTAAAAGGATAAAATCAATAAAATATACATTTTTGTATTAATTACGTTAAAATGTTAGTTAAAAATTTAGAAATTAAATTTAGAATTAAAATATTATCTCATCTCATCTGTCATCTTATAATTGAAGTATCTTGTAAATCTCGTTTTTCTTTCATATTTTTTAAGTAGGTTTATGAACGTTTCTCACCTATCAACGACGAAACGTTCATAAAACGCCATTTGTGATACATCATTAGTACCGGCGAAGATACATTCAGCGCCAGATTGAAGACGACGGATTAATCTCGCGAGCGCCCAACTTACTTTGCGTATAAAGTATCGGTAGCTTCCGAGCACCAAAGCTGTCGGGAGCTGCATTTCTAATCGCCACCCTGTCACGGGCGGCACTTTTGGGACCGGATGAGCCGACGTCGAGTTCCCTTAGGAAGGGCGCGAATAGAAATTGAATCATATTATTAGTCTCAGCACGCCCGTCTGCCTGCTCCCAGTTTCTCTTCGCGGGGTAGAAGCGGACGAGAGGAGAGGGAAGAGATAAACAGACAGAGAGAGAGAGAGAGAGAGAGAGAGAGGGAGGGAGGGAGCGAGAGAGCGTGATGGGACTCGTGTGTCGTGTCTCGTTATTCCCGTTACTAGACCGCGTGCACCACGTAGACGCGATGTTCATTACAGGAAGTGTACGGTGTTCCAAGACGTCTTGGGGCTACGGCTTTCTCCTATTTCCTAGCAAGCGCGTGCATTGTCTCCTCGCTTTGTCGTGCATTAGATTTACATCTAATGTGAAGAGATTTCGCAGGATAACTCCTTACCATATGTGTCGCTTCGAGTGACTGCCGTCGAATTGTGATTATTTGCTGTTATATCAGCGTCAATTAACCGAATTAATAATGCGCGACTTTAAATATCGGCCTTTCAGAATTCGAATTGAGAGTTTTCATTATATCGCACTAATCCAGAAACTCACTCTCTGTCTCGGAACGTTTTAAAATATCATTATTACATCATATTTTCTCGGTTTTTTTAAACTTAAATTGCCTGTTGCTGATATTATACACAGTTGTTTCTTGTAGCAATTCTTGTAAAATTTAAAGTAAAAATTAGAGATTAAGAATACCTAAATCAAATAATAAGAAAAATCCTATTTTCAAATTTGCATTAAGAAACCTATTTACAAATTTGCACATGAATATTATTAAACACCAAGATCCGTTTCATCCGAAACAATAATTCTTTCTGTTATAAAATTCATTACGTCTTATTACTCATGATATTTGTATATAGCCATAAGTATAAAATACCATTAAAAATTAACGTAAAAGTTATAAATCTAACAAAAAAATTAATGAAATGACAGTTTTATTGACAAATAATATTTATTTCTATAACAATTTTGATATTTCGTTAGTTCTCGATCCTTTTATTTCCATCAGTATCCTTTTGAGGGAATAAATTGTGAGTTACTTTATACTTACGGCAAGATATTATTGCTTTCGCTACTCGTCTGATTATTCGTACAGCTATTTCCATTATTATTATACTCATGTTTCGCGAATAGTAGAATTTATCTGCACATGTACTCGAGTACGTTCCGCCTGCGCACGTAATAAACGTGACTTTTCCCTCGCTCTTTTTCCCCCTCTCTCTCTCTTCCTCTCGTGTGTCTGACTCATGCTCCATTTTCCACTCATTCCGGATATATTCCGCCTTCGTACCACTGTCTCGCCCGAGAGATAGCTGAGTTCCCGTATGCCGCCGCACCGGCGAGGCGCAGTTTCCTGCAAATTTTGCAGCCAAGCTCTCGGCGCGTTGTGTACACATCTCCTGGATTTAACTCACGGTTTCGCTTCCCCGGACGTACTACGGAGGACCTTGGACAGGTGTGACGAAGTGGAAATCCGCAATCATGATTGCGTTGGGCCTGCCCACGCTCGCGATAATTGTTATCGCACCTTACGACGAAGATGACGATAACGAATGATGCACAGCTGACACTCACGGTTTCGTCGACGGGATTCCACGTGAATGCATAAATGTGATTGAAGCCCGACGTAGCTTCGGCGAAGGTCCCTGCGGGTTACAAACTGTTATTATACGAATATCACTGAGAAAACGGAGAATGTAGTTTCCATTTGAAGCCAGGAATGGTATATTATTATTTGTTCGTCTTCCCTTCGGAGGAGCGAGGAGACCAGATATTTATTCAAGAGGTCTTCCCGTGCGAAATTTCAATATGCCAGAAAAAGTATTTGAGTATTTCCAGATCGGCATTATCAAGTCATTTTGTAAGAACAGAACTGTTATATAATCCTTCGATTATTGAGAAAATAGATGGATCGATATCTACTATAATTATCTGCCGCTTTACAAATATCTACTAACTATAAGAAATTCGATATTCCATATCAATAAATTGTTATTTAAGCAATAATTTTATCTATTTTAGCTTCAATGTACAGATTATTAATTTGTGTCTACACGAGAAAAACGGTTTTGCTGAAGTATTTAAAAATTTAACTAATTTTTATAATACAAATCTGAAAATATAATTATGTTGGACCATTTTAATAATTATATAATAAAATTTAATATATTACATTAAATTCTGATCGTTTAATATACAATAATTTGTTTAAAATAATAATAAATTATCCATCAACTTATATTACAGATTTTTACATTTATTATATATATTTGTAATCATTATAAAGATTAAATTAATATTTTTATAAAATTAATTAAATTTCCTATATATATTTCCTATATATATATATCGTATTATGAGGTAAGACTAATGATTGACAATAATAAAACCAATAATCGATATGAATACAAACGTCGATTGTAAAAATAAATTTAAACTAGTTTTATTTCGACGTTCCTTACCTTTTTATTATTGTTATTTATTAATTATTAAACATTTAATTTTTGTTCAATAAATTATTAAAATTGAGTATTAGTTAATTATTATATTTATTATATTATAGGTATTTATTATATTAAATAACTAAAATTAATAAATTGATAATCAAACTGGCTGCTAGATGTTCAAATTATTTGCAACATTATCATGTTTGAATACCTATCTATTTAATAATACCTATCTATTTAACTACAAATAACTACACAATTATTTTCAGATCTGCATCTCTGGCCTAATTTTTATATAATTCAGCAAAATATTCTTTCCGTGTAGAAAAGAAACGTAATTCTGTGTATATAAGTGCATACATTTACATGACGTTTCCGATCTCCTAACTGCAATTCTATCTTTCTCTAAAAAGTTACTCTTTTTAATTACATTAAAGGAGTATAAATAAAGATCATTCCAAAATGTTCAATCAAATAAATTTTGACGAAACTTTCTACTGGATCATAGACTCATACTGGCGAAAAGACTTTACGTATAAAAGATAATTAAGAGGATCAATATGGCAACTTGTGACAGTAGGACTGTGCAGGCACCCTTTTGAATAAGATATCGTTCTTTTCGGCGATTTTATTTATAGATTCTTTAATTTTGTGAACTTCGCAGTGCGTTTTTCAGTCATTTGAATAATGTGCAGACCCTCGATTTTCTTGATTAAGTTTTTCTCCAAATCCCAAGAAATAGGGTGATCTATAGATTCTACTGCTTGTTTTGTCCCGATCATCTCTATATAAAATCTTTTCACTAGTACTTATGAGTTTATGACCTAGTAGAACGTTTGGTAAAAGTTTCATGAAAATCTATTTAGTTGAACACTTTGAACCGTATACTCTTTTGTAAAAGGACACAGCTGAAATATTCCGGCGGTACTCCAACGGCATTGTGCTGAATATAAGAAAGTTCCATCAATCTTCTCACGCCGGAGAATCGAATCTCCCCGTTTCCAGCTTATCGGCAACTCTCCTTCTCTCCTCTTAGATCCCACGGAACACACAGACGTTGTTCTTGTTTCCGTGGTGATACCATGGCACACCGTTCGTTCAGAAATCCTTTCGACTTTAACGCGATCTCAGCATTGTTCTGCTCAAAGCTCGCCTCGCTCGTAAAAGCCGAAGATGGCCGTCACCGTTGGATCGACGTCGGATGAGCAACGATATCCGGCGAGATATCCGAATTGAAGCGATTCGCGCGAATCTGGGACAAATCCAAAGAAGCAGACGCGGCGTTCTTGCAAGAACTGCAATTTGCAGGGAGTCGTGTGATTTTTTGTACATACACTATGTGAAAAGAAATGAAGAAAGAGCTACGGGCGTTGAATGCGAAAAATTTCCAGGAATGCGCTAAACGTATTTCATCTCAAGCGAAGGATAACATCCTGACAAGGAAACCATGTTATTTGTTGGAGTTTCCTATGACCGCAGGGTTGTATAACTAAGCTATACCCAAGCTATTTTGCGCTATCAATTAGTTGAGAGTTAGCGATATATTGAGTCCTAACTTCGCTTAAAGTTCAAAGCGACCGACGGTAATAGCAAACGGCAAAACGTAAACTGGCGCAATTGAATGGCTTATGGAAACGTTTATTCGTATAATTCGCTAAATTCACATACTCGCTTTAATCCTATTGCTAAGCTATAATTATTTTTAGTAACTCAATAATTTCTCTTATCAATAGTCTTATTTAAATCTTTAATAGCTATTAATGAATGGATGTAAAGAATTAATTCTCCGGAATTGACAATAAGGTCTATTAGAAGGTCTATTAGACTCACTCAATTATAAATCTCTTTGTCAAATAATTCGATTTTTTTCGTGTTTCACATCCGCAAATTTGAATTATTCTTAATAAAATATATTTATATGTGTTTCTACCAATGCAATGTAGATTAATTTTAATTTCAACTTATTCTCAATCTTTTCCCAATTCTTAGAAATAGCAAAAGATGAAAAGTAAATTAAACCGAGATTAAAATTAATCTACATTAGTAGAAATAGGTATTAGTATTCATTCTTGTTTCAAGTTGATATTTTGGTGCCTTGAAATTAATTAACATAAATTAAATAGGTCTTACAGACCTAGCGTCAATAACTCTGTTACTGACAGATTTTGACATCAGCTCCGGTGGATTAATTATAAGACAAATTACATCCACAATTTTAATAACAAAATAACTAACGTTATTTTAGAAGTTTTAGAATAACGAGAAATAGAATAACGAATACTCTGCATTTCGTGGATGTGACACTGCTTAAATTTCCAAATTGAAAAATATCGATGGCTGTTGTTGGGAAGATGTAGATACAGGAATGCGATAAATCAACATTTAGCCACCGCGACCGCGGAAACGGTGGCGCCGAAAATCCGCGCACGCTTTATTAACTTCGAACAATGCTCAGGCAGACGTTAATTTTGTCGAGCGTGTAACAGATAGCCAACGCACATTAAACACTCGTGAATTCGTGATTAATGTGCAACGCAGGGCGACATCGCAATGTGTATAAGAAAAAGGGAATCTGTGCTGTGGCAGCGAAGATCGATACATTAAAATTTAATATGCGTAGCTAATGAATTTACTAATTAATTTTTATTTGTTTACTACATTTTTAATAAATTCAATGTAACCTAAGAGTAAACAAAAAAGTATTTGAATATTCTAGATTATATTATACTAGCATTCAATATAAATTTTAATCCTACATTACACTCACGTAATTTTTTAAATGAAATTATTCTGTTTCTGACACCCCAACATTATATTTCAATTTTCATTGTCCTCTTTGATTTACAATTAAATAAGGATTAATAATATTCTATATACCTTTTAAATAAAAATAAATGCGAATTTTTTTAAATGATAAAATAATTTGTGCTAAGTATATAATAATGTATATAAATAGCATTCATTTAGCGAATTTATAAGGCAGGAGTGCCTTAGGAAACTCCATATTAATAAAGGATTAATAGTGTATTATATTTAATAATGCTTTCCCTAATTCTCATTAAAATACCTCTAAATTTTTTTTCTTTGCCTTTTTCTTTTACTTAAATAATATAAAAATAATTGACATAAAAAAATAATGATTGCCAATTACATGTTGGTACAAAAAACAAGGCTATCGGGTCGATGTCGTAAAAGAATCGTAATAGGAAAAAAAGTCACAGTATCAATGAGCCATTACGTCGATGTACAGCCGTGTACGTTCGTCGGACTAATTGTACTGAAATTTTGTTTAATTAGCGAACTCGTCTACCTCACCACTCATTGTTTACCACACGCCCATGTGCATGCGGCCTAACGCGAGACATTAATGCTCGACGGATTATTACCGCGCGATAAATTACGGTTGTTCCGTGCCGCGCGACGGGACAGGGTTCCCTTTAACGTACGGCTAACGCCGCGCGATTTAATGGCTATCCGATTCCAACGTCGCGCACGAGCATTCCGCTTATTTATTCGCGCGGGCGACATTGTTCCTCTTACTCGGCAAGTCCTGAATCGGGAGAGGATTTTCGGGAGAAAGAAAAAAAGAATCTGTTCCGCTGGAATACAAAGGACTCCAGTGTGCTCGACGATCTGTCCCCCTCGAGAAATCGTTTTCCACAAACTGAATGGTTGATCAGGAATAAAAAGTAAGCGACTTATACTTTAAAAGGATCGTGAATAATAATTTCAGATTGCGCCAAACTATAGCTGCGAACGTTTGCTTGAAAAGCATAGCGTGATAATCGTGGGACTCACCGTGACGGAACATAGAACAAAGAACGATTTTGCTGAATCATCTAATCTAGTTAGGTACAGATCTGAAGATAATTTTGTTTGAACCATTAGAATAATTATGTAAGAAACGTAATTATGCTCAAACTGGTTGCTAGAACGTTAAAACTTTTTGCAGCATTGTCATAAATGCTTAAGCGTTCTAATTACTTTGATGATTCAACAAAATTATTTTCAGACCTGTATAGCTAAATTTGTTAATATTTCAGTAACTTAAATTTTGTTTAGTATTTCAACGCGAAACTATTTTTTCCATGAAATAAACGAAAATGAGATCTTAATTTACGACAAAATATGTTATTATTCGTTCAGGAGATTATTACCGGTCAAATAACTGGCGGGCTGACTCTAGAGTGACTTTGACTACTTCCGATGATGTTGGAATAGTGCTGAGCAAAAAGTTGGTCAGACTTATCGATCAGAGTTTTGCTTCGGTAACTTCTCAGACAAATTGGCCGACGAGAAGAATTAATGACGCTGGTGCGGAAATGTGAGACAATAAAGCGATGCGAAACTTTGTTTGATGTATAAATAATGGAGGATAGATCCAATTACTTGTTACAGGAACTGTAATAAAGTAACGTGGTGCGTACATAAAGATATCGTAAAATTTATAACTCATGTTATAAAATTTAACACGCGCTTTTCTTCGCCATTTTGATTTCTGTTCATTTTTTTATTTCTGTTTACTTTTTATTTTACAGTGGATGAATCTTTTAATTCAATAGCCTGGAATAATTCTTACAATTAGAATTTTCATCACAAAGGAAAATCTTTTAAGAGGAGCGCTCGCTTTGTACAGAATAAAAATATTTTGTATTTATGTTACAATTTTTCCGTTGAATATTCTACATACCCGAGTGTTTAATTTAACATAATGTGAGTATTTTACTTTGTTAAATTGATATTTAACATTTTTTGGTGTTAAAATAACACAATGTACGAGTAGATGAGTAAACAACATAAAATAATATAGTTTAAGACAAAAATTCTAAGATAAATAAATAAAAGATAAATATGGTAAAACGTATTAACCCAACATATAAATAATAATTTTACTCTAAAAAAAATATGCTTCCATAATTTATACCTAAATTGTGTCAAAGCATAACATATTTTATTAATTTTTTTACATAATGTATACATTTGTGTTACTTTTTAACATATTTATTTTAACACAATAAATTAACACAAAATTTGAGTGCAAATACATGAAATTTAAATTTAAATTAACACAAATCCAACTAAGTATATTAAGCACCAGACAAATTTCTCTGCCTGTCTGGAAGTTATCAATGTCGTTATCAATGTCCCAAATTTGTATACTACATACTTCCAACTTTTTCTCTAACGGTAGGCAAAGTTCTTATCGCTTTACTTTCGACGTATATCCCCTCGTTAATTACCAGGAAAGGATACCCGCGCATGCTACGCGCAGCCGTGAGTTTTCCTTCTCGACACCGGGGTCGGCTACGTATATACCGCCGTTGATGTACGCTAGATTACGTGGCGAGCGATAAATTACGCCGCAAGGGACAGCTTTCGCGATGGTGCCGCCGATGAAACGAAAGACGTGGGAGAGCACGAACGCGGAGCGTGATGCACGCGGTCGAAACAAGTCAGTCGCGCGTGTCTCGGTCGGAGCGAAAATGTCACGGGAGCGCGTTAATCTCATCTCAGCGTATAATTCAATTCCGGTTTAACCTCGTTATCTGGCGGCTACGTTTGCTCGTTAAACACGACAGAAACGAGTCCGCGGCTTACGGAACGAATCATAAACACACGCGCCCGGCTTCTCGAATCATTCACGCTCACTCCGAAGAGTCGAGAGGAGGAAATGTACCTCTTTTTTCCCCGACCTGTCTGACGCATGAAATTTTATTCGTTATAAATTTCATTCGTTTCGCGCGAAAAACCAGCCGCATCGGTTCATTTCAATTAGAACGGGATGTCGGAAAATGGCGTAGCTTTTTGATAAAGAGCGCGAGAGAAATACTCATAAATCGACGGATATATGAGAAATGTGAAATACTCTCAATAATTATATTGTTGTTAAATAATACAATGAGGAGGAAAAAATGGTTGCAATTGTCATAAGTTAACAATAGTTTATGATCATTTAATAACTATGTATTTTTTCACCGATCTATTACATTAGAATTATTACATTAGTTTACAAGGATTTGTGCAAGAGTGAAATTTTAAAATAATTTTCAACGCTGAGCGCCCAAATCTGCCATCAAAATGGCAAATTGGATTGTTTTTTGAGGTCAACCATATAAAATATATTTGGCCCAAAAAATGACTATAAAGTATAATTAAATTATAACAACTACAACCATTTTTATGATAACAACTATATAATTGATGTTATTACCGTTCTCTAAAAAAGTACGTGATGAAGATTAATACAAAGGGAAAAAAGAGTTGAAATAACCAATGAAAAATAGTCAACTTATCTTCTTAATTTATAATTAAATATATATGTATAATAATTGTAAGAAATAATATTCACAATTTTCACAATACTATAAAAGAAAGAACAATATGATTAAAGCTATGCATTTAGATTAGATTAAAATAATATGAATTGCAACTCATACTACGTCTAAATATGCTCTCTTCCTCGCTGTAAATATGGAAATTCAATTACATTACCTTACGAACTACTTCGCGGGATTTACTGGCGTATTCATTCTACCTCCTGCATAGAGCCCGTGGAAAAACGTTGGAATCACCATCATTCGCATATTGAAGTATCGTAAATGTGATTGCGAACGACGTTGAACGAGAAGCGGCGACGACAACGACGATGACGACAATGAGGAAGCGGCGCGGGATGGGTTTATCAAAAACTTCGATCATCGGCAAATGGGCTCGAGAATGGAAGAGCTTGTATACAACGGCGGCACACGAAGAGGAAAGTGAGAGAGAGACAATGTAGAAGAAAAAAAGAAAGACAGAGAGAGAGAATGAAAAAGAAAAAAGGGAAATCTCGAGCGAAGAAACTGCAACGCAACGACCGCTGAAACTTTTAGCAATCTATCTTAGAAACTCACCCCTTCACGAATCTTCGGCTCTATATGTGTTTCTGCAGGGTACATCGGAAAGTGCGAAATATATTCCGCGATGAAAAGATTTAGAATCATTCCTGCCTTAGGGAAAATTAGATTAGTGGCCACGATATATATTCGCGACAGTTGCTCAATTTACCACTTTATAATTACATCGAAAATTAAATGTCACTGAATGTTTGATGAATCGATGTCTGCTTGAAGCTAACTGAAAAGTAAAGTGTCGTTATCTACCTGCACATTGTGTGTAGGAAGTTTTTAATTTTGGGTCTATAGAAATTCCAGTGTAGCTTTTAATATTAAATAAACCCTGTTAATTAAGTCCGAGTGGGAAAAGTTGTCTAAAAATTTTACGCTACCGAGCGTTGTGTATACACGTTACGTTTCCGGTGAGTCCTGTATGTATGAAAATAAGCAGCCTGCTCACGCGTGATGCAACGGGGGATTCCCCATCGCCTCCAGTCCCTTGCATAGATTTTAATTATGCGACCACGTCGACCGCGTTTCAACCGCGTTGACAGAGTAAATACGGCAGGCTTAAAACTTCATGGATCGCCATTCGTTGATGTATGCGCTGATTACGGCAGTGGTGGAGGCTCTGTCGAGAGCATGCGAATTGATTAAAAACTTCCTAAATAAAGCCCTAATTTCGGGCGTTTATTTGTGTTTCAAAAAATTACCTCGCACCTTTTTAATCGCGCCGCGCATTAAGGAAAAAAGTGTTTCAATATTTATGAGTATAATTGCATGGTAAAATAATTATGATTAAGAGCTCTTTTTTTATAAACATTATTACTGTTTATTATTAACGTTAGTAATAATCATACTTTTAATTGAGAGGGTAACCACTTGATGTAATCTTGGGACAAAGTCCTCGAAATCATTATAAAATTTATATGAAATTTCTACGTATAATCCGATAATTACATATGCAACCACGAGAAATTATTGTATAATATTAAAATTAATTAAATAAAATCGTATATTTTATCAAATTACTTCATATGTAGTGAAAAAAATTATTTGTAATCAAATGAAATCATTTGAAATCATGTAATCTGCGGAATATTTCAGCTAGCTTACCCCCTCGCTTTTAATTCTTGATTTTAGTTGAACTATATTCTATATACTTAAAAAAATATGTAGTTAATACCAAAAACGACTACAAATTATATATCGTATTTCGTATATCGAAATAAATTTTTATTACTATTATATTATTAGTAATAAGAATTACATTTATAGTAAAATATATCAAAAACATATATAATTGGCACATAATTGGTATAAAAATATTGATGAATTATAGTTATTTTTGATATATATACAAATAATTACAGTTAAAACCATTTTTACAATTATTATTGCTATAATGTTAGTAATATTAATTACACTTCTATATATAAAAAAATATATTTGATATAAAAAATGGATATATGTTACAGTCGTTTTTGATATCAACTATATTTTTTGGTGCACATAGAATTATAAATATAATTATAATTACTAATATTATAGCAATAATAACTATAAAAATAGAGCATCCAATTTTAATTATTTCACTTTGCAACTATAGTCACAACACCAAACACTTTTCTCTCAATCTAGGACAGGAATAATTTAGAATGTATGCAGATTGAAGTAGCAAAGTATAAACTGATTTGCATTTATAATAATAAACTGAGGAACGCAGGATGCGATCCTTACAAGAATCACGCAAATATGATTCGAGATTAAATTTTCTTACTTGGCGGGATATATATTTCTCTGCTATTTATATAACGGTAAAATCGCGTTTACGAACGTAATACATTAAAAGATCGGGAGTAATATTAAAGAGCTAAATGTATTTCAGTTTTCTGCAATAACGCAATAATTTCCACGGAGAGACATTCATGGGTTACTGTGTTGTATCTCAGATATTGCAAAAATTTCGCAATATCCTATTTTAATTTCCGCGAAAGCCTCGGGTCTATTCATCAATCTAAATGCAGAAACGCTTTTATATTTTCCGCGTCAAGATACGATTGCGGGTGGAAACCTATTGATATTTTTCTTCTTGACAGGTCGAACGATATTCGATACTCGAGAGGTTCGTTCGTGTTGTGTGGATATTAAAAATCCACTCGAGTAAAATTACAGGAGACTTGACGCCGCGTCAGAGAATTTAAAGAAACTTTGATCACGGGCTATCGAGCGGACGAGTCAACTTTCGCATTATCGAAATTAAATCATGAACTTTAAATAGTATGTACTAACGGCCGAGGATGCGCGAGAGAGTTATCCTGAAGAAAATTCGTCGGTGCATGCTTGAAAGCGCGAGATCAAAAGCGCAATTTCGCTCGGGGGTGAAACAAGTTTCCCTTTTACGTTCGCGGAAACAGTCCGACTCGATGGCCAATAAAGGCTACCACCAACTTTCATAGACCTGTAATGCCAATGAAAGTTGCGACGTAAATATGATTTAACGCTGCGAGGTTCGCGGCTCCTATATCTTTACGCTAGAATCCTTTGACAGAAAGATATCGCACCGTAGCTAATCAAATATGCTAATGATGTAATTTCCAATTCAGTTTCGGATGATAAAGCATTGAAATAAAATGACAGATTTATTGAAGTACTGAAATGTGAAACCAGAAAATGGAAGAAAAATATGAGACATACACGGCCTTGGTTATAAATATAAAATTCTCTCGATTTATTGCATTTTCTTGGAAAAGACAGTAACAAAAAAAAAATTTTAATTAAACTTGTAAAAATAAATATTATTTTTAAATAAAACAGTTCTTAATTTATTTTTCGTTGTATATAGAACGTTTCACCAATTTGTGGGAATGCTTTTCACTTATGTTACGGCTTTAAGTATAATAAAGGAAATAAAAAATACTTTAATCCTTAACTGGCAGATTGCTGGATCGCGCGATAAATTACGGGATGTTGCAGGTAATTTTCTGCAATTACTGTCGTGATCTTGACACGATGCAATAAAAATCTGATGACGATTTACTGAAAGCTACAATGCGGTTGCGGTTTTCACCTTCAGATTCTCCTAACCATCTAACCGGATTCGCGTGACTAAAGACGCAGTTATCAACCGCTGACCCAACCATAGCGGACAAAAGATAAAAAAAACGGTTAATCCGCTTTAAGGTCTTTTGGTTTTCTGTGGTAATAATAACAGGTTAAACTCACCGTCATCAGTTCGCGGCCAACAAGAAGTGGAAACCATAATGCAAACCAGCGGTGAACCGCATCGTGAGTTTAGTGCCGTTGCGACGATTACCAAGCCACCGGTGAGGTTTCAGGTTAAGAAATGCTGTAAAAAAAAGAAATACTTTAAAAAATTTCTCTCTCTCTCTCTCTCTCTCTCTCTCTCTCTTTGTTCGGAGCAAAAAGAAAAAATCAAAGAGAAAGCGAGGCGTGACAAAGAGACTGCCTATATATTCGTACTTATTTTCATTAATAGAGAAATTAATTAACAGAAATCCGTGTCCGGAAATAAGGAAGCTACATCGAGCTACATCGCAACAAAAGAGAGGACAGAAAAAGTGCAACGGAGAAAAGGAAATACACGGGTCGGCGTTTTTCCGCGGCAATCTCGTTAAGGTGCCTCTGGAGCCTTGTTTCTTTCCGATCGCGGTACAAACAGGATTACGTAAATCCGATTTACTAATTACGCGCGCCCGGCCAGTTCCTCATTAAGGTATACTTTAATGGCACCTCAACGCCTCGCGGCGCCGTTACGCGTCGTTGATTTTATTTCTCATTGCAAACGATACCACGTGCTTAACTCTTAGAGAAATTTTTACGATCTCGTGAAAAATATATACATTACGTGCTTTCCGTATTGCAAGCAGCCCTCTTAATAACGAACCATTACGGGAACAAAAGAAATTAATAGACGAAAATGTGTCGGGCGCGCAATAAATTATCAAAAATATGAGCATAATATTTCAGTCGTTTACAACAATTTGATTCGTTGAAATTGCCTTAAATTTATTACATAACTTATAATTAAAATGTTTATAAAATGTATCATTAAAAAAAAAGAGAGATACGCACACCTCACTTGTTTCTATGTTAATTAGAAAGAAATGGTGTAACTTCATTATGCTAGCTTTATCAAAGTGCCAGAGGAAAATAAGGATGCGCAGCCACAACGTAGGTGTGCTTCAAAAGAAAACGTGCGGAGGAAATTAAAAGGATACGTTTCTGCTGCAGCAACGGGTTTGAGTTAAGCGCTTCATTTATTATCCAAATTTGCACGATAGCGAATAACTAACACACTTTGAAATAAATTAACCTTCGAAGGCAACTATAAAGGGTTCCGTTTCGCATTCGCTTATGCTGCGTTTCAAACTCGTTATACGACGATTGTCGTAAATTAAGAGGAAAAAAATGGTTACAATTACCATAATTTAACTATTATTTATAACCATTTTCACTACCAACTACACTGAAAACAAAATCTAGTATAAATAGCTACCAAATGTTGAATAAAATAATTTGAATCGAACGTTCGGTTTATATAACTAAAAATAATATATGGCTTTTTCAAATATTTAGTAAGTATTACAAATGTACACTGTTAAATTTTATAAGGTCAAATTAACTAAATGTGAGTCGCCACTGCTCCTACTCAATAATATCGTTATTTTTTACTAAAACAATGATTATATTTGATACTATACAGTATCAATTTAATTAATCAGATTTTTTTTCAATAGATATATAGAATTATAAAAACAATTATTATTACTAACATTGTAGAGTAATAATTATAAAAAATGAAGTTTCTATTTATAATAATTTAACTACACAATTCAGTGTACCACTAAAAAAAAAGTCTAATAATAGCCATATCCAAACTGTTTGTTTAACGCATTAATTGGCGCAACATTTAGTCAATATTACTAAACATAATAATAGTAATTAACCGTTTGATAATAATTACTAAATATTTATAAAAATAAGATTAGCGTTTAATTGGTTATATTAATTATATTTAATCAAATAGTTGATAAAAATTATTTCAGCTTTAATATAACTATATCATCTACACTTTATTATTACTAGATTTGTATTCAGTAGGACCTGACGTACGAAAAAAGAAAATTGTGTCGTTAATAAATTAAGGTCGGTATTCATAGTTGGTTCTTTCAAGATCATCTTAAGTAATGTTTTACAATGATAATACTGCTCTGGGATTGACTAATGCCATCTTAAGATTGTACTTAAAACGGTCTTAAATATAAGATCCGATTATATACCGGCTTAAGTGAAGGCGGTGGCGGCAACGAAAATCCCGGTGAGGAAAAGAAAACAACAAGTTTCATCCCTTATATCATGTGAGGAGGGAGCGGATTACATATTTCATCAGCTGGTTGACGAGAAGTAGGCTAGCTTTATTCTACCGCATTCTCCTCACGCGAGCTGCGATATTGCCCCAGGCTCGATCAAAGCGGAGAAAAGTAGCGCCGAACTCCTGTAAAAAGCGCTTTTACTTCCTCGTAGCAGGTCGTGGCGTAATATCCGCGAAATAACGCTAGCGATCGCGATGTACGAAACTCCGCGACTCACGAGCGCAAGCACGTAAAATCTTCGCATGTCCTCGTAGAATCGACTCCGTTCCTAAGAAACATGTCTCACGACGAAGAACATCCGTATCTTTCTCCCGCGGAGATAACCCGTAGAGATTTCCCAGAGTATTTCTGGGTCAATCAACAAAATTCCTCCGAGTGCAGCGGAATAGAATCGAGCGAAATCTACAATAAGAGCGGTAAGAAAAACATTTTCCGGGCGGAACCCTTTCCACGTGCACCATCCTAAAAAAGACATTCACGGTTACATCCGCTTCAAAGAGCAGCTCTTCTACGAAATTGCGAGAGCCCCCTTCTGCCCCCTCTGTCAAGTGGCACGCCTCGCTGCATTGACTTGCTTCGAGGAAAGTTCGCGTTTGCATAATCCGGAGACAAAGGGAAACATCCTGAAGTGGCCGTCGTGTGTCTTCGCGAAAGGCACGTAAAGCGCTTTTATTTATCTAGTCCTCCATCCTCTGTCCTCCTTGGAGAAAGGGTGTGCAATTCTTGGGCGGTAATGAGGTTTCGACTTGTGGCGAGCTAGCCGGAAGTCGTTTCACCGAATCAGGATTGCTCCGGCTGCTTTCGTGCGCGCGAACGCACCGGACAGAAATTGGTTGTGGGCAACCGACTGGCAATCGGAAAAACGAGCGCCTGCAATCAGGACCCCGTGGATTTCAGTTGAATTACCGTGGTGCAACGTTGCTGGCTCGCGCGGTTAACGAGCGGCGATTATAAACCAGGAGATGGAGAGGCGAATAAGCTTGTTATTCGTTGTCTGCGCGACTTGTTATGTCGCGTACGTGAACGTATATTTCCAAAAAGTTCTCCGGAAACCTAACTCTTTAAATTTGGCTATACCACTATTTAAAAGTTATTACTTTGAATCTAATTGAACTGAAAAGGATCTTTATCTGTTAAAATATTTATTCTTTTGGTAACTTTGCTTTTATACTGTTATAGAGAAAATAATGAAATGATTAATTGCTGTAAAGAAAACATGTAGTTGTCTTAAAAAATATATATGTTGTTGGTAAGTATGTGTTTTATAAATTTTTATTTACTTGTTAATAACACTACAAAAATATGTACTTATTTTTTTTTTTTTTTTTTTGGATTGTGCACGTTACTTCAACCTTATAAGCTAACACAGCCATTATTGTTTTTCAAATCAACTAGAACAATAAAATCGAGAATAGAACAATTCAATAGCACTATAAAAATATATATTTATTTCTATTTTTCCTGCTTTTTTCTTATAACTGTGCTAATTTTAAATATTAAGCTTTTTGTTTAATCTTAAGATCAAGAACAGAGCAATTAATTTGCAAAAACCAGCAATTAATTTTTTTTAAGTCGCATTTGATTGTGTTAAAATAGCTTAATAGACATTTTTTCAGTCCGATTACACCAACAATAGCAACTTTCAAATGGTGCTACAGCAAAATCTATCTTCTATTTGAATGATTTGCCTACAAAAATTTTTGGTCAGCGTCTCATAATATATATATCTACAAAATATCTGTTTCAGCAAAACTTTTTCCATATGATTAATGTGAAGTTTACATAGTTCTATATGTATTGAGTTTGGAACGTTCGAATTTTGAAAACTCATGACATAGTTTTAAAGAGTACTTTTTAATTGAAAGTATGTGACATGGAAAGATTATTGTATTCTTTCTTTGTGGTAATTAAATCTCCAATTACAATATAAAAAAAAAACGAAATCCGCTTGAATCCAAGTAAAAATAATGAAGAGTTTGAATTAAATATTAAAATTTAAGGAAAATAAAATTAAGGATTAAAATTTAATTAATAATTTTACTCAAATTTAAATTTAATTCTATTTAAAATTATTTCAAGTTATTAAATTATTTTTAAAATTATATCAGTTATTAAAATTATTTTTGATCTTCTATAATTTATGTGTATCGTCGCATTGAGAAAAATGACGCATCTTAAAATTAGCGACTTTTCAATACAACATTTTAAAATTCTTTCTGAATCGAAATAACGTTTAATGTAGATACTGTATGGAAAGTAAGACATGAAAAGAAAGTGAAGTTGTGCATATTCATTATCCTAATTAAATAATTTTAATTAGAATAATGAATATGTATAACTTATCTTCCTTTCCATGTCACACTTTCCATGTAACATTAAATAGTTGTTTCAATTCAGAAAAGAATTTAAAGATGCTCTACTGAAAAGTTGCTAATTTTAGATGTGTTATTTTTCTATAATCAACGCGGCGATATACATAGGTTATACGATATTAAATTAATTTTCATAACTTGAGTAAATAATTTTAAATTAAATTAAATTTAAATTTAAATTTAAAATAATATTAATTAAATTTTAATATTGAACGCAAACTCCTAATTACTTTTATTTGAATTCAAGCGGATTTCGTTTTTTCCAAATTGTAATTGGAGATTCAATTACCAAAGGAAGAATATTTGGAGTAAAATGGATTACAATGCATCCGTCAAAAACGCAATATACGGTGCACCTGAATATTTAATAAAATGAACAAGTTTATTAAAATATATTTTATTCGCATCGTATAGGTGGTTACATTTCAAAAATCAGAGCGATGATACTCCGCTGATGGTTAAAAAGATGAAGCGAAATACACAGAAACTCTTCTACTGTCAGAAATATTATTCCGCTTTGCTGAGCGAAGAAGAAAAGTTCGCATCGGCAAACGTTTTTGATTTGGCTCAATATTTTTGCTTCGCGGATGAGAAATCGCAAATCCAGACATTCGCAGCAGAATGTATGCCTTGTTTAGAGGTAAATTTCATGCGAATGGAAAAACGGACGCGAGACGAGGGACATCGCAAAGGCGAAAAGGTAGCTAAGGCATTCGATTTCAATTCACGAGAGGAGTCTTGCATGACTTGAATGGAATCCGGCAGAGATCAGACACTCAAAAAGGAAACGCTTGAGAGACCCGCACAAGTTTGAAAGACTTAGCTTTAACGTTTCGCGATGAGCAAGAAATATTCCCGCCGTTGCGTCCAGAATGCAGCGGAACCCGACGGCAATATGAGGCGACTCGCGAGAGCGACTTTGATCGAGACAATTGGACAAATTCCTTTGCGTAATGTGCTGTCTTTGTCGTAGGAAGTAACGAATAGCAGAGCGAAAGGATGGGATTTATGGAAACTGCGCGACTGAGAACAGCGAATACCGGACTCTGTCGTCGCTCCGGAGCGCATTTTAAGGAAGCTTTTGTCTCGCGGCTTACTCGTCGACTTCATTTTCGCGACCACGGCAAATTCTCTGTAAAGTACGATCATAAAAAGTGTCTGTACTACATCTTCTCGATAAATTTCAAATAGCTTAAATATATTTTTCGTTTAATATATTAAAGATTGTTGACAAGTCTTCTTTTAAACTTGCTTTTACGAATATTATACTCATTCAATTATATCCCTTTGGAGTTGACAGTGAGTCTAATGAATCACTATACAGTGATTATTCGGATAACAAAGATCCTAATGAGTAAAAATAATTCAGCTTTCTCTGAGAAATAATGTTAAAATAAAAAATACATTATTAGATAAAGGGAGAGATTCCTACGTTGTCTTATGAAATAATTCAATAGATATTCATATAATATAATTACTTTTGATATAAATTCGTTAAGTGGAAGATCTTCAAGTATACAGAACGCAATTTACAAAAAAACACAAGAGGGAAAAAGGTTACGATTATGAAATAGGTAGTGAGATACAGAGTACCACCAATTAGTGGTGTATATAGTATAACATATCGGATTTTTTTGTTACATGTCGGATACGTACATACACACATTTTGTTACCTGCGGTTCAATTATATCATTTGAAAGAAACATTTAGGGCTCCAAGCTGGGTTGAAATTAAACAAAATTAATACCAATATATTTTCCAAAATTACATAAAGAGTACACCTGTAAAACTGCTATATACAAAACTAAAATGTAGCTTTAACAACAATAATGTAAACACTAATGACCAGTGTTATGTTACGACATATAAGTAGAGTGTAAAAAAATAATTTTGATGGTTGCCTTCAGGATGTAACACAAGTTACATAAAATATCATGATATTCCACAATCATCCACTTATCAAGTGATATTTCATTACTGTCTCCTTTTCTCTTCTTTAATTTCCTATTAGTTTTTAATTCGTGTATATATTTATTTAATTTTAAAGTCATGTTTAACCTAGATATGTCTTCTTGATTTGTATGATGAAAAAATGGAAGAGATAGTGACCTATATTGACGTTACGTTGCATTTTAGATAATTTAATTTCTTTTACTTTTATCATTATATAATTTTTATTATTTCAAACATTCTTTTATGTATTGCTGATGAAAGGTACTGTTACCCGAAACGTTCGAATAACACAGCACTTTTAAAAATTGGTTTTGTTTAGAGAGAGAGAGAGAGAATTTAATAAATATTATATATTAAATACCATAATTTTGCTCGTTATATTTTAGCCTTATTATATTAGTATAATTGTATCTATTATTATATTAATTGATTACTATAATTATTACACAAAAATGTTAAACAATTCAATTTTCATTATCTTACATCTGCAAATATGAATTATTTTTATTCATACATGACTTTAAATATAGATTTAGTATTCATTCTTTTTTATACGAGTTATGTCATTTTGGTTCCTTGAAATTAACTAGTAACGCACTTTTAATGTATTAAATGGATCTTACAAATCCAGTATCAATAATTATGTTACAAATTTCAGCTCCAAAAGATTAAATATAATTAAAAATTCAAAATAAAATTAAATGAAAAATTTAAGAAATTATATCAAATTTTGCTTCGGAAAAGAGTAGAATCAAATGATTTTATCAGATTATATCATCTAAATTTTTATTTCACAATAACGAAACAGTCTCACGTGTATTGTGTGCGATTAAAATTCTTCTTGATTAAAAAGTATCGTAGCTAAAATCGATGGCGCCGTATACTTTCGGCGCCTTCTCGTCGGCCTGTCCTCGTCGCAGCAAAGCAGTTTTCAATACGCCAGGTGCCGTTGATAAATGGCACGGAAATGTTCACGATGCAGTCTCAGCTATGAGACGTCAAACTCCATTGGCAAGTTAACGACTCAGTCGTTGTAACGACGGAAATTGACGACGCGCGGATGAGAGATATCGAGAGGAGACGCGTTCGAAAACGCGTCGCGAAACGCAAACCGCGCCACCGGAAACAGCTGTGACTGACATCGACAGGTTAGGTCAGTCCCGTCGAATGTCAGTATATGTTCCGAATATTGCGAATCTGTATATATGTACACGTCAGCTATATCGATCTGAAGATGAGCTTTTCCCGATATTAAAACTCCATAGTCCTTATAAGACGTATTAATCCATACCGTTCAAAGCTTCTTCGACAGACATAATTCAATAATTAATTAATTGCAAGGAATATTTCAGAAATCCTTGTACAAAAATCCAATTTAATATTTCAGAAATCCTTTTACAGAAATCCAATTTAATACTGAAAGATAGTGATTAATTACTTATTTTGAATACTAAAAGCACTGAATCACAATAAAAGTGTAGGTATCGTTCAAAGCTTCTTCGATAGAAACAATTAAATAATTAATTAATTGCAAAATATTTCAGAACCCTTTTTACAAAAATTCAATTTAATACTGAAAAATAGTGATTAATTACTTATTTTGAGTATTAAAAGCACAATGAGCATCAATGCTTTTAATATTCGAAATAAGTAATTAATTACTATCTTCTAATATTAACCCATCGGAGTTGACATCAAAATTTGTAACACAATTATTGACATTGGGCCCGTGAAACTCATTTAATGTATATTCGTTAAAAGGCACTACACTGTAAAAAGTGCAGTGTTTAAAATGTTTACACGAAAACACGTAGTGTTTTATTTATATTGAAAGAGTTTAAAACTAAAACATCTTTAAATGTTTAAAAAACGGAGACAAGAATAAAACATTTTAATATCATAAAATTAAACATTTCATTTTTGAGTGCAATTAACTTTTAAAAACCAAAATAACGTAACTCGTATAAAAAAATAATTTTAAGTTAATAACAATTTAACAATTTAAATTTGCAGATGTAAAGAATATAATTGTGTGATCCAACACTGTTTGATATCAAAAAGAAACAATAACCCAATCTTTTAAATTAAAAATAAAAAAAGGAACAAAATGTTGAAAATAACATTTTCAACTTTTAACTCCCATATGTATAATAAAACGTAAATCAAACATTTTTGTTAGTTTCAAAATAAGTAACGTCCATATTAATGTATGCATTTAATAAATAATAAACTAAAGAGTTAAATTTAATACATTCTTTTTTATAGTTAAATTGTTTAACTTCATCACATTAGTTAAATTAACGATATTGAATAGGAACAGTGGTGACATAAAAGTGATTAAAAATAATTCAAATTGGGCACAATTTGATATAAATTTGACAGTGCATTATCAACTTCAAAGAGTTAAATTTCTGTAAAGGCAGTCGCTTAAAGTGGTGTTAAAAAATACTATGACTTTCCTACTTGACAATACATATTAAGCTCTATTATCTATTCGCCATATCGGAATCTCGTAGATATGGCATGGAACACAAGAGGTTTACGAGAGCAACCCCGGCTCTTTGAGATCTTAATCCTCAAACTGAAATTCGCGCGTCATTAAATCTTTACACGCGCGACTGTAAATTGCGGCTACCGGCCGGAAGAGCGAATGCGGAGAGCAAGCGAGGTCTCTGGGTATTCCGCTCGATGGACCTTTAACGACAACGGCCACCGCACTTAAACCCAACACGTTTCGTGATCGTTGTGTCTCGCTCTCCCATGGGCGACCGACGACTTCGCTCGATTCTCCAAATTAACTCGATCCTTGTCGTATTATGAGTCATCCGCCAGAATTCATGTACACGCGATCGTTGGCAGTCCAGTATGGAATAAATTTTCTCTTTACACGATTGACATTTTCGTACGACTGAATGAATTCGCCGCAGTTCTTTAACACAATTCATTATAATTCACAAACAACTTATTGTTAGATTAATCTGATAATTTCAAAAACTCACATACATTACATTCTCATATACATATTACACTTATTTTATTCTGCGTTCGTATAGGATATATCACGTCACATTATACTAATTTTTTTCTGTGCTTATCCGACATTTCATCGTGATTCTATTACCAATTTTAACTTTGGACTTTAATTCAAATATTCTATTAAATACTGAAGACGTTCAACTGTTGACTTTTTATTCTTAGACTAAAGTTTCATGATGTTTTCTGATTTGATATTCATCTCAACAATCTGGTTTCCTTGTAAATGAAATATTTATTAATTCGTCAATACTATAGTGATCCAAAATAAGGGTCGTCTTCACTATAGCTTGTTCTTTTAATATATTTTTACACACGTATAACCTATGTTGGCACTCATTGACTAATTTTGAATAAATTTAGAACTGTCAATGATGATTATCTACTGGCAACGATGGCATTACAAAATTATTACAATATAAATTAAATAAAAGGAATGATGTGATTATTTTCGTACGAATATACAGCGTTACCTCAAATAACACAATTTAAAAATTAATTATTACGTTACTAGACGGAATAATTACATCCTGGGGAAGTAAATATCCCGTAAATTTTGAACATGTTACGTAATTCACGTTTCTCCTCTCTTCCACGTATTACATTAATTATTCGTTAATTCCTTTTTACTGGAAGTACTGCTAATAATTATGCAATGCATTCTTCTCACTTTTCGATTAAACTCGAAAGTTTCAATCCGATCGAAAAACGTCATTCTATAATATCACAATAATTCTGCGCAAGTTTTATTATCTATGTATGCACAGCGAAGTGCATTCGTTTCGAATTTCGAAGGGAACTTCCGAATCGCGTACGAAACTCGCAGCGGCATTTACCTCGATCCCACTTGACCCTTCCGCTAACCGCGTATTTATTCTCGCGCTTAACACACGGTCACCCTTTTACCGTTCAAGCCTGTCCTCGGCTGACGGACGCGGACGGTAATTGCGAAGCGACTACGGATTCCAAACGTCGTCCACTCTGTGCGTATCCATGGATTAACGAAATGGAATCCCGAAAGTGGCATATGCTACGCGCCACGCGAGATCAGCAGCCCTATCGTGATCAAGAATTATAACGAGCTGAGGAACACGATTCGTGATGAAAGCTCATCGTTCCCATTTATGTAATGTGTATAGTAGAAAGTGCATGACGCTATTGTCGCGGAAATCGTTAATCGCGAAAAAGAAGAGTTGGAAACAAAAAGTGTATAAAAATTAGACTGATTTGTCTTATAAAGAATTTGAATGTGGTCCACTTGACGCTATAAATGCTTCGATGTATCTCATTGATCAATCAGAAGATAGAATTTTACTAACTAAAAGATGAAAGAATATTTCGAAGCATCAAGTATAACTATATTATCAACGTGTGTAAAATTCGTAACGTCCAATATATACATCGTTTAATGAAATTTATAATACTGAATGAAAAAAATTCTCCGGCTTAAAAAGAGGAAGAAAATCATATGACTATTTTCATATTTTTTTCTAATAATAAAGTTTTTTTGTCATGCTATTTTTTATAATAAATAACATGTAAAGCAATATGAAAAAGAAACTGATTAAAAGTGTTGAAAAAAATGTTGATTTATTTTCTGTGACATCGATTAAATGACATTGAGGTCATTTGTGTGTGGCACAATATATAAATAAAATAATTTACAAGCATTCATACTCTTATATGAAAATGATAAACGGTGAAATTTAATTTTTTTAATTTCAAAAAATGTTCTTTAAACCTCATTCCTTCATAGAAATATAGTTTCTCAAAATTCTGTTTGCGATTAAATTAGTTAAAACTTTCTTTCTCATAAGATTCAAGCTAATAAGCATTTGTATAAATGTATATGTAATAAAAGTTTAATGAAATTAAAAAAGGAAACAATATTTTCTAATTTGTACAAAAAGAAGTGAAAATAATCTGTATATGTATAGCTATATTTTTAGATGCTACAGCAAAATCATTTTTTCTATGTCATTTCTCATACAGCAGATGCATGAATAAATATATTTGTGTTTCAGCGAGCAGCGATATCAAGGTGGAGTTCAAGATGCCAAAAGAGGCCGAAGTGGGTTCTTCGATCGAGCTGAGATGCGAGTGGCGAATAATGAGTGGAAGCAATCTCTACTCGGTTAAATGGTACAAAGATGATCATGAATTCTTCCGATATGTGCCGGACAGCAGCCAAAGGACTCAGACATTCCCCCGACCAGGCGTGACAGTCGAGGTGCGTCCCTTAATCTAAGTCTGCATGTTGAAAAATTCCAGTTAAGTTCTACTAATTAACTTCGAATATTTAATATTGTATTATTATTAATTTAATCAAACATAGTCGGATGCAAAAATACGTAGAATTAAAATATCTTATACATATATTTATTTTGTGTGTATTTTTTTTAAAAAGACACTGAAAAAAGTCTGATAATAGCTATCAAATATATTGTATTTTGTTTAACGTATTAGTACAATATTTAGAAAATATTATCAAACATGGCAATTATAAAAGTAAAACAAAATATTTAGAAAAGCAACATTAGCGTTTAGTTTTGATTATATTAATCGAACACTTGAATTAACATTTGATCTTATTTCATCAAAGCTTTAACTATCATTAACACAAAAAGATTTTGTTGATATAAAAAGCTAGATACAGATCTGAAAATAATTTTGTTAGACTATCAAAATAATTATGTAGAGTGCTCAAATTAGTTGTTAGAATATCAAAACTTTTTGTAACATTGCTTATCATGCTTAAGACTCGTAATTATTTCGATGGGTCAACTAATTAAACATAGTTATTTTCATGAGAGATGGCTCAGAAAGGGTCCTCACTAATTTCAACGAAACTTTAGTAGGATTATAGAGTGTGTTCCCCTGAACATCATTATATTCCTATTTAGGCGTAGACAGTCGACCATTTCCGAAATATTTCAGTATTAAATTTAGCAATTCATTAGAGCTTATTAGAACATTTATACTTGAGCATTTGTAGCGGATATAGTAACAGCCTTTTAAATATAAATTAATTCCTAAAGACTCCTTAATGTTACAAAATGGTTGGATACAACAAGGCAATAGGAGTCAAGCATGGTAATTCTTGTGCAAATCAAACGGTTAACAAAACAACTTTATTAATAATTAATCCGTTTACATGTTTCGGGTCACTTTTGAGCCATCCTCAGAGACAGTATGATGTTGTGATTACAAAAAAATTTCAATCAGTGTACAGTCTTCGTTACATTAAAATTAAATTATTAAAGATTCAGTTTTAATTTTGATGTCCGTCTAAACTATAATTAATATCAAAGTTTCCTTTTCTTCTTTTTTTTTCTTTGCGATTAACGTTTTAAGTGTATTAAAAGTTATCCATTAATTTCAATATAATTGACACTGATTCGCTGAATGGTCAAAGACTAGTTTTTGACTAAATCTATAGAATTTAAGTGTGTGCGATATGATGAATTTTTGTTTTAGTGAGTTACCTTCTATTGTTTTATAATAAATCATTTTTGCTTCCAAAAAATTTACCTTTTAATAATTTTAATACATTTTAGATTGTTATTAGAGTTCGTTTTTATATTATAGTTTCAGTTAATAAATGGAGGTGGCTCACTGAAATAAATTAGTTTGTAAAAAAAAATTTGTTTTTGTAATTACAACATCATACTGTCTCTAAGGATGGTTCAAAAGTGAGCCGAAACATGTAAGCGGATTAATTATTAATAAAGTTGTTTTGTTAATTATTTGGTTTGCACAAGAATTACCGTGCTTGACTCCTATTACCCTGTTGTATCCCCAACCATTATTTAATAGCCTTTTAACTTACTCAAGTTCAAATCTTATTAACAATTAATATTTTTCTGTTATATAATATTTTATAATAGGAATAATTAATATGAGAAATTAATTATATTTTTATTATAGATTACTGTTATAAACTTTAAGATGAAAATTTTGTTAAAAATAAAAAAAAATTTTAAATACCATGAACTCGAGTGTAAACTCTAATGAAAACTGCCGCTAATAAATTTAATATTAAAATATCTTGCAAACAATTGATAATCCTGCCAAGTTTCATTGAAATCGGTGATAATCACTTCTAAGCCTTCCCTGTCAGATCTGTATTTTATTTAACTAATACTTCAACAAAATCGTTCTTTCCGTGTATAGGCTTGATTATTATTATACCAGACATTTTTTCAATGGATATTGCAAAAATATGGTGATAAATCGACAGTTAGAGAGTAAAGTGAGAAAAATATTAATGTAACAGTCGCGGAAGATTATCGCGGTTCGATTCTTCCGCCTCCTCCTTCTCGATTATCGAAGTACTCTCCTAGCTCGCTTGATACCGAGAAAAGAACAAAGTGATACTCCGTCATCAACCTGAACGAAGCGTTGATCCGCGTATTCACGCGTTTCGAGATCGGGAACATCTTTTCCCTTTGTCGTTTCTCACGATGCAAGCGAGATTCTTTAAAACGCACGGAAATCCGCATCGCGTCCGTCGATTTCTTTCACCGACTGTACGCGGGACTCGATGCAATCAATCTTCACCCCCGTCCTCCCTTGTACTTTCCTCACTCCAACTTCAGCACCGGGACAGGAAAAGCTCGAGAGCACGCAAGCTTTCGATAAGACGAACGAAAGGGGAAGACATGGGAGAAAGAGCAAGGCGGAGCTGCAGACGTGTCGGGATCCGTACACAAGTTTCCGCGATTCCGATCGGTAGCGCGACCGTAAGCAGACGGCACCATCACGTCCCGATGTAATTCATCTTACCAGAGCTGCCTAGCGGGTTGGCCGATCAGTCGACCGGCAAAACGTGCCGGGCAGCGTATCCAGACCGCGTTCTTGCGCTGGTACAAACGAGGCGCGAGTTCATTCCACTGCCGCTATTGCCGCGATGCTATATCATCTTTCCCCGCAAGCTCCCTCGTGTAAGCTGTCAGCTACTGGAAGCTATCTCCTCCCGGAGTAGGTTAAAGGAAAGCGAGACTACCGAGAAGCCCGATGAATAGTCTTTCGTATTACATTGACGATAGCCATGTCGGACATAACCGAATCAGATCAGTCAACGATAAAAAGGATTATGTCGTATATACATATAATACCGAGGAAAGCATAATGTCATTCACAAACTTGAGGTGAAAGCGATTAGAATGAAAGGAGCATCCTAAGTCTGTACTCACGAGAGGAAGTGAGGAAGAGAGAGAGAGAGAGAGAGAGAGAGAGATTTTTATTTCTCCCATTTTTTAATTCCAGGATGATATTAAGTATTTAAAAATATTGAAACATAGTAAATTTATTATTTTAATAATTAAACTACTAACTTGAGATTATATTAAACTGAATTAAATGGAAATCACGTCGCTGTAAATGGAACGCGAATTCATTTTCCAATAAAAAGCTGTCAACAGTGTGATATTCTTATTTAGAATTCATTAAAGAGAAGTGAGACTGTAGTCATTAAATTTTTATATAATATTGATAGTGTCGTATTAGGTGCTACAAATAATAATAAGAATATGCAATTATTTTTATAACACTATTAAATTATACAGTCTAGATCGTAAGTATAAAACAACCTCATTATTGCATTTTCTTGAAAAGAGCACTAATAAAATTAAAAAGAAAAGCTAACAAAATATTAAAATTATTATAAAAATATTATTTTTTAATAAAATCGTTTCTTAATTTATTTTTTGTAAAATATAACGTTTATGTGAATTATGGTGGTTTATATTTTTAGTCGAGGCTATATATTAAGAGTGTGCTCCACTTAATGTTCGTAATGTTTGCATGTATCATTTCGTCCTTGTTTAATATGTATGATGACAAAAAGGATAAAATAATACTTGTGAGCATTGCAAATGTTAAACGGAACCTAAATAATATGTAAGAATACAAACGAGTTTATTATCAATATCAATTTTATGTTTCATTCGGTCCGACCATAGCGTGGTCATTTCTACTTATCCACAGGTTGCCTGATTACGCCCGTTTCTACTTCGTATTCTCTTATTATAACGCGGTCTTTGCTACTTATGAAACTTGTACGAATGTTGAGAATTTGAATTAAATTCGCAGACAGCTGTATAATTACGAAATTAAAATAAGGACTCAAATTAGAATCTCCGAAAATGTAGAGATTTACATTTCAACGTTATTTCTGGAAACGAAACTATTCTTTAAAATAGTTCTCTCACATATTTATCAGTTTAATTTATACCCCACAGACAGTTTAAACACTAATCTATATTTTAGAGATGTATCAAGAGTCGTGAATTAATCTATGGCGTAATGTAAAATTCAATCACCGTTGCATAATTATAGTAACTTCTGTCAACAACAATTAAACGCGCGTGTACACATTCTCGATAAAATCGATCCCGGAATGCATTCACCGCATCCTTTTGCCGATACCAACGAAACAGGAGCTTGTTCACTGAATCTGAGGATACGTCATTTTCTCTAAAAATCTCGATATACTGATATACATTTGTCTGTCGGTATTCTCCATTGGAAACGAGATCTTGCTGGAATCAGAGAGAGCGCTGAAAGACATTGAATAGCGTATCAACGCAATAGTGTTCGGATATTTTCTATATACGCACGGAATTACGTTTTACCTCAATAGAGAACTTTTAATTCATCTATTTGTTTGCAGCAGTATGTGTCAAATGTGCATTACTTTGTTTTGAAAATATAATATCTTATACAAAAAATCGCAAAAGCAGGAGCTTTGTGAAATTACTAAGGATCACTTCGACCAACTTTAATTAACTTTAATCAATAGTTAGTCCATTGCAATTGCATCGTTAAATAAGGCGCCTTCAAACGATATGACCATCACATATATGATATTTGCTAATGTTGGCATACGTTGGTCATATCGTCTGAAGGCGCCTTAAGCGAAATGACAAATGCGATTGGTCAATTTCAGCAGACTAATCGTCGATCAAAGTTAATCGGAGTTGGTCAAAGTGACCCTAAATGCAAATGAAAGTTATTTATAAATTAAAATCTCTCTTTCTCTCCCTTTCTCTCTCTTTGAAAACGTATACTGTAAAAAGATAATAAATATTTGTTTGAATATATTTACTAAATCTAAACATTTATAACTTTCTAAACATTTATTTGATGCAAAAACTATTAATTTTTATTTAACTATAATTTTTTTATTGAATAAATATTTATTTACTGTAAGTAAATGTTTATTTAGTAAGTAAAAAAAATGTGTAGATTTAAAAAAATATTAAGATTTAATAAACTTTGTTTCAATGTACAGAAAAAACTGAAAATAATTGTTTTAAACCATCAAAATAATTACGTAGAACGGCCAAATGTAATTGCTAGAAACTTTTGTAGCATTATTATTAACACTTACGCGTTCTACGTAATTGTTTTGATGATTCAACAAAATTTTTTTCATATCTGTATATTCAGTTAATTTTTTAGATACTTCGGCAAAACCGTTCTTTCCGTGGAGATATGAGAAATTTATAAAAAATAGCAATGTTTAATTAACGGCAATCGAGATAAAAGAATTCCTTCATTATATTATTAGAAAAGAATAAAACACTGGTACAACATTTGTATAGCAAAAACAAATTAAATTAATATTTGTGTATTTTTCTCGTTTCACATTCTCTCACACTAGTTATCGTCTAAAAAAATATAATATTTCTGGCAGTAAATGCGATATTGATAAAAACACGAACAGATTCAAAGTCTATTTCGTCCCACGGTATATTATCTTCTTCCAAGATCTCCATTGGTCTTCGATTCTCTCTCGGTTTCGTATTTCTGGTCCCTTCGCCATTGAGTATCGAATGTTTCGAAGAATGCAATCGACCAGATTGTACTCCAATATTCTACAAATGACGTTCCCGATTCACCGGTCTGTCTCTTCTCGTCTATGAGCTAGAACATCACGTAGGATAGTATTTGCGAGATGTAACACACATACGCGAGATCAATCTTCGCAAACAGCAAAATAAATCCTGGCAGATACGATAAACAGTTGATTTAAATACGATCAAATTAGGTGGTTTAATTTAAAAATGACATAAGTTCACTTTAAGTAATTTTATTAAATATGCGCGAAAATATTTTACAAAATTACATTTTACTAGTTATTTGTCGGACTCATACATTGCTTGTGCTATATATTATTTGTTACTTATTTATTTAAAAATAACATAAGAGCGAGGTGTTTTCTTAAATTCTACTAAAGTAGCTTTTAAAAGATAAGCCAATTAAATATTTACAAAATATTCATGTATAATCGTAAATGCATGATATCAAAGCTAAAAAAGAGAAGACGTGGAATCCTCGAAAGCGTTGTTGGCGCGCAATTTTTTGTTAATTTTCACTACACGTGCTATCGTTGATCGGCGGTAATCCCCATCAACAAAAACGAGCTTGTAGTATATCGGGAAATAAAAATGTAAATCCTCTTCGAGGACATTCTCGATATCGCGTGCAAACATTTCCCGGCTTAGCTAGCGAGGATTTTAAATTTCATAAACTCACTGATATCATTGTAATAATCTAAAGCATGACATAAAAACAAAAACCACAAATGCTATATATGTGTATGTGTTTCTATAAATATTAAAAAAATATTAAATCTCACTTTTATTAGAAATTCAAATATGTAGCGTCAATAAAATTAAAAATTATTCGAATATAATTAAGAAATGTGTAATTAATATTTTATAACATTAGATAAACAATTTTTTTGGTGGTGGAATTTTAATATTATAAAATTTAATTATATTATATTTTTTATAATAATTTTCGATAAAATTTTCAATTCTGACATCGTAACATTTTCACTCAATAAAGCAAATCGATGAAACGAAGTACCATCATTTCGGCATAGTAATATCTAAAGCAAACAGAACTATTAAAATGGAGATTCCTTTGTCAAATGCACACATTCAGAAGGCGGCGAACTTCCGCAAGATTTTCGGCACGTCGTACAGTCGGCGCGGCTCGAAAACAAGGTCAGTAGCAACGATAGTTTGACGATAGTTTGAGGATAGTTCCGGGTGAGATCACCCTCGACGCGAAACTTTCGGGCCATTCGCTAGCTGGATAATACCCTTTCCTCACAGTTTTTTGCTCTTCTCTCGTTCTCTCCTCCCCTCTCCCTTCATCATTTTTTAAACTTTCCACCAGAAGAGTGGAGTGTGAGTTCTGCCCGCATGTGCGCACGGTCGTTTGCGCAGAAATTTAAATGATTTAGCTCCCACCCCGAGGGAACACGCCAATTTTTGATGTTCCGGCAGAACTTCGCCCTACGAGATATATCTCCCAATGCGGGAGAGCAGTCGTGTAATGGCGGCGCAGAAACGACGCTTACCACCCGATCGTCGTCTAATCTAAGAGATTTGGATTTAAGATCTAAAATTATGTTTGTCAAAAAAATAATTTCTCATTGATTAATACTTAAAATCTTCTTAATAATTTAAGAACATGCAAAAGGACCTCGCACTAATCATATAATGGATTTATTCAAACTGACTGAAACTGTGACATTTTATACACTGTTAGAAATGTTCTCAAATTTCATTAACTTTTAATGTACATTGGTGAATGAAGTTTAATTTCTCTGTAACTGAAAGGACTATTAATGCACATGTTAATGAGATTTAAGTTTACAGTAACTGAAAAATTAAGTGTAATGAAATTTAATATACTTTTCATTTACGGATATAAATGACGTTTAATTAATTGTAATTGAAATGACTATTAATGTACATATTAATGAAGTTTAATGTACTTTTACATTTACGAATATTAATAATATTTTAATTAAGCCTAATACTATTAACGCTTAACGTTTAATACGTTTACGTTTCTTACATGTCATTAACGTAAATTACTTTTCAGTTACAGATCTCGTACTTTTCATTAACGTGTAAATTAATTTCTATAGTAATGTGTTCATTAATTTCAATACACACGTTTATCACATTTAAGACTACTGTAATTTAGTTTTTATTTACATTATTCATTACATTTAATTTCGTGCATAATCACATGCTTCCTTTACATGTTAATTAAAATTCATTGAGAAATTTCTAACAGTATAGATTATTAGATACTGATCAGAAGTCTCCATAATAAGTACAACCATTAAAAATGGGTAATTTGGCACCATTTGAAAATTGCCATTTTGAGTCTAATTAAACTAAGAAGTATTTTTATCTACTAAACTATTTATTTTAAGATACTTTACTTTAATGTTGTACAAAATAATGAGATGAATCGATTGATGTAAAGAAAACACATAGCTGCTTTTCAAAAAAATTATGCAATTTGCAATATGCAACTGTATATTTTTTCTTAAAACAACTATGTGTTTTCTTTACATCAATTGATTCATCTTATTCTGTGCACAAAAGTATTAAATATAATTAAAGTATTAAATATAATTAAACGATTTAATTTATTTAATAGAGAGAGATATAAAGACACTTTTCAAACCGATTAAACTCAAAATAGAAACTTTCAAATCTGTCCAACTTTTATGGTTTGCTTATGGAGACTTTTGATCAGCCTCTCATAATTTATAAAAATATCAATTTCATCCAATTTGACTGAGGCTATTTTTCCCATATGATCAGTGCGAGGTTTTTGCATGCCCTGTCAAAATAAATACTTACAGAATTAAATCTGAATAATTTACACATTGTTTACCGCACTAATAACTTTAGAACCTGATTGTCTTCTTTTTTTAATTAACATAAGTCCAATTTGTTTATTATCTAAAAATTTGTTTATCCCTTTGAATTCAATCATTCTCTACGTTGTTCTTTACTTTTAAAAAGCCGTTTCATGCAGCAAATTGGCATGATACATCAACTTTGTATATAATTTCACAAAAGGAATGTATGCGGTATATGGAAAGCCCGATGGAGGACACAATGCTGAGGCTACCTATGTGTATCGATGTGGCTATTGCTCCGATGCACACGTACTCAGCATCCTTGAACAACATTAAACGGCCGCGGCTTTATGGTTTCCGCGGATTGAATATCATGGGTGACCGTAACTACATTAATTATCCGCGCGATTCATCTAATGGAATGGAAAGCCGTTTTAAGCCGTAACGCATTCCTGCCCTCGAAATTCCCCATTTGTATGCAGCTGCTGTTCCGCATTACCGTTCTCTCGACCGTGTCACATATCGAGATACTGTCGCGACCGTTCATCGAGGAAGTACAAGAGAAAGAGAAAGGGAGGAGAGGAAAGAGAGAAATATGCCATTTAATCACGATGCGGACTTTCAAGCCCTTTTGTATTTGAACGCATTAAAATAGCGCTAATATAGTAAAGTGAGTATAACATTTGTCTTACTATCAAACAAAATAAAACATATTCCACTTCTCATGTCTTCGTACGATGTTTTTAATTCATTAAAATTTTGATATTTCGCACACTAAATTCTTTTCAATTTTTAAAAAATGCTTATTAGCATTATTAAATTGTTTATTAATTTAATTTTTGATTATGTACTGCAGCTTCAGATTAACAAGGGGCCTATCATAAGTATTTAAAATCGATTCGATTCTCCTTGAAACATGTTAAATACAAAAATCTAAGAAATATGTATTTTTTATATCGGCTCGATATCGCATCTTAGATTTATGGGCTGAATTTTCAAAAATCTAATATTTTTTAAATATTCCCATTCTCATTAAATTCTGAAGTCGTTTAACTTCTTAAATCTCAAATAGGATCAATCTAAAAAGTCTCTTGGGATTTTGTGTTTAACAATATATTTCAAGAAGAATCGAATTGGTTCTAGACAGTTGTGACAGGTCTTTTGTAAGACTGTGTCCCCAAGATCGACAAATAATCAGCGCGCAGTTCGCTTGAACGCGATTTGCTGGAAAATTATAAAATTCACGTAAAAATATATTACAGATCTTCTTTAATCAAATATGACCTTCGCTTATTTGTGTTGAATATTTCTTAGTCAACTTACTATTGAAATCTTGGCACTGCAAATTTCACAAACGCAATAAAATAATCATATCGCCCAGTAAGTTGAATGTTTTATCACAACGTTCGGTTGATTAAGACTCGTTTACTTAATCCGAAATCAGCTTTAATGTAATTGACTGCAATTTGCAAACAAAATTATATAAAGTGAAAAGAAAATCAAGAGAGATAATTAGAGTGAGAACTTGGGTAAGAACTCGAATTGACTCGGTTTTAAAACTCAATAACGTGAATCGCGAAAACCTACCGACGAAAAAGATTCTTTAGACCGCAGTTACGTGGCCTAGGCTAGACTATGTAAGGAATATAAATCAATGGGACAACGAGGGACGACGTTGACGGCGCCACTGTGTTTCTCCGAGTTCGCCACCGAAGGAAAGGCTGCGTCGTTTGTTCTTTTATCGCGCGGCATTTGCATGTGCTTCGCGTGCGACTTAAGACGGCCCGTAAATAGAGTAACTTCCCGAGCAGCCGGTACGTGGGCAGGAAACGATCGAATGCTCACGCCAAGGTACCCGGTGACGGTATGGTGGTACCCTCCTCCTCTCCTTCTTCTTCTCTTCCCAGTTGGCAAGAAAACAATGAAAATTTCCAAACAATCTGACTAATCTGCCACGACTCCGCAAGCCGCGATCTTCCGCCTCATAAATCGCTGGTCCAATAGCTCCTCTCGAGGGCAGTAAAACCTAACAACGCCGCACCATCGCCAACGATCTATATTATTCACGAACCGTCCCCTCTGTGAATTCCAAACATCTCTCGTCGCGACGCATAATCAACCAACAGCGGCGTGTTGAATACTACTTTTACATTCTAAAAAATATGAATGTGTGGATTTAACGCCATAAATTATGTTATATACTTTATATAATTGTGTTTAAATAACAGTGTTGGTGTTGATATAAATATTAATATGGTGTGGATTAAACATCATAAGTTTTAATTCTAGATTGTCTAGATTGATACGTGAATTTTACAAGTAAGTGAGATTATTGAATGCTAAATTATGCCTTCAGTGGTCATTATTAAAAAATCCACTGTCATGCTAAGAGATAGGACAAGCGATGACAAATTTTTAAAAATTCTGTCCATTATATTATATAACAGTTTAAATTCCTTGGTTGTTACTATTATAAAAGAGAGCGTGAATAGTAACATGAATTTTGAAGCAACTTTGTATTATTAGTTTGTGTTATTATACATTTTATTTAAGTGTTACAAAGAGACACACACACAATTGAACTACACACTCCATTTCAAGATTAAATTTGATAGTGCTTATTCCTTCTTTCTCTTTAATTAGGTTACTTGCGTTTATGAAAGTCTAGATTATATAAAAATTTTGTCATTAAAAGCGTGAAATGTATGACAAATTTGTGTTACATCATACTTGTGTTCGTAATTAATTTACGTAATTAATACTGTATCACTCAAAAATAATATTCTAGAATCAAATCCGTATCACACATTCATGTGAGTATTAACATATTAACACAAACATACTGAGAATTACACACACGCACGAAAAGGTTTCATTAGAAATATCTTAAAATTTAGCCAAATAGAGATCTGAAAATAATTTTGTTGAACCATCAAAATAATTATACATTCAAGCTGGTTGTTGGAATGTCAAAACTTTTTGCAGCATTATCCATCACATTTAAAATTCCTGCGTAATTATTTTGATAGTTCAACAAAATTATTTTCAGATGTATATACATTAATATATATATATATATATATTACATTTTTAAATACTTCAACAAAGTCATTCTTTCCATGTACAAATATTGCTTGGTATTAAATTCACATCTATATTTTTTAGAATGTACCGATCATCGTCACCCACTAATAGTATGATGTGGAATCAACGATGATCTTAGCGATAATTGCGATTCGAAACGAAACATCGCATTAACAAGAGACGAAAAATTATGTCCGACTTGAGCGATAGTACGTCAGATTTTTATCCTGCTTTAACATCGCCAGGGAGGAGTGCACGAGATTATCTCTAAGACGCGCAAGGAAGTTTTATCCACCTAATCTTTCTGCTTCGCGAAGAAATGCAAAAGGGCTCTTGCGTCGCTCTCTCTCTCTCTCTCTCTCTCTCTCTCTCTCTCTCTCTCTCTCTCTCTCGCGCGCGCGCGCACACACACACATTTTTCTTTTTCTTCCGTTTCTCTCATGCCCACCGAGAGCAAATAGAACCAACAACATCCATTACACGTCCGCATCCGTCCATTAAGCGACGAGTCTATGGACGTCGTTTTGGATGCGCTTAATGGATTCCGCGAGAAGGTTAATTCAACGAAGATGAGAGTGAATAGGGAAGATGAATATCTTCGGGACGCACGGCGCGCGCAAGGCGCACGGAAGCGAATTTCACGGTGCATTATCCTTCACAATTTTTTTTAACAGTCGCGGATCGTGGGACAAGATTCCTCAGCCGTTCATCATTCTCACCGCGAATTTTCTGTAATTTTCTCGAAAACTGTCATATTTAATTGTAAAATAATGAACATGGAGCTTAACGCTTAACGCATGCGATATATCTTTGTAAGTTTAGAATGAAAGAACGCGCTTGTCTTCCTTTTCACGAATCAGACGACTCGAATCCCATTATATTTAATATGAGTGGTCGACAGTCCGCTCGAACAATTGCAACAATCGCGGACGCACTCACGCGTTTAACGTCCGTCTATCATGGTCTTACACGACGATTAAACGTCATTGCTAGCCACGGGAATTTAACGACTGTTGTCGTGACATTCGTTCATATATGGCTTTCATCCTTGGAAATTCATCGCAACGAATAAAGATTCCGAGAGAAATGACGTTTTATGGGTTATTCAAAGTTAACGCGCCATGTAACTCGGCGATCTCGGCGATCTCGGCGGTTCTCCATAAGACGGATACGGTTTCGTAAGTACGTTTTAAAAACCAGCACACCAGGAGGAACAGTATTCCTCGCATTAATGCCGGCGGAAGACACATTGAGAAACGACGGCAATAAAAAGAATTGAATATAAAGCTGCGGTTGTATGTATATATGCGTGAGCATTGGAATCGCGGAGGGAAGGAATTCGAGTTTACGGTCAAATAAATATAATTATCCTACGCCACAACAGAACGAGGATACAACAATGTTACGATATTACAGCTACTAATTCACTCACCTTGAAAAGGAGAAATTACTCTGTCGGAAGTGAAAGTAGCAGCGAAATATCGTAAAATATTTGCATAATCATCTGATTAATTGTGACTCGTAATTTTTAATTGAATTCGATTTTCGATTAAAAGCCGTTTTTACTTAAAAGACGATATTTGAGATATTTGAGAAAAATGTCAGTAATGAAGGTTATTTGATTAATTCGATAGTCCAGAATCGCTGAAAATTATAGGAAAAATGTAGAATCAGAGATAAATAGATTTTCTATTTGAAATTTAAAATAATATGTATTAAATATTAACGCACCTATAACTTACTATTTTATAATTCGGTATTAAATACGACTACTTTCAATAAAATTGTGAGACAGCGAAAATGATAAATGATTAAAAAATCCTATCCTTTCACGTTTATACTTAAAAACCGTAAAAGCCGATATTTGAAGGTATTTGAGAAAAATGTCAGTAATTTGAAACATATTAAAAAGATGAGAAGACGAAATTCTTTGATCGTTTATCATTTTCGTTGCAAATTTCCTACGATTTTATTTAAAGTAATCACATTTAATCCTAAATTACAAAATAATAAATTATAAAGTAATAAATTAATATTTAACACATGTTATCTTAAATTTAAAGTAGAAACAATATACATATTTATCATTGATTCTGTTTCTCTATATTTTTTAGTGATTCTGCATTATTAAATAAAATAATTTAAAAATCGATATCTGAATGTATTTGAGAAAAATGTCAATAATTTTAAACATATTAGACAATTGTTTGATTCGATGATCTAGAATCGCTGAAAAATATAGAAAAAATATAGAACCAGAGAATACATTTTTTCTATTCTAAATTTAAGATACGTGTTAAATATTAATGTATATTACTTTATAGTTTATTATTTTATAACCCAAGACTCTCTAAATACGATTATTTTCAACGAAATCAATTCAACGTAGGTTTGCAGCGAAAATGATAAATGATGAAAGAATCTCGTTCTCTTATCCGTATGTGATAAAAAATAATACAAATGATAAAATAGAATTGGAAGCGAGAGCAGCAATAAGAAAACGGCTTTACCCGTCGCGCATTCGCAGTTGCGTGTCTGCGACTACTTCCGCTTTAATAACGTCTCGTGCAGCCGAAAGACAAATTACTATGGCGCTCGCGTTTTCCGGAAAGTACCTAAGAGCATCTTTCCTGTGTCGAGCGAGCTGAGGTTCCATTCGGCGACGTAGATTAGCGAGGACGTTGCAGCTAGTCGAGTAAGGTTTGCTCTCCCTCCTACCTCCTACCCCGGGTATTATACTTGCAGCCGCGGTAAGAAGTTGCGAATCAACATCTCGTTATCCGGAATTCGAAAACTTTCGCGTCTGCAACCGACTACCTCTCTCTCCGTTCTCTCCTCGCGTACTCCCGAGAAGAGGCTGATTGTTGCGCGACCTTTTGTATAATTTCCGTCTATCTCTCGAGAAGATTGGAGCCCCCTTCAGGGTCGCGACAAAAGTAAGTAGACAAAGTTGCGAGATTCAATTGATGAAACAGCGGATTGTATCGCACTAAGGAGCATACAACAAAGAGAAAAAGAGTAGGAGAGAGAGAGAGAGAGAGGCAGAAGATACTTGACAACATCAATAACAAGGCACATCGCAAATCTCTTCCCTTAAATCCTTTCTCTTCGCCCTTCAAGAGCAACGACTTCGGTTATGTGGACTTCCAGCAAAGCCGGAACGCAACGCGATGAATGAAGACAAAGTCAAAGCTGAGAAAGCATCTCGTTTCCGAAACTAAGAACGCCTTATCGTTGATATCAGAGAAAATCCAATCTAAGAAAAGTGGCTAATAACGAAAGTCCTGACTAAAATAATTCATGAGAATATCTGGGATACGTCTGTCTTATTTTAGAAAGTAACCACGTTTCTTCGGGCAGAAACTTTGAGATTATTAATTAACCCCGAGATTAACCCTTTATGGATCCCTCGCGTTTACAGTCGTCGTCTTTATTTTATGAACTGCTTGCTCAATTTTTATGAAAAATTTGGCTTATGGAATAATTTGATAATGCTTATTATGTGAATTGAGATAAAATATAAAACATTTAAAATAGTAGATTCAATATAGCGAACAGAATTTAAAAAAATAATTTGATTATCATAAAACTCGATTTTAGACAGTTTTTAATTGCGAAATAACATCGTTTTTCAAGTTTTGCTTTATTTAAAGCACATCAGTGCTACGTAAACTGCAGTTAGTACTGATTTTCAAACTAACTTTCAAACTCATACACTATATCTTCCTTTATGGAGATACTACTTTTAAAATTCAATATTTTCAGGCTATATTCAAATTCAGTGATACTAGGAATATCCTAAAACTGAGTTTTACGATAATCAGATTAGTTTTTTGAAATTTAAATTTTAGAATTCTAAGACCAAAATTGAATTGAGCGACCCTGAAAATTCTTAGAAAGCAAGATCTTCCACGTTACTTTATTAAAATGCTCCGGTCTTCAAAAGGTTAATCAATGATCGTGGATACGAAAGAGTACGTCGTAATTCGGACCGGCTGGTTAATGCGGGACGATACCTTCGTCATCCACAAAGCACACCACTAAATCTCACTCCTCGCGTGATTAATTTTACAGGGCGACGTCATCAAGGGAGTCGAAAACTTGAAGACGACTCCTCGTCTCCCCGTATCCTATTTCGAGGGGGATCTGGACTGGCGCAGTTTCATCCCTCATCTCTCAGCCCAGCTCTCTTCCCTTAATACGCGAGCAGTGTACAATTTCGAAACTTAAAGGACGAAGTCAAGGAGGGCTCCGAGCGAATTTGCCTAAGTTCTCCGACTTTGCTTCCTCGCTCGTCCCTCGAATTATTTCGAGCTTCTATCCGCCGGTAAAAGTAATTTTGTTCCTGAACAGAGAGAGAGAGAG
>NW_017300169.1:1632445-1689357 GCF_001594075.2 Trachymyrmex cornetzi | reverse complement strand
GAGAGAGAGAGAGAGAGAGAGAGAGAGAGAGAGAGAGCAACACCATGCCGAGCCGAGAGGTGAATCAAGCCGTGGCGAGGTGAGACGAGTCGAGCCTGTACAGACGATGGACAGATTCAGTGGAAGGGCACACAGCCGGGGAGAGATGCTTTTAGTTTATTACCTCGAGAAAATTACGCCGGCAAGTCCCCATCGCCCTCGTTATTTCTTTTTTTTATTTTTATATTTTTTTCCTCGCTTTTCTTACGACCTACAGTGCCAGAAGACGCGAGTCATCGCGACGCCGCGATGCTCGCGCGCGTAGCTTAAAATCCGCTACTCTCCCCGACATGCACGACGTAAACTCCACCGCACATTTTGAGGAATTACATCTTACGCTCGTAACGCCGAGGCATTTTGGCCGAGTCGTTACAGCGATGCGTATGTACGCGCTGCGCTTTTATGCGAGAAGATTTTATCCGAGAGGGTGATACGTTTCTTGATGCTTCCTTGGAGGGGAAGAGAAACGCGCGCCCGCAAGCAAGGATTTACATTAAGAAAAAGAGCCATAACCACTTCAGATATGAGAATTTCTGTTTATTAAAGAGATGCCTGAATCTTTCACGAGAGCTACTTTCGCAAACGATCCAGGAACTTTGAGTATTTCTCATCATTAAATAAAGCACCACTAGTTTATGATCGACAATCTTCGTTGAATGCGTTCATACGCAACAGTTTAACAACTTGGAATTAAAAGAACCGATAAATATCAACGTCATCCTGTGGAAATGTTCCTTCCTCCCGATTCCCACGGCCGTAATGCGTTCCTTCCACAACGGTTTACGAGCGTAATCTATCCTGTCGTGTCATCGGGACGCGCATTATGCAACTTCGAAACTTTTGCGCGCGTTAGGCGTCTCTCGTAAACGTGAAGCAGGAAGTTCGCCGAGTGGAATTTAGACAACGACTTATGCTTGTTCGTGTAAACACACTTTTTAAAAACCGTCTGTAAAAGATGGTAATTATACGAGCTCATAGTGACTATTTTCTACCTCCAAATTATAAAATCTATTAAAAACTAATGATTTATGTAATGGAGCAATAAATTGCTTCATTGCATAAATTGCGATCGAATATAGAAATTTTCATATTTAAATGCGGAAAAAATATATGCATGTAGATATTAAATTGATCAAAGAGTTTCCTATCTCCTGAACATAGCGAACAGGCTGAAATTCCTAATTCACTTTAATTAGCCATCACCGCGTGTCCGGATCGTCGATCGTGGGTGGAGACTGCCTGTCACTACCAACGGCAATTTTCCTCGGCGTCTGAGATCACGTGGATTATCAGAATATCACAAGATCGACGAATCGACCGCCGCGCCGGAGATGCCGTTAATGTAGCCGGAAATTACGAAAGAGACGGGCTTTTATCGGACGTGCAGCAGCGAGCCAGGTGCGGCACCGCTCCGTGCGATCGTCTCAACGACGATATTGAAAGCAGCCGATAAAATCCATTTTCCTCCACGCAAAAAATATTTCGAGTCAAGAAACTTGATGAAGAAACTTAAAATTGCGATACAAAATATCGAATATACAATGGCTGCCAAACGTTTTCGATCAATGAGTAATTTTATTGTATTGCTCAGATAAAGAATCTTTATAAATAAAAATCTAGTATACAAGTACTTTAATATAGTCTAGTACTCGGTCTAGTATTTAAAGTATTCTTAAACTAAATTCTTAAATTGAGTACAACAAAAATTTCATTAAATTATAATATAAATTAAAAAATAGATTGAATATTCATTTTATAGATAACAATGATCGAAAAATTATATACTAGTCAGAAGCTTTGACAACGGTTGTATACATATTAAAAAAAGAATATGGTAACAGCTACCAAATGTTGAGTGAAATCAAATATTCGGTTAATATGACTAAATTTACTTTCCTATAAATTTAGTAAGTATTACAAATATTCGGTTATATTATTATGTTTAGTAATAATATTTACTAATTATCAAGAAAAGCAAAATTATTTTATCAAACAGTTGGTTATATTATTATGTTTGGTAATACTTACTAAATATTAAAGGGATTAATAGCAAACTTAATTGGACTCAGTGCACACTAAAGTCGTCGTACACAAAATAACGTAAAGATATGTTTATACATAAACATAGAAATCGATTAAATACTGAAATACTCATATATTTTATTGTATTATTAGGTAAAATATTTTAAAGTATTTTATAATTCAAAATATTGCATTCCACTTTTATACTTAAATTAAATCAGTGTACAACGGCTTTAATATGCATCAGTGCGCACTAGTGCTTCCAATTGAATTTTTTTTATTGTAATCGAACATTTTTTTATTATATTAATCAAACATTTCACTCAATATTTGGTAGCTGTTATCAGACTCTCTGCAGTGCACTTATGTACACAGAATCTAAAAATGTGCCAGCATAATGAGCCCTTAATTCATTGTTAATTTCTATCATCCAAAAACATATTTATAATTAAATTAATTGATTTATAATTCGGTTGAAATTGGGAGAATTCGATTTTAGTTAGATTTAATCTTCAATTATTTTAATCAAATTTAAATAACGTTATTACTATATCGTGATCAAATTCGAGCTCGCCACAATGGTTCTAAATGAAGATTTTAGAATTAAAAATTAATTAGATTTTCAGTGCACACCGCGGAATTCAATATTTATAATCCAATAGATGGATCGATGTCGAATGATCGACGCGACATCGCAAATCGGCAGCGAGTATTGGCATATCGTAGTGCGCGACATTTCCGGTATTGATCGAGTTAGCATTCGACGATCGATACGAACGCTCGATTTCCTAGACGTTGAATGACGGGACAGGAAAGGGGGCTCCCTGCGTCGTCGCGCCCGTCTAGTCGGATATCGCGGAAAGCTAATTGGACTACGGATGTACCTAATCGAACCTAATGCGAGAGCAACCGAGACCGTGTCTCGGGCTCCGGTAACGGGCCATGAATTATCGATAAGCCGCAAACGTTCCCACGCCTTCCACCCCACTATGGCTATCAATGAAGTTGCACGTGGATAACGGTCGTTGCACATTGTCCGCGAAGACAACGCCACGCTGACCACCATTCCGATTGCAGGGATACGACTCTTCAAGCACTGGCTTACGTGACAGATAGAGACATGCGGTAGTCTAATTAACCCTGTCAACAATCAGCTGCAAAATGCATTACTGTTTGAACAATGATCGCAGGCAGCCATATAAACTGTATATACGTCCGCAGGTTTTGAAAAATGGAAAAGTATAAGCACTTTGATTCATTTGATTTCTTTAGATATGATTTCACTCTCTACTAACATCCCAATAAATTTGGCTATAAAAAATGTATCTAATATTCTAATAGATATGAATTTTATTTCTGAACTATTGTAATATTTCTAAAGATAAATTTATGAGTACCGTTTGTTCTTAAATCTTTCTTCACCTTTGATAACGAAATTTATAAATTGGGACTCCAATAGTCTCCCCTTTATAGCCTATTATCGCTGATAGTTACGCAGGATTTAAAAAGAGGCATATTAGAGGCCTCCCTGCAGTTTTACATTATCGATGTGTGGATGATATTATTGGGGTGATTCTCGTGGCTTCAACATATTTTTTTTCATTATTTAACTCTGTACACCTAAGATTATAATTCACAATGGAAGTGAGAAATAACAGGATTAATTTTCCAAAAACTATTAACTTAATCCAAAATTTGATTGTTATCAAAAATCAATTTTTGCGAGGAGATACCTGAATTATTTGTCTCGGCATCCACTTTTGCAAAAAGGGGGATTGGCTATGAACATAAACAATAGGGTCTTTTTCCTCTCAAATCCGGAGTTTTACATAAAACAATTTTTGAAGTAATTATTAAAATTTTATTGAATAATGATTATCTATTGGACTTTAATTCAATACCATGTTTTAAAGAATAAAATCCCTAATAAAAAAAACAGTACCATCAAAATTATTGATAAATCGGTCATTAATAAATTTCTCATGTTTACAATTCCTTTTGTAAATACAATTTGAAATAAATGTAAAAGAATTATTAATAATATTCACCCAAAAATTTCCTTTTATAGCATGAATAAGCTCTGCCGTTTGATTAAAATCCAGAAAGATTTACTATCAAACAATTCACAAAGAAATGCCGTCTACAGAATTTCATATAAAGACTGTGATGCATCTTATGTAGGTCAAACTGATCGGCAGTTAAGAACACGAATATCAGAATACCGTAATCATATTGGGAGGGAGACCTCTATCCATTCGGTAATAACACCGGCCAGGTAATAACAGATTAGGATGCATTGCGGACATGAATTTGATTAGGCAGGAGTTAAGATTTTGAAGCCAATACAAAACCGCTATTAGGAATTTGCCACTAATCAGAAATTTGTCTCAAATTATTCAGCTATTATGCGCAATATTACACCTGGTCTTTTTACGTCGTAACTCATGCTCCATGGTTGTCACACCCTCGCAGAAATACGTAATTATGTAACCATAATTTATATTTTTTTTTTGTTGTATGAATGACTCGAAAGCACATGGAAACATGTACGGATACATGTTGTGCTTCTGAATCTAAATGAGTATTTTTAAATAAAAGAACAAAAGTATTTTTAAATAACAATTTTGCGTACCGCGCTGACTTTTATATCCCATCTTGTACGTTTAACCTTAAGACTGCAGGAAAGCCGATGTATCGGCTTTGGAGGAAAATCAGTTTTTTTCTGTAAGAAACATATGTAAGAAAAAAATTGAAAAAAATAAAAAAGGAAAAAAAGAAAAAAGGAGCTACATAAATACTCTCTACGTTCACGTCGTTAGCTCTGGGTAATTCTAAAGGAGAGTTAAAAAATCAAAATATTTTTAACCACTTTTTGATGGAAAAATTTAATAATTGTGAAAATTTTTACAATTTGACATTACCATCAAATTCAGCGTCCCTAAAAACCCTTATTAATACTTATTTAAAAATTTTATAATCCAAAATTTTTTCTTTAACTTATCCTGCCGGGAAACCGATATATCGACTCGGCCTATGATATGAACTTTGTATATAGTTGATACATGATACAAGACACAAATTTGGCCACTTTTAAAGGACGGTTTAATATCTCAAATCCCGGCAATCTAAAGGTTAAATTTGTTAAAACTTGGGAGTCCTGTATAATTTTTATCTTATTTAGTGGCTCGAATGAATTAAATAACTCAAATTAGATATATGTATAATTTCATTATAAATTTAACAGTATACAAACTTTACGACTACGTTGAACTTTTGAAGATGCGTACGTCTCAGAGACTCGAGATTCGAAAAATTGGATTCCGCGTTATCTTCGGAAATTCCATTGCTTCGTCTAATACAATCAAACGTTGATTGTCTCGGCTGTAATATCGGTCGCACGCAAAGTGCACGTACACAATTGCGTAGGTAAAGCCTTAACTTCGGGGTCTGAGTCCAAATCCGTCGTTACACGACAACATCACGTCCCGAAACAAAACTCCTCCATTAGCAAAGCAAATACCTCGCTATTCTTTCTGTCCACAGACGAAAGCGAATAGCGAGCAGCGATGGTTAAGATTGAAGAACCTCGCCCTGGAGAGCTCCGGTCAATACAAATGCGAAGTTTCCACCGAGGCGCCGTCTTTCGCCACTACGTATCAAACAGCCAATCTAACGGTGATTTGTAAGTATGCATTTCTTTCATAACTATTTGTGGACCGGCAACCCCGCGCGCCTGGAATCACATCTCCTTTCATTTTATAAACTACTCGCTCAATTTTTTTATGAAATGAACTTATCGAATGAGGTAATTTGGTAATGCTTTATTCGAATCTGAGGTGAAAAATACAAAATTCAAAATGTTGGATTCAATATGACGGCTATAATTTTAAAAAAAGTTTGATTAACATAAAACTCGATTTTAGGAAGTTTTTAATTAAAAAGTAACATTAAATTTCCAGTTTCGTTTTATTTGAACCTACGAAAGCAATTAGTACTGATTTCAAACTGACTTTCAAACTCTGATTATGAATTCTGTGACATTGGATCCTCCTTCATAAAGATTACTATTCTTTTGAAATTCGATATTTTTAGGCTACATTCAAACTCAGAAACGCCAAAAACCTAAAACCGAGTTTTACTAATCAAATTATTATTTTTTTAATTTGTATTTTCGAATCCTAAGACTAAAATAGAATTCAGCAACCCTGAAAACCTTTAAAAGGTCTTCAGGGTAAGATCTTTCATAACACTAAATTCTCCTTCCTGGAAGTTATTATTCTTTTAAAATTCAATATTTTCATTTGTTATTATTTAATACAGCTGGAGGATGGCTCGAATTGAGTCGAAACATTCAGTTTTTATAGTTATGTAAGATTTACAATTGAAATATATATTTATAAGATAATCGCACCAATTACCGTGTATTAAGGCTCTTAATTGCCCGTTTTTTTATTTATTATTTGTTTAATATCTCAAGAGCCCAACATTAATTATTCATTTTTTCAATATTTTCAAGCTACACATTCAAACTCAGAAATACCAAAAACCTTCTAAAATCGATAATAAAATTATCATTTCAAAATTTAAATTTTAGAATTCTGAGACCAAAATCGAATTCAACAACCCTGAAAACTTTTAGAAAGCAAGATCTTCCATAAGTTACTTTATTAGAAAGCTCTAATCCTCAAAGGATTAATTACATCACTGTAATATACCATTAAAAAATTTACATTTTTTCATTATAAGAAACGTTCCAATTTCGCACTCAAAATAGAAATGTAAACACATGATTGAAGTTATATAATAGTTATATTGTTGAGTGCAAAATTATAACATTGCTGTTACGTCATTTTTAATTGGTGTAGACTAAGGCGGAATTAATTTAGATGAAAATATAAAAGAATTTTGATGGATTTTGTGATCTGGAGATACGGTAGTGGCTCTAAGAATGGCGCGAGAGACACTGCTGTGCCTCCGTTACGCGAACCGGTGAGTTGTAAATGTCATATTTGAGGCAGTTTTATTAGTGTTCCTATAATAAGAGTTAGGACAAACTTGACAAAAATATGGTCGACCTATCAATTTTCAACTTTTCAGCAACTATTTGTGTTAAAATCTGCGAATTAGTATCCACTATAAATTGCGTATAATGTCATCATCAATCGATATTTATCATAAAATACATTAAAACTTTTGCACCCGCAATAAGTCAATTTCTGTTAGACTTTATTCGACAAAATGCACATGTTTGTAACTTCGATTTCTTTCTACATTTACATTATTTACTCCTCAATCGGCCATATGGAATTTTGCATCTTCTACTAGCCTAGATCTTTGAACTTTAATGTAGATTTTTATATTATTTCAAACTGTAGGTACAAATATCTGAAAAAAATCTTGCATACTTGTGAATATTTTAACAAGTTTTTACTATCATAGCAATCGGATTGTATTTTATTTATTTTTTACAGATTTAAATTTATGTAATAAAATTTACAATCAATATATCGACTATGCCTTTAAAATGTAACTTGGCCGATGGAGGATTAAATATATACAAAATTACACGAATCTTGTAAATTAATTAGAAATAGTTTACGAAGTTACTATTGATGAATTTGATCCTGTTCTATCTAATCCGTTTACTATAAATCGGTAATCGCGCGGTAATATTCTCTAGTTATAAATATAAAATCCTATACCTGACATCTCATTAATTCACGATTTGCCAATAAAGACTCCCGCCTGCCTGTTTGAGTTACCGCCAACAATATATGCCATTATGGAATATTTATGTATATCTGCGCGCGATAAACTATTTCGCCCGCATGTGTGGCGTGCTGTTTTATTGTAAAATAGTTGTCCACCGGTTTTGCGCCGCCGACCGTTCCGCACATCCTCGCGCCATTAATTCGTGTCTTGAATGCTCTCCCACCCAAATATACTTTTTAATTATATACGCATTCGGCCGTTTCGTTGCTCTATGCATATAATGATGTTAAACAACATACGTTCCATTACAATATTTTTCGATATTTTGTAATATCTATCAATGCTTTATTATCACAACGTTCGCTAAAAACGTGGGATTTATTTTCTTTCAATAAAAACTTGCTCACAGTGTTTATTATACAATTCTTTTGTTTGCGACAAAAAAATATAGTTTGCGGATTACGTTAAATATTATTGTATATTTTCGAAGCAGTCCGCAACATAATACGTATCCCCGTTATTATTTAATACGCAGTGATTTATAGAAGATTAAAAAAAATAAGATTATTTTGTTTTTGTTGTATATTATTTATTACATTTATAAATGATTAAAACAAAAAGTCGATGTAATTTATTAAAAAAATATACCATTAAAAATATATATTATAATGCATGCATCTTTCGTACGATTTTAATAATTTTGACATTAATAGGCAATTAAGTGATAAAAGCCGTGCATGGCCAGCCGAATATTTTACGATAACACACTTACACTGATTTCGTTCGCGTTTCCACTGCTCCCAGCCGCCATTAAATCTGTATGTTTCAATTAACCGTTTAATTATGTGCATTATAATTCATACGCGAATCACGTAAAATACACGGCCGCCTGCGCGCTTATCAAGTTTTCCCCTTGCTGAAACGGCAACACTAATTTGCCCGATTCAGCAACTGGAATAAAATTCACCCACAAATAAATCGGCACGATGCTCGATTTTGTCGAGGCCACGGAAGGGAAACGGCATTATCGCCGGTGGCCGTTATCGCACTGCCGAGAATCGATCAACGCCGAAATTTATCTTCGCCAAACACCTCCGTTCGCGGTTCGCGAGATCGATTAAATGGTCGCGCCATACGAATGAGTCCCTTTTTCTTTTTCCACGACACAGTGAAAGCCGGTTTCAGCACGACAGGTGCCGATGAATAGGCTCCCTCGAAAAAATAACGCATCCGCAATTCTGGCTATCGCTCGCGGCTTTCGATTCTTGACCGGGTCACGTAAATCACCCGCGAGTGACGAGACATGTCCAGGATAAAGCACTGTATACCTATCGAGCAGACGAAACTGCCATATCATAGATTGGACGGTGAGGTTGTAAATCTGCGAAACAGTGAATGTCCGGGGACGACTTCGGAAATAACTTTGTTCTTCATTTAAACATTGAGTTTCGATATCTCGATGCCGCTTTTGCATTAATTTCAAGTATACCTGTTTTAGAGATATTCTTTCATACTATAATAACAATAAGAATTATATCACACGAAAAGAACCGTTTTATTGAAGTATCTGAAAAAACTAAGTACAGATCTGAAAATAATTTTATTGGCCTATCGAAATAATGTTTTTGAAACAAAGAAGTAATAAAATTAACTATCTCGACTAACTGTCCCAAAATTTACATTGATCCAATTCGCCCTGTGATGAATTTATTCGGTCTACCCTAGGACACTCAAGCACGATGAACAATACTGTAAGAGATTTTGACATTTTAACAACTAGCTAAGCATCCTACAGAATTATTTTGATACACAGAAAAAATGATTTTGCTGAAATATCTAAAAATTTAGCTAGATCTGAAAATAATTTTGTTGGACCATTAAAATAATTATGTAGGAAACTCAAGCATGATAAATAATGCTAGAAAAAGTTTCAACATTCTAACAATCAATTTAAACACACTACACAAGTACTTTGATAATCTAACAAAATTATTTTTAGGTCTGTATCTAGCTAAATATTTAGATACTTTAGCAAAGCCGTTTTTCCGATTCAAAAATTCAACAAAGTTGCCTACAACTCAAATTAATAAAAAAAAAAAAATAATATAATACATAGATAACGTGCAAAAAACACTCGTACAAGGAAGATTTTGATTTTAAAAGAGCCTTATTTGTAGAAAAAACATTAATTAATAATTTATTAATAATCAATACGCGTTCTGCAACGTATTATAGAACTGTTCAGAATGAGGATTCCGATCGGAAATTATATCATAGAAAATACAATGTAGGAAATAACTAAATTCTGTTTGGATTCCATTCCGAATAATTCTGAACAGTTCTATAATACGTGCTCAAAACGTATTATTTTTAATAAACTTCTAGTTAATATTTATTTTTTAAATAAGACCTTTATTTAAAAACCTTCTCTGTACGAATATTTTTTGCATTCGCTGTATACCGTACATTATGCATTTTTTCCCTCAAGTTGAGTTGTAAGCAACTCACTAAATTTCTACATGGAAAGAATAATTTTGCTGAAGTATCTAAAAATTTAGATTATCCATAATACCATGTCTTAATATAAACAAAACAGCTTCGCAAAAATAACCGTGTGTTTGTGAAACTTAAAAACTAAATTTCTCGACTGTACAAATATTTTTTGTATGTCCAAATATTACAATTTTTCATTTTTGTTTATTTTATTAAGATAATAAATTTTAATTATTACTTTTTAGACAAAATATTTTTGGAAAAAATACAATCTTTTATTCTTTGTTAATAAATTGCCAATTAACGTTTACTTTCTAAAAATAAGATTTTTTTTTTAAAGATATCTCTCCTGTGAGAAAATTTTTTGCACTTACCATAGTTAAATATATGAATTATTTGTAGAAAAGGGAAATATGTCATTTGAGCTATTTGATAGACGTATAGTGTTTTAGACTGAGAGAACACGAGACGGAAAAGAATGAGAGAGGAAAAAGAGGAAACGGAAATTAGCCAGAGAGAGGAAAAAGAGGAACGCATAACTGCGAAAAGAACGGGCTGTCCTGTCGACTAGGCGAAATTTGTTTCTGTCCGTGGCGAAGGTGCCACAGGACCTGTTCGTCCCCTTCTTTCCCGGCCGAAAAAAATTTACATCGTTTATCACGATGCATCATCAAAAAAAAAAAGAAAATCGTATTCGTATCTGTCCCGTCGAATATTTTCGCGAGTGCGAGCCTATCTCCGTTTTCGATTCGTTCGAGTCCGAATTTGCTGGCGCAAATATCGAGGTGTTACGATCGGTGCCGATCCAATGCAGATTTTGCATATCCCGTGAATGCATTTGATTGTTTTCTCGCGAGCATCAACGTTGTTTCACGTCATACTCGAAGTGAAATTGATCGAGCCGTCTATCGGCGACGTCTGAATGGAACGAAATAAAATCTTTTTTATGTAAGGCTCGTTTTTGTTTAAGCATGTGATGTGTATCGAGCTGTGTCAAATTTTTTTTTCGAAATAACTACATCGCGTTACGATGAAAATGGTTACACGAACACGGCCTGTAATGAGAAAAGAGTTTTCGTAAACACGATGGCGGTCCGTGTTGATCGATACGGGCGGAAAATTACGAAATCGCGACGTTTGCATAAAGTAATTGAAACGGCGCGAGAGTCTGCCGACTGCTTCCGAAATACAATGAAAAAATTCGAGGAAACGCCCTCGGGACGCTTTTCGCGTACCATTCCGCGTCGGATTAGTTTTGCGATGAATGAAAGACACGTAATTTGTAAATGGCCTTTTGTGTCGGCGCGATGCTTAAAAAAAAGCGACGCACACAGCGAAAATATTATTCGGAGATGAATTCCGCGAATATTGCACGCGAAGTCTTGCGTGGGAAAATACAGAGAATTACAGGCGCCGGTTATTTCCTCGCGCAAGGAAATTGTTTTTTTATTAATGCTAAAAAATGCGAGACGCATCGTCACACGACCATTAATGGGTATTTCATGCTCTTGTTAATACCGAGTACTTGGCAGAATTATTAAAGACAAGGAAGTCAAGTGCACGCTTTATCTCACCAACAATTTGTGAATAAGAATTTAATATCGCTCGTATGCAAGAGCGTTTGCCTTGGTAAATTTTTACTAAGGCAAACGAGCATAATTTATGCAGTTGCGAAAAAGCGCGACTCGTACAACTCGCTTTATACCCTTTGGGGCCGCTGATATTTCTCATAATGAAGAGTACATATAACTATACGTGCGTATTTAAACAACATATGAAAAGAGGGCATCCAGAAAAAATGTATGAAATGGTTGCGAAATGCATATGTCCTCATGAACACGAGCAGCTTAATGAAGCGTCTTTCTGTCTAGTTTACTAGCTATTCTCCACATTTCTATAAAAAGTCATCTGAATGGAAACAAGTTATGAGTAAATGCTTTTTTCAGTGCACTGTTAAATATGAGCAACGAGCAGCTACTTGCACTTTGTTGCTACAACAGTTATTAATTAATTATATGAACGGATTTTTTAGACATAACACATCAACCAGGAAGTAATCACCTAATTTTTTTTTAAATCATGTAGAATGTTTCTATATTCTAGTTGAAATCACTATTATTAACAACGTATTATTGACTGTTTTCCAATTTATTAGTATTTATGAATATGGATGTATACTGTTAAAAAAAATAGGGGTTCATTTAAAAGCAGCTAAAAAGAAACAAATTCAAAGTTACGTATCAAAGTTACATATCTTTGCGAAAAATGACCGCAGAGCGGCGTTTAAAAAGCATTTTAAAGAGAAAATGTTATATTTTGCGACAAAATTGAAGAAATGTATAGAAAATATTTTATTCTGCCCCCGTACACGCCATCAAAGTAGAAGTTTATTCTTCAATTTTTCAAGATTCACTTTGTATTAATATTTATGGTGAAATCATTGCAGAGACATGGAGTTTTAAGCATTCAAAAGATAAGATTTCAACGTTTAAAACATTTTTTCAAATATCGCTCAACAATAATTTTCGCAAACATACTTAATAAAGATATTTAAAGGTTCGTAAAGAATAGTATTAAAAAAAGAAAGAATGTTAAGCAATATCCATATAAAACAATATTTTACAACAATTTACATTTTATGATTGGGGTGCAAATATAAGGAAAACAGAAAATTAAGACGGCTGAAAAATCAAACTGAAACAAGTTATTTCTTTACCCGAGATATTAAACTTTAAATTAGTCAAAATTGTGCCAACGTTCAGCTGCATTCATCTATCCAATTTTAACACATTAATTCCTTCAATTTCATATGCATGTAATGCATATGAAATGTGCAATGCATGTAACACAATTTTCATCGCATATACCACAAGGCGCTATCTTGTCCATGTAATTTCAAATCTCGTTAAGATATCACGAAAGTGTATCATAGATGCAGAAACAGAAGCATCTATACATAATTCGGAGAGCACGCCCGAACTAGGTGGCGTTTTCTCGAGAAGATACAAACTTCTGGATTATACATGAGACGTCGCCAGGGATTCGGTCTACTCTCGATCGTTCGTCCTCCGTGACATCCTGCCAAGTCTTTCGCGTTCTCTCAACAACTAAATCGAACGATGAAAGCAAATAAGCTGTATAATATCGGAACTTCTTTCATTCGATTCTTAAAGCCCTTAAATTCATTTATTAATATCAAAATATGCTGTTTTTTTTATCAACGGTGACATTTTTTTGATAACTGTAATTTTTATAATCCAAATATTTATAATATCCCAATGTATTTTGCAACTCTTATTTTACTAAAATATCTAAAAATTAAGTTAAATACAGATCTAAAAATAATTTTGCTGGATCATCAAAATAGTTATGTAAAACGCTTAAGAGTTGATGACAATGCTGCAAAAAGTTTTAACATCCTAGCAAGTAGTTTGAGCGGTTTAGTTATAATAAATAATAATTATTTTAATAGACCAAACAAATTATTTTCAGCTCTATATATTATAGTTAAATTTTTAGATATTTCAAAAAAACATTTCTGAACTTGCAAAAAGGAATAATTCTTTTATATCAAAATAATGTTTAATAATTTACTGGTATCTCTCATAAGATTTTATCTTTAATATAAGAAATTGAGTCAGAATAAATTATTGTCGTAAAATCCGTTATTCAGAAAGACAATTAATAGTAAATTATTATCGTGTGCTTATTGATTACCGGTGGCACCTAATTAGCAATATTCCAGCAGCATGTACAGTAATAATGTCAGCCATGCACAATACTGTCGATCGATAGCTTGCAGACAATGCCGGAAGTAGATCATTTTCATAATAAATAGAACAATTTCCCATTACGCCGCAATTCAACAGATCAAGCCATTCTGGTATTATACGATTATAATTATGTGTGCGTTAATATTTCAACTTTTTGTTCTTCATATAAAATCCTAATTATCATAATTAATTGAAAGATATGGTGATATATGTTAAGAGAGAGATAAAATAGGGCATAATAATCCATCTTTCCTCTTTTGATCCTTTTAACTATTTCACTTTTAATCTTTTTAACTATTTTACTTTTTACCATTCAAATATCTGTTTACTGAATTAAACTAGTCGGACTTTCAGGTATTTTCTTAAGCAATACTTAGATAAACAAATCTTCACTGAAAAAATCTAGTAATATAACCAAGCCTAGATGATAGTTATAATATAATCTAAACCAACTAAACACTAATTTTACTTTTGTAAATCTTATACTTTTTTCTAATTATTACCAAACAATTGGTTACTATGTGTAATAATATTTACTAAATATTATATCATACATTAAACAAAATATACATCTAATAGCTATTGCCAGATTTTTTTCAATGTCGGTTAAATACATAATTGGATTGTCTTTGTAGTGGTGTATGTAACGTTATCACGACGAGTGAGAGAGAGAACAGAGAATAGAGAGAATGAGAAGTAGGAAAGTCAGAGAATGGAACGTGAGGGAAGAAAGAAAGAAACATTAATCGAGCTCGAGCCACGTTCCGTAAAGACCACTTTACAATCAGACTAGCGGAAATTGACATCCGTCAGGAAGCGGAATAGCCTAATTATTGACCTTCAATGATATAAAGGCATAGAGGCCCTGGATTCACAAATACAACATTCCTATCTGAATTCTGCATTTACCTCACAAACGGTGTTCAATTTAGATATATACAAGGAACGTGGTTTACCACTGATTGGAACACAAGCTTCGGTCTTCGTTATCCGTACTCATTTAGGAACGTTTTCTCTCACTCTCTCTAGTAAAAATTGTAATTATATGTATTATACAAAATAGAAATTAAAAATATGTAATCCCATTTGTGTGGTAGATATGGATATAACTTATACTTGAATTGTAATTGAATTTATCTAATGATCGCTTCTGAAATAAAGAACACTGACGAGATATTCTATAATTGCATTATCGCATGTATCTCGGATAACTGTATAAATAATAATTGTCATGAAACAAGAGATCCTCTTGTATTTTAATTTGATGTAATATCGAATCCTAATTATATAGTTGTATTTAACACATTACACCCTTAATAATCACACTAGATTTCAACTCATAATGGAACTCGCGGCCGAAACGATCGATGTTCCTAAAACCCCGGACACAATGTAAAGGAATAGCGATAGCAATAGAAATAATATGATTTCAACCTATCAGAAACTGAATATTCCAGTGTATCTGATTTCTGATAGGTCGAAATCGTGTTATTTCTATCGCTATCGGCTATCGCTATTCCTTCGCATTGTGTCTGAGGTTTTACAGTGGACTAACGACGAACGTTCGAAGAAGCAGCGTCCGCTAGTTTTTATTCCATGCGACGCCCGGACGTTAAATCTTCGCGTAACAAACCGGTGATTTTAACGGAAGATTTAACGGAAAACGCAGGGTGAAAGTCTCGATGTGCGTTAAACTCGGACGTCGAGTATATTTCTGGCGAAGTGCATAATTGGCATGCAACAAACGCGGGCGTTACGTACCGCGACGAGCGGCTCGTTGCGCTCGCGAATTGATTACGGACACTCGATTGGTGGAGGATGTACCCTAATGAAAACCAGCCTCGATCAAAAAGGTGGGTGCGGAGGGACGATTGGGGAAAATGGGGAATGACCCGTATTCGTGTGCACGCGGATTGATCATTTGTGGCCGACGCGTGATTGCTTAATTAAAGCCGATAGCACTTCCGCGTGTACAATACTACGCGCGATTTCGTTTCGGTAAATGCCAATTTAACCCTCTCCATAATTCGTGCCGACTGCCATCGTCGAAAAAAAAAAAGGTTATTTGCAGCATGACGGAGCGACGAGTGAATCACTATATGTGCCAATAAAAATTGGCTAACTATCGCTTTCGGATTAAAAGATTAACATTACACGTCGATCCTGCGTTTTCACATTGCGAAGTATTTACATTGATTGTTTGCCATGCTCCTTCAACTTGTTACACATAACAATGTAATTAACGAAAGCATAATATTCGTTAAGGGCTTTTGACTATATATTCCTAAATATGTGCAACCAATTACATAATTACTCTTTTTTACATCATACAGAGTAGTATATAAAATATACAATATCATATCTCTCTCATTTGTTTTATATAACAACACATTTATTTTTAACAAAACTGATACAAATCTAGTATAAAATTAACTCTCCGTCGGCAACTTGGAATTTTAATTCCTCCATCAGTAACAGGAATCATTGAGAGAGCTTCCAACAAGGAGTTTTTACTATCACAGAAGTCGGACTGTATCTTATTTATTTTTTACAGATTTAAATCAGAGTAAAAGTTCAAAAAACGTGATCGGTAAAAAATTCATAACTTTTAATATCAGTAAATAAAAAATCCTTTTAACCTAAAATATTTGAGGGTATGTCCTTCGGAAAAAAATAGTATAACAATGTTGCCTTAAAAAAGTTCGAACAATTCGCGATGAAGATTTTTACAAATAAAAAAATCAAATTTTTTCTACGAAAAAATAATAAAATCGTTTTTAGAGAGGATTAATTAATAAATTTAGTTCAAATAAATCAAAATGAGTACAAAATGATATCAAATTAAAAATATTATGTTACAGCCTGTAAAATAATGTGTATAGTACTCCTCGCTATCGGTTTAAGTCATAAGCCGTAAGAAATTGACCTTTCATAATCGAATATGAGGAGAATAATCGACTATAATTGGTCAATTTTTGCAGCTTAAGGCTTAAAGCTTCAATTTTACTCCTTAAACTCTCATTGTAGACTGTTTAAGGCACGGCAATTAGTTTTTCTATCACTTGGCAAATGACAAATTAAACACCTTTTACGTTTCTCTTATTTATCAAGTTTTTCTGGAGAAGTTTTTTCTTCGATTTTAAATATTTTGTAAATTATATATTTGACACATCTCCGTAAATATGATTTTGCAATGAAAAAATGATATAAAATATCGAAAAACCTATTTGAAATGTAATGTCTTTATATATATGGAAAATAGCATCAAAGACATACAAAACATGAAAAGGACTAAATTTTTATTTGTACAAAATACGCGGTCTGCAATTGAGGTCGCTGAGAACACACGACTTCTATTCTATCCTTGTAATGAAACAAACAACTAGCGTCCTTGTACACACACAATGTCAACATCATGTTTAAAAGATGAGAGAGAGAGAGAGAGAGAGAGAAATCGAGTCTCGTTATCTATAATCCATAAAATTCACAAAAGTTCTAATGCCTTTAAAGACCTGATATTTCCGGTGAAGAATTAATTACCAAAACCTGTAAAATTGTCTCTAATGAATGACTGTTGCAAATGAATGTTGCGTTTTCATTTCTGTTCAATTCCGACTTATGATACCATATCTACAAGTTTTTATGAAATATAGAAAAAATTTGCTCGTACACAATTTAAAAATCAATACTCCACTCTAGTATATACTTGTAATGAGATAATTAAACGACGTTTTACACATATGTGTCAACCTGTATTTGATATTATATTATAATAAAAAATGTTTCGCTACATTACATTCTTTTTAAAAAATTGTAGCGATAACAATGCCAACAACGCGAATAATAATCATAAAACTGATGAAAATAGCAATTATTATAATAATTTTTAATAAAAGCGAGGTGGTAGAGAAGAGAAGCGCGAGCAAATATTTATACGATCTAGAAGCAGAACGGAAGAGAAAAAAAATCTCCGGTTATAATCTGCATTGCTTGTTTAGCCGGATGTTCCCCGTTATAAGCCAGCTATTACTTCGTAATGATTTCAAATTGGTTAATTTGTACGGCTTGTATTCATTCCCTTTTTTTTTGTTTGAACACAATACCGCTCACAAACAGGCATCGTCGTTCTCGCGCGTATACATGCTTTCTCTTCGCACTTCTATTACTATCGACCGAATGTTAATTGCGAAGCAACTTCCGACGGATTTTATTAAACCCGTACCATCGCTGGACCATGTGGAAACCATGGCACGAAATCTACGGGTTCATATACCTAATTAAGCGTGTCCAGACGCGTATTATGCACAATAAGCGCCTAATTCTAAAGTGGCGGAAACACGACTTTCGAAAACGGGAAATAACAAACTGGTAAAAAGAAATCTATTTGCTAGATATAAGCTGACGGTTCTAATTATAAAACGAGTTCTAATTGTGAATGAAGTTCTATTATTGCTTGTATAATCCTTAATTCTGCATTATATATACAAATACTTTAATTATGTAATAAAATTAATTATTACAAAAATATTATCTACAATTTTAGAAATGTGTGAATATGTATGTGTACACACATTTATAAAATTATAGATAATAAATTTTTGTAATGTTTAATCTTATTAACTAAAGTATTTATATGTACATATATTGCAGAAGGATTACAAAATAAGATCGATACATTCGTTAATCTCTTTTTCTCTGTTTAGTTCAGCATTGATCTTTTTTGCTTAAAATTTATGTCCCTCAATGCATTTTTTATGTTTTTTTTATTATTATAAATATTATCACTGTTACTAAATTATTGGAATGTTGTTACACAGTAAAAATTTTGTATTTGTATTAAAACCTTGTTAAAATTTTATGTTGAATTTATAACTTACCCGAGTGTTAATTTAACATTATATGAATATGTTATTTGAATATTTTGTGTTAAATTGATTTAACATTTCTTATGGATTTTCTGCAATAAGTCATTATCTAAACTTTCGTAAGAAATTGACCAATTATATTTGAATATAAGAAGAATATTCGACTATGATTGATCAATTTCTTACAGCTTAAGACTTAAAGCTTAGATAATGGCTTATTATAGAAAATTATTAGTGTTAACATAATACAATTTATGAGTAGAAGAGTATTTAATACAAAAATAATTTAGTATATAATGTAAAAATAATGTAGTTTAAGACAAAAATTCTAAGATAAATGAATAAAAGTTAACATATTCATTTAATAGATTATTAATTTTTTTGAAGAAATATGCTTTCATAATTTGCTTCTAAGTTATGTCTAAAATATAATATTTTTATGCTGACTTTTCAGGTAACATTTGTATTACTTTGTAACATATTCATCTCGTATTAAATTTAACACAAATTTTCCATATGTCATGTGTTATACACCATGTCGAGCACACCTCTCTCAACGCAGACGCTCGCCTCGCTCGCCTCGTTACGGCGCGGCAGATCGAAATTTTATAAGTAAACCCACCAATAAGTTCGCCCAAGAACTCGCGTAAAACCGTCTGTGGTGGCTTATGTACATACACATGACTGACAATGAATGTTCTCCGCGAAGAAAGAAAAGGAAAAATGCGGCAGGAGCACGTACCGCGAGTGTGCATACCGAGCCGTAGAATTCACCATTTACCTGCGTGCGATGCTGTAGACGGCTTCCAGGCTTTTCGCGGAGCACGTTAGAAAGCACGTAGGAACTCCGGGTCGGGCGGATTTATTTAACGAGAATATAAATGCGGATACGCTACAACGCCGCGTTCTTTCGCCGCATTTATCCACCGCGTATCACCGCGATAAATTAGACCGGCGTGCACCATTAATTAGCTTTACGCTCCGGAAAATATTCCCCGGGCTGTGCCTTCTCGCTGTCTCGAGTGGCCCCGTACTTCCTCTTCCGACGGAGAGAATATTTAAATCCCTGTGATAAACAGGAATTGTACGCGATACGCAGAGATTAAGAACTGAATTAATTCGGCGAAAGTCGTGCACCAGTTGGCTATGGAGTTACACCGGGTCCGTTTACCGATGTAATAATAGTGAACGATATTGTTACCGAAAGTACACGCTACGGCAAACACTGTACGTGCATTAAACGCAATAACGAAAATGGATTATACGATAATGTAATGAGATTCTAACAGTGTTCAGCTTTTGCGAGCAGATTCGTATAACTTAATAATAATCGATGTGTAAGATTGATTCGTAGCGTAACGAGCAGTCGTTACATCATTATCAGATGAGAACAGTTAATTATATTATACCTATATCTAGATATTAGATTTATGCAACTTGTAATTATCTCCAGACTTATATCACTAAGTGATCGAGTCAGAGTTATATTAAGATGGATAATACAAACATTCGAAACAACAAGTGACATAATTAAACTACCTGCACACTTCAAAAAAACATTGTGAAATTACAGTGTTCTCTCAAAGTCTTGTCAAAAGATACAATAAATAAGAAAAAAATATAAGAAAGAGAGAGAGAGAGGGGGGGGGAGAGAGAGAGAGAGAGAGAGAGAGAGAGAGAGTTATTATTTAATTTTATATTTTATATTTTTCTATTATATAGGTATTCTATTCTATTAAATATATTTTTTTATATACATATAGCTAATTGCAGTCTTTTTAATATTTAAAATACCACGATTAAATAAAAGGAAACAAAATTTAATTAATCCTAACAATACTGAAACAATTTAATTTCTATATTTCATTTTATATTTCATATTTTATGTTATTAAATACATTAAATAATTACATCTCATCATTGATGCATGAAGCTTAATGTTCTCAATATTTTTTAAACCATTCGAACTTTGATAAAAAAAAAGCCTAATAAAGTAACTATTATATTTTTTCAATAAAGTTATTCTTTTAATAATATATAAGATAATAAAATGTTTTGCTTAATAATAAACAAGCAGAACTACTTTAATAATAAGTTCGAGGTCGCCTGTTTTCTTCTCTCACTAATGATATCTAAGTAATTAATCAGAATTAGCTCCAATCGATTGAACTTTTGCATGCAGTATCTTGGCGGCATTTCAAAAAGGCGCAACCATAAACAAGTTGCAAGAGATAAACGACGCTAGATGGGAATTACGAAAAGCTACGTGAAAAGCCCTTATCGATGCATCCTGACCGACAGATTCTGTCAGAGCATCCTAGTGGCTTTGAGCGATGAGTAAAAAAAAAAGTAAATGAGTCTAGCCCGAGTTCTTTCTTCGTGAGATCATCCAGACGGCAGTAACGTGAAACGTGGATGGCGGAAAGAAATTTAGATCACAGACAAGGAGCCGAAGAACGATCGCTGGCGTTCAGAAGCAAGTCTGTTAGATCGCTTACCTCTGATAATGATGAGACAGAATTTCCAGTGAGTACTTCGATGCCGATGTATGACGATCTTGCGTTACTTAAGACAATCAATCTGAAAAAGAAAAATAAGAATAAAAATTAAAAGAAGTGATAGTATTTTTACAAATTACTTCTTTTATTGCCATCTTCTTGTTCTTGCTAATCATTATTTATAAATAATTAAAATCTTAATTATATAAAAAATTTTAGATAATCAACCAATCACTGACTTTCATAATTCTAATTAATTATACAAAACCGGTCCTTTTAGTGTGTTGATAACTCCTTTCTGTATTAAAAAATGTAGCATTCCTTAATTCTCGTCTCATATATGTGTATTGTGATAAGAATGTATATTTTAAAGGGGCATCTGCACAATGCAGAAAATGCCTTTATGTCGCACGCCGTTACTCAATTTTTCAAGCATTTCAAAAGTCCGGAGCGGGCGCATCATTATAAAAGAAACGTGTAAATGTGTTGTACCTATATTGCACTATCACGCTACTACACTCAGCTAATCAACTGATCATCTAATTGATAGTAGTCATCTGTCACATGCTTCGCGATATATGGTTCGAACAAAATATGTGAGCCTGTTGATTTAAATCGAGATCGCGGCTCAATATAATCATCAATATATTCGCGCAATATTTATCTCAAAAATATATATATAATTATGCGCCGATTATTTTCGGACTTCCAAACAATCGAAATAAAATAATCTTATAAATTGAATTTGATTGTCGATTTGATGTTTACAGCATTTTAAACTGTGAAGAACTCGTGGCGAAAAATATTACCTCAAATGAAATTCGAACCCAAATCTCCCGAATTCCGTGCGAGCATCCTTCCAATTCGATCAATGATGCATGTGATCATGATTGTCGTATAGGGACAGTACGTGTAAAAAAGCAGCTTGTGTAAACAATATTAAATTTAGAACAGAACCATATATGTATATGAATACATCGGCTAAGTATAAGAGAAATCACCCAGTTATGATCAAAGTTCGACGTTGGAATAACATTTCTATAATATATATCAAATTATATGTTTGATTCGCTTTGAAGTTGAAACTAATACTGGTATAAGGAGCACATGTTTATCTATCTCATACGATTGACTTGATATTCGTGAGATATTAATTGCGAAAATTGATTTCATTCTGAAAATCATCATCTCTTATATAGAAATCATCAATAAACTCAGATTGTGATCAAGTCAGAGAAATCATAGCAAATTATAACGAAAATAACGCATTTTACAGCATAATGTCGAAGTACTAGTTTATCTTCTTTTTTTATTAAAAAATTAAGGAAATTTTTATTTTTCTCGCAGACTGAAAATTAAAATAGATCGTAATGAGTTAATTTAATGAACTTTCAAGCTGATTTCTTCGACAAAAATTTGAGTTTGAAAGTCTAATCCCTCTCCCAAGGAAACTCAAGAGGGAGACATTTTAGGAATGAAAACAAAATGTACAGAAGACTCTCAAGACAAAATTACAAACGCGAAGAGAATATAAAGACGGAAGAGAAAGAGAAATAGGAAAAAAAACAAGCATTCGTCAAATACAGCGCATGGCGACAAAGAGAACGCATCAGAACAATAAAAGAAGAAAAGACGCGCGGTAGTGAAGTAATGGCGGGATCGAAGAAATGAGGATGGTGAGAGAGAGAGAGAGAGAGAGAGAGAGAGAGAGAGAGAGAGAGAGAGAGAGAGAGAGAGAGAGAGAGACGGATAGATAAAGGGAGACGTTAGGCCGCGTAAGGATGGCCAAAAGGATTTGGCGTGCTGCCAGAACCGGTCAATCGACAGTAGATAACCTCCAAACTCATCCCGTGCGACGAGAATTCTGCGAGTAAAAAGCTTACGCCGCGGAAGAAAAGAAAATGAGAGAAAGCGGCAGAGCAGGTTGAGGAAAGAAGAGAAGGGAAGCGATATCAAAGGGAAGTCAGCTCTCGCAAGTCATGCTGAGCTTCAACCTCGATACGTCTCGAGCTGACTCCTGGACGATTGCATTAAAATCTGGCAAGGAGCAATGGCCAGATTTTACAACGACTTTGCGAAGTTTTACTTTCGAAATTTATACGACTAACGATTTTATACGCAACGTTGTCATCGTAATCGAATTCCATAAAGGAAGAATCTAAGTGGCAAAAATAAAAGACTCAGAAACGGAATTTAAAAGAACTAAATTCATGAAGGAGGTCAATTTCTTAAAAGTTTATATACCATATCCCATGAATGAATTTCCGGACTAAAAGCAATAATTGATTCTTTAAAAACTAAAAAATTTTATGGATCGCAGATAAATATAATATTTACTACAAAAAATAATATAATACTATAAAATAATTCCAGCAACGAAAATGTTGCAAAATCTGCAAGATTAATATGAAACCTAAAATGTGTCAAATTAAACTCCCTCACGGCATTCATTCCGTGAAAGCACACTCCTTTCCTACCTTAATATAATACCAGTGCGAATTTTCGACGAAGATAGAGAGAAGGCCTTTTGAAGTAGTAAAGATGTCGAACATAGTCAAAGATTGAATTTTCGACCAGCCACACACAAGAAGGATATTCCCCTTGGAGCTTCAGTACGTCAGATAAGTAAGTGGATAAATTTCTACCAAGGGCTGCGAAAGCAAGACCGACGAAAGAAAAGTTCGACAAGATGGAGCCCGAGGAAGCTGGTATAACCAACTGTAGAAACGAAGACGTAAGATTACAATTTGCACCCCATTAACTCTTTGATCTTCACTGAGTTTTTGAAACAGTTTTCCGTTTTTACGTTGTTACCCTTGCAATATATAGATAATATATGATAAAGATACCCCGTAACACATACAGGAAAATTTGCGTTAAACTTAACACATTTTACGTGTGCTAAAAGTTCAATCCAAATTTTTGTGTTAATTTAACACAAAATACATTAAGAAGTAATATTATGTAAGAAAGTAACATATGAAATATGACACAATATGTAAGCAAATTGTGGAAAAATATTTTTCCATTAAAATTAACATTTATGATATGTTAACACATTAATATCTTTTATCTTAAAATTTACATTTAAAAATGTATTATTTTTATGTTATTTGTTTACTTATAAATTGAATTAACACGACAAAATGTTACATATCAATTTAACACAAAATACTTAAATAACACTATTAATTAACACAATTGCATTAAATTAACACACTCGAGTATATTAAAAATTCAACATAAAAATTTTAATAAGAACTGATTTTAGCATAAATATAAATGTTTTCTACTATGTGTAGGACAACATCACGTATAAATTCAATATTCTATAATATAAAAAGAATTAATTTATCACGTAAATTTAACGTGAAACGTATGCTGAAAGATCTGATCGATAATAAACGATCGCGGAGACTTAGGAATTATGAGATGCTTGTTATTCATGCTGAGTGAGAAAATTTTCACCGCACGTACGACGAAGAAAGAGGACTGTTCACTGATGCAAGACGTCATAAGAAAAAAAAAATGCAAAGTGTAATCTAGCGTAGCCGAGGCGAGAACCGAGGAAGGATGTAAAAAAAGAGGAAAGCATACGAGTTTTGAATCGCGTCGACGATCGACGGTAGAAGCTCTTGAATCTGAAATGTCTGAAACGTTGAAACATAAGACCGAAAAGAGGGCGGACGGTCAGGGATCGAACCTTCGAACCCTCTCTAGGGTGACGGCAAACGGAGAAATAAAAAAAAGAGAGACCGCGGGAGTGATAGAGGAAAAAAAGAGAAAAAAAGGAAAAGACGGTTGGGAATCCGAGAATTACGAGGACACGACCGATATCGGAGTGGATAAATTCCCGACAAAAGAGCCACCGCCATTAAGGTATGAGTAAAGGGTGTGGAGATGTAAAAAGGCGTTCGAGACAAGCGGGGGAAGAGGCTGAGAGTAAAGGGTGCGGGGTGATATGAGCTCGGGACGAAGGAGAGAGATGAGAGCGATGAAATCCGGTATACGCTCTCCCGACTCTGCTTACTAATACAGCACGGCCATATGCCGCGTAATATCGCGATTTCTATGATAACGATACCTGAACTCTCTCTCTTTCTCTTTATCGCTCACCCTTTCTCTCCTGCGCGCGTCAAGAAACTTTGAGCTTATCCGAGTGGGACGGGAGATTATGTACCCGGCGACAGATAAGTGTACTCTGAACGCGCTTATCTCGATCTAAGAGGGATATTCACTAGTCGCGGACACTTGTATTTACTTTCGCGTTTATTTATCATGCTGATGAGGAAAGGCGTCCCGGCTTATCGCAAGTGCGATGGGATTTCGTTGTATGTAGCTCCAACAGTCACGGCACCTGATCCCGATGCCCCGGAATTTCTTGGGATTATCCTAAGAACTCTATTTAAGATTCTGGAAATCCAAGGTCCCCGATTTTCTTCAGCCATAATCAAATTGTGATGTTAAAAGCTAGAAATAATATGATTCGTTCATGCAATATACGCTGGATTTTTCTTGTGTAATCGTACTCGCGCGTCTGATAGTATGGATTGAGATAGATTAAAGTGTATACCATTATATATCCAGTTTAATTTATATAGAGTAACAATGTAGACCAAACATAGTTCTCTATATGCGACACTCTACGTAGGAACGTAAGTTACATAGGTTGAGATGATTGAATTAAACGCGAACTGACGCAGTTGCTTCCCAATATTAACTCGATTTGCGACGTGTATTCCGCGAATTTGTTGTAGCAGGAGAAACAATGAGTATTCAGAGAGAGGAAAGCGAGAACAGACATGACTGCAAATATTATAGGTTTAGCCAAAAGCAAAGACAAATTATGGTAGCTCGACTTTTTCGAGATATTGATATAAAATCATAATAAAATTGTAGTAATTGTAGTACACTAGTTTACAGCAAAAAAAAATTACTTTGAATCAGATAAGATGTTCCTTATAGATAATTTTGAATGCTGAAAATACCCGTGCAATACTTAGCGATACGTAGCTATATATATATACTATATATATATAAAAGTATGTAAGTGTATGTATGCGTTTAACAGAATCAGTGCCCTAATGAAGTGACCGGCAAGGTTCACGAAATGTTGGTATTAGCACTGGATAACGACATGACGATAACTACAACTTTGATACCCCTAAAAAAATTCCCATAAAAATCTCAAAAGATCTATCATGATACGTTATACTGTGTATGTGTATCAATAATCATAAATTAAAAATTATAAATATACATGACTTTGTCATCATAGACAAAAAATTTTCTATCTTACACTGACCTGTCACAATTGTCCGATTTGATTTTTATTCAAATATATGTTAAACACAAAGATATCTAAGAAATGCGTACTTTTGTTTTTATATTGGTTCAATTTAAGATTTAAGGGCAAAACAATCCTTCAAAATGTAATGGAATAGGGATAGAAGTTTCTTATAATATTACATTTTTGAAAAATTTAGATATTAAACAAAGTATTAGAAAGATTTTAAAAATCTAGAGAAAGACGCACAATTATAAAGTATATTTAAAAAACTATAAAAATTTTATCGAAAATATTTTTTACATATTTACACCGTTTTGTTAATTAGAATCAAATATAATCGTTACCTTTAAGAAGCAGTTTTATCCTTTAAATTTCAAATTGGGCCAATATAAAGATTATACGTATCTCTTAGATTTTTTAGTTTAACAACATATTTTAAGCAAAATTAGATCGGTTCTAGAAAGTTATGACAGATCCCTTGTAAAAAAATTTCTAATTAAAAATAAACAAACCAGTAGATTCTGATCGTATCAATTAGAATTCTAATCTATGATAGCTAAATAACTAGATATTTAATCATGCATGATAACTGCAATTCTGATTGATACGATCAAAATCTACTGGTTCGATCATTTTCAATCAGAAATTTTTCTCAATGTACACGAAAAGGACAATCTTGCCGAGTTATTTAAAAATTTAGCTAGAACAAATCTCAAAATAAATAAATTTTAAAATGTGAAAGATGGAAAGGATGATATCGCTGAGGTATCTGCAGGGAATAATTTTGTTGGACCATTAAAATACGATATTTACGTAGGAATCTCAAGTATGATAAGCAATGCTACAAAAGTTTTATCATTCTAGCAACCAGTTTAAGCATCCTACATAATTATTTTGATAGTTCAACAAAATTATTTTCAGATCCGTATTTAACTAAAATTTCAGATATCTCAGCAATATCACCCTTTCCATATATATATATATATATATGTGTAGAAAAATCCTATATTTAAATCCTTCATAACATGACTAAAAAGTAAGATATTAAATTACTCAAATATTAAAATAAAAAAAAACGTATTTTATAGGGGATAAACAGTATATTTATAACTTCTAATAAGAATTTCAAGACACGTTGACTTTTTTTACAAAAAATGTCTAATATAGCCTCCAAAAGGAAAAGAGAGTCTTTAATAAACTAGTCTATCCTTGTAAATTAAGAATTTGTCATTTTTTTTTTACAAAAAAAGCCACTTTTACACGTTAAACCTTAATTATTTCAAAAACCTGACGTACTGGTGAAATTTGGCTTGTAGCATCTAAAATATATGAGAAACACTTTGTCTGTTTAAATTAATTAAGAATATTTTTTTCTAAATTAGTGTAATTGAAATATTTTATCAAAACGCAGCTTTCATATTTATTACAATTCAACGATTCAACAACGAAGTTAACCTCGGCTCTTAATTTACAAGGATAGACTAGTTTATTAAAGACTCTCTTTTCCTTTTGGACAAGGCTGTAGAAATCTGCAATTTATCTCTCGTCGAGTTCAACGAGAAACGCGGCTCATACTCGCCGTGCCTTCTTGTAACAGCTCGACAGAGCTTTTCGCGAAAATTTAGCATTTGCCCTCGTTTCGCCGTACTTTGCAACTTCCCGTGGAGCTGTGGCGGCTCGCGAAAAGACGCTCGGAATATTCGCACGCAGAAACTCGCGAGATACGTTCGTGACTCTCTCTCCCTCCCCCTTTTCTTCCTCTCCTCTCCTCTCCCCCCTCTCTCTCTCTCCTGCCCTTCCTCTCCCTCTCCCTTCCTCTCCCTCTCCCTTTCTCTTTGTCTTTTTCCCTTTCTTAGATAAATAGCAAAAGGAGATACTACAGAGGATAAGGGGAAAAGATCGGACCGAATCTCTTCGAAGCGTCTACCACGATTGAACACGATGTTTCCGCTCGAATAAACCGCAAGACCGACCCGCAATCGTTGCCTCAGACAGAAATCCGTGGCACGGAATGTCGACGAACGTACTTTCTTTTGTACAAAAATTTGCGAGAGTCCTAGAATCCTCATAGATTCATTTTCAAATGAAATTTTTACGAATATAGATGTAACTAATGCAGCAAAATCGAGACCTAATCTAATCAAACTCGCCAAATTTGGGCGAATTTGATTTTCGCATTTTTAAAAATATCTCGTTTGCTCTAAATAAAATTTTACGATAACAGAATTAATTAAAATTTAGAAAAGTCATGCAAAGCAAGATTTAAAAACAATTTATATTAATACGCACAATATAGCGAATTAATATTATGATCGTAAAAAAATACGTGGCTTCATTAAGAAAATAATTTAATAATTCATCCTTTAATAATTCAAATATTTAGATTTGGCAAGGTATTCGATAGATGACCGATACATGATACCTTCATGTAGATTCAAAGACCATTAAGCGGAGATCTGCGCATATATGTGCGCGACTGTGTAGATCAAACTATTTAATCGGATATGTAGATAACATTGCTTTCCATGATTAAGAGCGGCTCTCGCAGGTCAAAGGGACAGCTTCGTAATCAGCCGCTATGTACGTACGCGGATCTGTATCATTGCAGGCTGGAATATTAAGATCCACGATATATGAGATTGCCTAATAATCTGTCACGATAATTTGAAATGTTCAAAGGGATCGACATGTGTGTTATTTACCATTTCCATATCAACAAATTAGTTTGTGTATAATGATAACAATTAATGAGTACATTTCAGTATAATTATTAAACAATTACAAGTGAGAAAATTAGATTGATAAGAATAAGTCATAATTATTAAAACTATTTTAATTGAATATAATAAAAAAAATGTGTTATAAAATAGCTAATAAAGAATTAATATGAAATAAATATACTATGCAAATAAATAAAAGATTATAATTAGGACATAGTAAAATTGCATTTTATCGCCATGTGTTTGTATAAAAAACATTTTTACGCAAATCTGACATATTTAATGAATGTTATTATACTGGCTCGGCGTAAACGGAGTGGGAAAATTAATTTTTCCGAGGTGTTGTAAAAGAAACGCTCGCCGGGAAATTGAAATGATTGAAGTACCAATTGGTACCGCTCAGAGGTTGTAATACTCTTGAGTAAACGTACCGTCCGCTTTATAATTGTAATATTTCGCGTTCCGATACTTTCCTTTATAAAGCAAGCGATAAACGCGAGAATGCTTCAACTGGAGGTAAATACTTTGCTTCTGTGAAGGTAAAAATCTATTTTTCACATTTCGATACAGTTGATATAATACTGACTCAATCTTAAAAAGCTTGATTTTTCAGACACATCTAACAAAAGTTTCGTTTGGCAGACATTGGAACGCCCATTTTATATTGTTATTATGCAAAAGTTGATAATTTTATCATTTTAATTTGAACCGATTTGAGTAGTATCACTTTTTCATACAAACCTCTTAAATTATTAATCTTGTGTTGTTATCGTTCCGATGAAATACGATCTCGCCGCGAGCAGAATAGCAAGGAAGAAAACCAGAACGGTGTAAATGCCAAGCGGCAACTACTTGGAAAGGAAATTTATATGTTTCTCTACTTAGCCTGAAAATAGTACTGCAGATTCTCTAGAACATGAGTAAGTAAATTACGAAGATAATAGTACTAAAACATTGTACTTTCTCTGGAATTCTCATTTTGCTCAAATACCATAATTACTGTTATACTATTAAAAATTTCCAAATATACAATCAGAAAATATATCGGAAATACAGTGTTATTATAATTAACATACAATAACATGGTACACAATAAATAAATCGTTAATAACTGTGTCACAATGAATTAAATTAATTATATTACTTTGTACAAAGAATTTTTTATTATGTTTGTTTTACGAAGAAATTTTTTTGAAATGACATAAGCATTTACAGCTAATTTAATTTACTCGATTATTGTACGTAAACATGTTACGTTAAACTAACAGTATGTCTTTCACGTAAATTTTAATTTTTTCTCTCTCTGTACTATTGGAATTTAAAAAATCAATTATGCTACTATATTTTATTTTGTTAGTCGTAATAAGCTATCTTTCCTATTCATACTTTCTGCATTTGCTAATACCACTGTATATTTCTTTTCATAAATACACGTCGTATTACGCGTTTTACGTATATCTCTTATGTGCGGGCTACAAATTCTTACATTTTTATCATTGCATTATAGTTGTATTTATGTATTTAGTCTTCGTATTTCATATATGTATAACATTAAATAGGTAAGGCATTATATTAGCTGCATAGCTACAGCCTTTTATCTATTGCGTGTAAATCAGTTTTTAACTTTTGTATAAACTATTGCATTTAATAACGTTATTATTTTTATTATTAATATTCAACATATATTGATCTAAAGTCTTAGGTAAAAATTTACTATCACAAATTTTCTAATTTTGTTAGGATTGATAGAAAGATCATTAACTTATTGTTGTCCTTTTCAAACAGAAATATAAAAAAATATAATCGGCAAGTAAGATATTCGAATGTGATTGATAAAAAAATACAAATGTTTCTCAAACATGACTTTAATTTCTTATTTTTTTTGCTTTGTAAATAAATCACTTAAGTAAATAACTGGTACCGCTTGAAGAAAAAAAATGAAGGCACACTGCAAATATAATGCAAGGAAAGAACGATTTTGCTGAAATATCTCAAATTTAATTGCATACAAGTCTAAAAATAATTTTGTTGGATTACCAAAATAGTTATGTAAGTTGCTCAAGCACAGCAATGAATACTGCAAAAAGTTTTAATATTCTGACAATCAGTATTCTACGTAATAATTTTAACACAAGTAAGCGAAGAGAGAGCCATATATTCTAACAAAGCGAATATTGATGTCTAATATTATTTTTGCGCAAATTTTTATAATTTCAATTTATGTAAATTATGCGTCGATTATTTATCATCTTGAAATTCAAATTTAAACTAAAGCTGGAGCACGTAATACCACAAATTAAATTGACAAGTATAATATAATTACTTTGATAATCTAACAAAATTATTTTCAGATCTAGCTAAATTTAAAATTCTTCAGCAAAATTATTCTTTATGTGGAACGATTAGCATTTTATCGAATGCGCATCGCACGATATATCATTGCAACGAACGCATTAATCTTGCGCATTGTCGCAAAATGCCGAAGTATTCCTATTTTCCGGCCAATACGCGTATACGTATCTATGTACATACGTTATAACACACGACGTTCCAGCATGCACGCGTACCTTGAAGTATCGTAAATATTCATGAGACCATAAATATTCATGCTAGCCCCGTTCAAAGGGAATCGTTTAAAGAAGGAAAAACCAAAAGATACGACATCGGGTTCTTTCCAGGGATATATCTTCTCTTATCTGGCTCACTCGAGACGAAGAAACCTACATCTCGGAGATGAATCCAGATGATATGACGCATTTTTGACGTATCATCTCTGTTGCAACAAAAAACAATGTATCGCAACGAGTTCGCAATACATTGTTTGCAATACACTAGTCTGTCATACACCATTAATTTTCATGACAAATTACTATTATTTCTGCGATAAGTGTGGATTATTAATGGCAGTTGTAAATTTGTAATTAAGAAACATCTCTCTACAAATATATTTTTAATATAATATAACTGCAATTATTTCCTACATAAAATATTTTAAAAAAGATATCTTCTTATAAAATTTTAAAACATTAACTTTTGTTAAAAAAAAAAGATAATTTTCCAATTTTTAATATTGGATATATTTAGTAATAAAGCTCTTTTAAATTAAATTCCCTTATTTCTTACCAGAAAAAATTCATGAAAAAAAAATTCCAATAGATAATATTTAATAATTAACAATAATCGATAACAATGTGTTATAACATTTAATTATATCGTACAGCATAAAGCTTAAAAATCGCGACAATTGTCGGCGAATTCGCTCGATAGAGAACGCAGTCTCTTGATTTATGAGCATCCCTTATATGAGACTCGAGAGAACGACTCTACGAGAGAGAATTAAAGGGGAACGAACATTCCAGAGCTTGCCGAGGAAACCGTAAATTTACTTCATAAATATATCGTAAAGATTGCCCTTGGCTAGAGGTTTCTCCGACGATTTACACATCGTGTTGCAATCGTCGCAATTCCGCTTATTTTTTCATCTTACATCGCGTTAACGTGTTGATCGATCAAATATCAAATCGACACGCGAGACTCTAAGAGATTCTTGTAATAATTCTAATTAAATAAGTGAAATCCTATATTTGGTCAAAGCGGATCTTAGTGCTTAAATATTTCTGTGTAAATTTATATACACATCTGATTCTACAAACCGCGTGCTGAAACCTTTTTCAGTTTTGAAACGCAATTATGAGCAAAATCAGAATAGTAATGTCATTTATTAAGAAGTAATTTAATAATTTTTTTGTATATACATTCAATATAGAAATATTTAAATACTAACGATCTCACCGAATATAGGACAATTCTCTTATTTAATTAGATTTTCTCATCGGTCTAATAACGTTGTAATTATTATGCAACGACTCGAAAAAGCTAATTAAAGTAGAAATTACTTTTCCGACAACAAAAGTACATAGTTTCGTATTGTGACAATTATAACCACAATAACTTCATTATCGACGCCGAATGACATTCGTCAAAATTTGCGGAAGATGACTTTCATCCCGCTACAAGATCCCTCCTCTCATATACATTTTTACGTCGTAATAAACGTAAACGTTCGCCTGTTTGTCTCATTACGTTTTTCCCTTCGCTTATTTTCTCGTTGCGCAGTCGCCGTTACAACTGAAATAGAACAAACGGAAGTCAAGCTTACGAAGCGAGAAGTCCATCCCTCCCTCGCTGACCTACACGGTTCACCTAAGAAACGTAAGGGAGCCCCGAGAACTCTCGTTGAAGAAAATTCATTTCCTCGACAACAATCGTACGTGTTACATTTAGGTCTGCTAGGAATGCCAGGGTAGGATGCCGACAGGGATGGAAGGTTGCAAGGAAAACAAGCTACTGCAACTACCGCCCGCAACATGCAGTATTGTGGGGATACGAATTTAACCATCGTCGGTCTGCGAATTTCGTCGAAACGGAAGCTAACTTCGGGATCACCACTCGGGAGACAAGACAGACACGATGCGTTGCCCATAAGTCTTAATTCTGGAGATTCAAAGTAAGAGAAAAGAAAAAGAAGGAAAGAGGTTAATTCTCTGAAAATGAACATCAATAAAGACATAAATCAATATAAATTTAATTATAAGAGTATAGCACAGTGCACGTTTTTGGAATTTTCTCCTATTTTGGTATTAACAAGATTAATTAATTCTATCAAGAATAATTAATAAGGAGTCTAGAAAATCAAAATAACATAATAAAAAAAGAGTAAAACATGAGTCTGCGTGGAAAACAATGCGCAATAATACAGGGTCAAAGATACAAACTTTACTAAATTAATAGCTATATGTTTCGGTTCAACTCAAGCCATCTTCAAAGCCTGCGTAGAATTACAAATCAGTTCGTTTCTATTAACAATATATCAATAACAAGATTATGCTTATACAGAACTGATATCAAAATTTGTAATACAGTTATTGATGCTGGGTCTGTATGAGACTCATTTAATTTATGTCAATAAAGGTATTAATTAATTTCACCAAAATGACGTAATTCATATAAAAAACTAAATACCTAGCAAACAAATCACATGTAACCATCAGGGTTAGGAAGTAATGCGTTATTTGTAACGCAATTATCGTTTTTATTACTTTTTTCGGTAATGATCGTTACTTTTTCTATCTATAACGTTGTTACATTTTTACAGTAATGATAATGAATTCAGCATTACTTTATCATTTAATCCCTCATTATCTTTATAATTATTCAATATATCGCATTATTTTTAATTGGCTAGAAATATTAAAATAGAAATTTAAATATTAAAATATATTTTGTTCTTCATATGTTGACTACATTGCGATAATTATTGCCAATACCTATGTACTGAAAATCTATATATTGTAACGTAAACTGTAAATTTATAAATATTGATAATAAATATTGGAATGCACTCTAATAACGACGTTAATGTTTACAATGTTTAATAAAAATTTTTAATAAAATCTACGTTTATAAATTACAATCTATATTATAATAAATTCCTAAAGATAAGCATATATTAAAAAATAAAAATATTACATAATTATATATTAATATAAATAATTATTAGATATTTATTAAATAAGTTTAACATAAAGAGAGAGACAAACTTGCTACATAGAAACTAGGTTATAATTTTAAGTTTTAAAACGTTGACTTTTACAATAATATTGATTATTATATAATGTAATTTCATTCAAAATCTAACAACGTATTCAGCACGCAAAAATATATTAAAACTATTCACACTCATATTGCAAAGATGTGTACCTTACAATTAGTATTATTAAATTCACAGTATTACATCAATGTCATGATCGCGTATCGAGATAATCAGCGAAATAACAGCGTTGCGTAACATCTAGGAAATCGAAAACATGAGAAACATATATCCATACGCACAATCCTTTCGCTCGGTGCCATCGTAAAGTTTTAATTGCTAATTAAATCAATGTATGTCAGTGAGTTATATTGTATCGGGGACGCGCTGCTACGCAAACCTAGTTCAATTGCAATTAGTTGCGCGTCACGTGTCGCGTGCCACCTCGCTTTTCGGAACAATACGTGCTGTCGAAATAATTACGAAGAGTATTGCAATATACTTTTTTTACTCAGGACTTGCCTCTCATCTTTATGTTCATAAGCTAGATATAAGAATGCGGGAGACGGAGATATTATTATACACACACTATATTATTACACAGTAGTATTATTGTATACTGTAAAGGAAGTATATAAAATTGAACAGCACATGTAAAATTTATATATACAATTTATAATTAAAATATATACATTCCTATTAAAAATCGTATAATTTTTATTTGCGATTCATATAAGTTTACATATCTTCTATAGAATACTTGTAGTTCTTACACGAAATACTACAGTGATATCCTTCGATGCCAAAACACACAGCTAGAAAAGAAATATTATTCAGTCTTAAAAACCTCGGCACTATTGCCTAGTCCCGACATTATATCGTTTTACTTTCAAATTTATGTGCAAATCAACACCGAATAGATTATCTTCGTCGATAGTATCTCCCAATATTTTCGTCCGCGTTCACACGGATTTATGCGGACAGCGGTCTACTCCGACGAATTAATTGGATTAAATCGCCCACAGTTTAATATTCATTTCATGCCTTATAGAGATGCCGCGAAGCTCGCAATCCGTATAAATTGCAGTACCTTCAAAAAGCAATTTCATTTTGTACGTGAAGTTACCGCGGAATATGAAAGCAGGCTATCTTCTCCCGACAACCCTCTCAATTAGGAACCTAACTCTCGCAGAAATTATTACACCGGAAAATGTTCGGAACGATGTAATGCCGGGATTATCATGGAAGTGAGCATATGACGTAAAAAGCGGATTTTTTTGGCGGAAAATCAAATTTTTCGTTTCATTGCAATATGTCCAAAAATTCCTGCTTTCGTCTCGCTATTTATAGATTTCCGTTAAATCCGTCGTTCTACCGCTTCACATTGTAATTCACAATTTGTTATGAAATAAAACAAAACTATAAAGAGATTATACTGGAATAAATCGCGCGACTTAAGTTGTTTATGTAAAAAAAATTAAGATTATTTTGTTTCTCTTATCCATTTATACAAAATTTGTTAATAGCTACACTCAAATTAGTAATATTCTGTCAAGTCGAAAAATAATTTTTCCCCTTTTCTCGAAAACTTAATTTTTTTAGTTGTGTCACTTTTAAAGTAAAGGAGAAATATATTTGTGTGTATATGTGTATTTGTGTATACAGGATGTACAAACAGTCCCGAACTCTTTAAATATCTTGAAAAATAAGCATTTCTGAAAAAATGTTTCATACAAAAGTTGTAGAATTAAAAAAAATTTACTATTATAGTAGTATTTATTTGAAATTTGAGTGATGACTTGAAAAGCCTGTTCAAAATCAACGTAATAATCTTAAATTCTTATTTGTTATTACATATTCTTGATATTCTTGCAGTTGACGTCGAAAAATTTTCGAAACACTATAATAAAGTATGTTTCTTATCAATACTTTTTAAATTATGAAGCTTGAAAGTACAGTATCGTATAAATCCAATCAGGCAATCTCCAGGCGATAGGTATACTTTAAGCAGCATCTATAATGAGATTTTAAGACGTAAAATTTAAGCTTTAGATCACCGAGACTTTAGTGATATTCTTCCCAATAACTAGTACATATGGGGTAATATTTATACAAGGTATAATATAGGAGATAATATTTTTCGCAATAAAATTATTTTCAAATATTAATATGTTATTATTCAGCATCATTAAAATCTTTCTGAGATGCCCATGAGCATCAAATTATTAAATTGCTAATTAAATTTAATTTATAATATTACTACAGTAGTTCAGTTGGGTTTGCGTTTTAAGACCGAGAAGTCATTTCGATGTGCAATTTAAAGGACTTCATATGTAGTGTATAAATCCACACAGAATTAGCTTAGCACTTAAATCCTGCTTGACCTTTAAAGGCTTTATTCCCTATTTGTTTAGGAATTTCTATTTAAGATTTTTATGTTGACTTTAACCGAGCTTTTCAAATTAAGTCACCCGAAGTTCAGATAAATATCACTATAGACTTCGAAAGTCTATAACTTTTGTATAAAAATTTTTTTTAGAAATGCTTATTTTTCAAGATATTTAAGGAACTTTACGTACATCCCGTATATAGATACATGTATATAATATAAGTGTGTATATAAATATTATATATTCGCCGTTATGCATATTAAATTCTGCAGAAAAAATAAAGAAGAAAGTATAAAGCGCCGTGCCGTAACTGCAATAACCCTCTGTAATTACGCGCTTAAATCACTGTCGGCGGAGTTATTGCAGCGGAATACTTTCCGCGCGGCCGAATGCTAGCATGGCGAATGCTCGAATCCTGGCAGAGCGTCAGGTTATCCAACTTTCCGCAATCCTGACAAATTTCTTTTCCTCTCTTTGCGATCTCGAATACGCGGGTTATTTCCGATTCACCGTGAAAATCGATGACATGGCTACTGTCGCGACGTTTGAAACTTCAAAAAACTCGCCACAAACATGAAATCAGCAAGGGCGTTGACACACTGAATTAAATCGAAAGAAAATTATATCAAACGAATTACACATTTTAAAATAGGTTTCAAATTAATTTTCATTAAACTGAAAGCGTAAGCTGTTTCGCCAGCCGTGTATTACAATAAAGTGATCATTTTATTAAATAAATTAATTTATAATTAGTTTTATTTTATTGCTCTTTTTATTTTTATTTTAGGAATTTTCATACTATACTACAGTTTATTATCAACTCACTTTTGGAATCAATTCTTGTTGAAACTTACATCTACAAATTATATATGTTTCCGAAGAAAAATATTAAATCTCTCTCTCTCTCTTTCTCTCTCTCTCTCTCTCTCTCTCTCTCTCTCTCTCTCTCTCTCTCTCTCTCTCTTCTAAAATCTCCGGGGCTAACATTAAAATCTTTACCGACGTTAAAATTTTTATTAACTTGTAAGATCCGTTTAATTTTAATTAATTGAAATGCACTAATTAATTTGAAAATACTATATTAGCATAACTGTATAAAAAAGAATGAATACTAATTGGAGGGGTATCTAAAATAAAAATAATTATCAGGGTTGTCACAGAAAATGAATTGTAAAATTCCCTGACTTTTCCAGATTTTTCAGATAAAAATGGGAAATTTTGATGACCAATATAAAATATGTAAAAATTTTACCATTTAAAAAATCAACGATTGTAAGAAAATTTATATTATTGAAAATAGCGATCAAATAAAATGCCTGAATAAAATATAAATTTTAATTATTAAAAAAAAATTTTTTTAAAGTGCACGAGTTTTGAACGTATTTGACTATAAACATCAGATATAATATTTAAAAAATTATAAAAATTATTTGAAATAAGAGCAGTTTAAGGGAATTGTGAGCAAAGTTAAAAATTCTAGTCTCTTTTATATTTTCCCTGACTTTTCCCGGTTTTCCCGGTTTTCCAGGTCTGTGGCAACCCTGAATTATAGACCTTTATAATAATTATTTAGGAATCATCCAAGATTCATGATAATGCTACACGGAGAAAATTTTATACTTAAAATTACTATAATGTGGTAGTAGCTGCGGACTATCATGACAATTATAAGTTTAAATGCTATAGCTATTTTTTTGAAAACAATAATGCAACGTAATTTTTATACTTTTTCATAGTAAAAATTTTTTATTACAAAATCAAAACTTGTAGAATAAAAGTTAGTATTGTAAAGATAAATAAAAAATATATACCTAGCAAATTTTGTTTGCGTACCATAGTAAAAATTAACTGTTTTCATTAACTGTTAGAATATGGCTTAAGTACTGGCTTTTAATAAAAATTATTTTATTTATATGATAAAAATTAGTGATATAAATGGAATCATATTGTGATGGTTCATCGAAAATACAAGACATAGTAAAGTATAATTTAAAATTGTATTAAAACTTAATATAAAATTTTCTCCGTGTACAAAAAATGTTGACATTCTTGCAATCAGCTTGAGAGATCATCTAATATAATTATTTAGATGGACCAACATAATTATTTTCAGATTTGTATCTTATTTTTACATGCTTCAGCAAAATCATGCTTTTCGTGTTGTACTACTAAAAAATATTTAAAAATATTAAAGATTATTAATCAATATTAGGTATATTTTGATAAGAATATTCTAATTTATTGCAGATATAATATAAAGAAAATCAAATTGTTTGATATTTTTGACAAAGAGATTTATAATTCTAATAGATAGATGTATATTCTAATAGATGTACCGTCAACTCCAAAGGGCCCAAAGAGAGTAACTGAAAAATTACTTTATTTCAGTTAATTATACATTGTATCAAGTATCAACTACTCGTTTGCTAAATCTTCCTTGTACGACTTAATATGTTTTTATAACAATTCTTTCAAAGTACAAGTGACTATAACAACCATTTCTTCCGAGTCTATATTTCTACCCCAACAGGATTCGAGTCGGCTGTTGTTAAGCATCGTTATGAGTAAAATTCTACGGAAGAAACCGGCAATCTTGGCAAAATAATTGGTTCCATTAGCTTAATGCGTGCCGAAATTATGATGGCGGAACTTTCGGCAGCATATGCTTGCGATCTGACACCGTCTTCATTTTCAAATGCGCTTTTCCGCGATCTCTCGAAAATTTCCCCTGTATACTACCACCCTGCGATGCTCTCGACTGACGCTCTTTCACGCCCTTTTCAGCCTTCCGTTCGTTCGCGTTTCGGTGTGAAATCGACAACGGCGCCGCGCCGGTCGGAGGAGATCCCCGCGCGTGACGCACTCCGAAATGCTGGGTTTTAATTGCGCCCCGGATATTTCGGGGTGAAAGAGGAGAGGACGGAAAGCATTAATGGACCAAATCCGAAGCGGATCTGCAGCGCGACGTGCTAGTGCAACGCGTGCACTCGGACAACAGGGCGGATGTTTAATTGAGCATTCGATCGCGCCCGCTCGAACGCGAATGTCTCTCATAATCCAGTGTGCCAATTAACGTTATTAGAGGCATCGAGCGCGCCAGCACGCACCCGATCGACAGCGGTCCACGATATCCGATAATTGATTGTGAATCGACGCATGTGCGATGGTCCGTACGAAAAAACGAAAACTTAAGATTATCTCACGGAAGCAAGTCGTTGTTAGTGAGAATTCTTGAAAGTATCACGGAAAGAATTTCGCTGAAGCATGTAAAACTTTAACTATATACACACCTGAAAATAATTTTATTGAGACACATTAAAATAATTATATAAAAAACTTAAGCGTAATGAGCCACGCGGCAAAAAATGTTGACATTCTAGCAACCAACTCGAGCGTCCTGCATAGTAAAAAACAGTGTGTATTTGTGTTGGAAACGGATCACTCGTATTCTTGTTAACAGTTTGTGTTGAATTTTCTAACATATTCGAGTATCAATTTAACATAATATGATTATATCATTTAAATAGTTTGTGTTAAATTGATATTCTTAGTGTCAAAATAACACAATTTATGAATAAATGAATAAATAGCTTTAAAACGTAAATTCTATAAAATGAATAAAATATTGGGTTAGGAAAAAAGTCTACAAATTGGTAAAAAGACTTTTAGCAACCCATATATTCTTTTTTTAAAAAATGGCAATTACACCACTTGATAGAGCAACGTTTTTAGCTTCAAGAATCTGTATCTATAATTGCAATATGATGATTTTTAATAACGGAGTTACGAACAATAAAGTTAAAGTGTTCCTTTTTACTTAATCGGCGAGTAATTCAAGAACAAAAAATCGTAGAAACATTTTTAAAAAACGATTTTATAGGAAAAACTTCAAGCTTTCACGATAAATAATCGAAAATTTTTTTGGGCACGTTACAGACCTACAAAGTGAAAAGAAAATTTTTCATTTCTTCAGAGCTCGTAGTTTTCTATATATGCAAAACTTACAAAACTCACATAAATTCAAAAAATATAGTAACCATTCGAAAGTACACTGAGAAAAATTTCCAGACTTTATCCGTTCAAAATGTAACAAACGGATATTTGCGATAGATTTTGATCGTATATTTAGGACTACCTGATAAAATTTTGATCGTATTTAGGACTATCGGATAAAATTTTCTTAATATTTTATCGGATAGTCCTAAATATACGATCAAAATCTATCGGAAATATCCATTTGTTACATTTTGAACGGATAAAGTCTGGAAATTTTTCTCAGTGTAGAAACTTCAAGCTTTAAAACCCTTTTTTTTATTTAAATTTTGATCATTTTTAACGAAGATATTGATGAAAGGTCTCTTTATCAACTTATAAAAAAACTTTTTCCTTAATCCAATATGTTAATTTAACATATCATAATTGTAAATTTTACTGAAAAAAGAATGCTTCCACAGTTTGTTTACAAATTGTGTCAGTATTACCTCTTTGTGTTTATTTTTTAAAGTAATATTTTTGTTACCTTCTAACGCATATTCATCTTATGTTAAATTAACATATAAATTTGAGCGGAAGGTGATTTGAGACACATGAAATGTGTTAAATTTAACACAAATTTTCCATGCAACAGTGCATTTTTTCCGTATGACGTTTAGAAAATCATTATAGATAATTTAATTTCATAAAAATAATTTTATAGAATTTTCCGTAATACCATAAAAGAGATGAAATCCCTATTTTTCCTACATTCTAAACAATAGAATAAGTTCAATAAGTAAATAATTTTCCTATTAAAAATATTGTTTGAAGTACATAAATCCATACTGAATTTGCTATTATTCAGCTGATAAACTATTAAACACTTGTATATAAATTACGCGATGGTATTTCGAAAGCATAACAGTTACCACGTTGGATTTAATTATTAATCCACCGAGTGATTAATTGCCCGGAGAATTATGGCTCTTGGCTATTGTCCCGTTGTAAACACACGCGGTACTCCATGTCAAACGCGAGTAAAATTTAGTAATTTTTCGCTCCGGCGGTCACAAACGTAACCATTTCAATCGGCTTTGCCATTGCACATTCTAATTTCATTTGTCACGTAAGCGAATACAGAATAAAGCTCGTATCAATTATTATCCCCTATTTTTCCGCTTCCATAATCTTTTCCAAAATTACGACTGTTCATTGCACTATTCGCGTGTTACATTTAGCACGAGTCGATATTTCATGGGCTGATGCGCCTTCTCGTTTAATTACGATCAGGAAAAATCACGCGTCCGATTTAATTGAAAATTAATTCCCTTCGTGCTGAGCGGTGCGGTCGCGAAACTTATTCCGGGTGTCGCCGGGGTCGTTCCAACAAAGTAAACGGGAATTCGAATCGACTGAGGAAAAAGCGCCAGGAAAAATATAAGTGGAATGCACACCTCTCGAAATCGTTCATACATATAATCGGACTCGTGTCGAAGTAAAATTCAACGCTCCATCATTCACTATTCATCATCGATGTGTACAGACTCACTGAATTACCTATCTGAATTTGATTTATTTTGTCGGAATTCTATTTTGCTTAATATATAAAAGAAGGCTCTCATCCATCTCGCCGTTAGCAACTCGCAGCCCATCGCTCAAAGGTTAAATTCATTATTTGCGAGGGCTGTTCCAATCATTTATAAAATATCAACGAGTATATATATATATATATATATACACACATATATACATTATATGTGTATATATATATATATATATACACATACACACTGTCGTCCTTATTTTTCGTTTACGAAAATGCCTTGTATGAAAAACATTGCTCAAAAAATTCATCTCACGTGCTAAACTTGCATCTCGCGAAGCAAGAGAGTTCTCTCTGATTCTCTTATTTCTCCTGTTCTATATCTAGAGATACTCAAGTAAGAGATTGGTCACCGTTTAGACAACTTTTTGGTTTATATTCAGGACGATGCTCAAGATAGAATGAAATAGATGTATAAAATAGAATGAGATGGATATATCTCATTTTGACTGTGTTCAAAAAAATTCACTTTCAGCACCCTGAAAATCTATAATTACGTTACATGCACTATCGATTTGCAGTATTATATGCGGTCAGTTTAATCCTGAACTTACTCCACGTAATGTCGATGAACTCAAAAAGGAATCTCGCGAGAGAAGATGGAAAATGTATCTTTTTCTGTAAGTTAAACGCATCAGGATATCTAAATTCATTACCACTTGTTTCCCCTGTATACAGGGGAAATTTTCGAGAGATCGCGAAAAAGCGCGTTGAAAAATGAAGACCGTGTCAGATCGCAAGCATATGCTGCCGAAAGTTAAAAAAAAAGTTAAGTAAGTTATTAAGTTAAGTTATTTTCGTTGCTATCGCAACGAAAATTGTCCCTTTAATATCTAACAGCGTATCTTATCTATAATTATCTATCTCATTGTATCTTAAGCACTGTTATTCCTCAATATGGCGAACAGTAGCCAATCTCTTAGTTGAGGATTTCTAGTCCTACCTATCTCCACGACAAGGCTAGAACGAACAAACGAACAGACGGACGAACGTACAGACACGAAGAACTCTAGGTAATAGTCGAAAGTTTATAGAGTCTAACCGGAGGAAAGTAACTGGTTTATGTGAAAACTTTCGCCACGTCTCACACACGGAAAATTTATGTTCGCAGCACCTCCGGAGAGGGGACCGGAAATCACAGGCCTGTCCTTGCACTATGCCCCCGGCGAGAACGTGACTGCCAACTGCACTGCCTGGCCGTCCGTGCCTAAGGCCAATCTACGTTGGACCATCAACGGCGAACCGGTAAAGTACCTTTCCGCATTCTCTGTACTAGTCAACTTCCCCGTCTGCCGTATCGATGTATTGCATTGAACGGCGTGTACGTGTTCGCCTGGCCACGGGAAATGTGTTTCGTGTGTTCTTTAGATCGAGAGTTTATATAGACGAAGCTGTACTAGTTTATCTTCGCGTGCCGAAAGTGCTGAAAGTGAACGGAACCGTTATTTCCGCTTTGCTTCGTTACACTTGCTTAAAGATAAAATCAATAAATACATGACATGCACGAATCGAACAATTTTTTTAAATATCTAAAAATTTAGCTAGATCCGAAAATAACTTGGATTATCAAAATAATTACGTCGAAATCTCAAGCACGATAAGCAATATTTCGAAATTTTGACATTGTAATGCAACCAGTTTAGACCACATAATTATTTTCAGATAATATTAAGAATAGAATAGACCAGCTTATATCAATACGTCAGCTAATTGTAAGTAAGAGAAGTGCCAAAGTTAGGCGTTTGCAAGAATACATCTATATATGCATTTAAATAAATTTATGATATATGACTATCCGCCGATTACTTCTGCGTTTGCAACACAATCTGAAATAATAATATTCCCCCAAATTAAATTAAATTAGAGTTAAATTAGATTATATTGTGTTTTGCAAGTTCGATGGATTTATTTAAAATGCATATAGATGTATTATTCCAACGTCTAACTTTGAGCATAATTGACGCTTCTCTTACTTAGTTTATGTACCTATTCATATAAACAATCCTATTCTATTGTTAATATTGTCTAAAAATAATTCTGTTAAATCCCCCCCCCATCAAAATAATTATATAGAATGCTTAAACTGGTTACTAAAATGTCAAAACTTTTTGCAATATTGTCCATACTTGATGGACAATATTATATTTCTACGTAATTAATTTGATAACCCAATGAAGTTATTTTTGGATCTATATCTGGCTAAATTTTCAGATGCTTCAGGAAAACCGTCCTTTCCATATAAACTAAATAGGAAATCAAATGGGAAGGACAAAAGTTTTTACAGTAATATGTAGAAAATGTAACTCAACAAGATTAACCTTTTTTGTTGAAACGAAATCAAAGAGTCGACGTTTTAATTGATATTATTAATGTTCAAAAGTTAGAAAAGTAATTTTGTAATTTAAGTGAAAAAAAGACAAATATAAAAGATACAGATCTGGAATTAAAAAGAACATTTGAAAATAATTGTTTCATGAAAGTCAGTTTTACTAAATTCCATATTTGTATTCTATATGAAAAAATTGTATCTTTTAATTTTGATTATACCTAGTAGTCAAATTTCAAATTAAATTAAAAGGATTCATTCAATTATGCATGTACATACTTGTAGCACATTCCACCGGAAGACTTAAGCTTTACACGTTAAGCTCTCTAATATCGTAGTTAAACTTCATCTCACGTTTTTCGGGGAAATATCGGCTTCATCTGTCCCTACCTGTAAAGTCGAAACACCCTATATGTACACATGATAGAATTGATTGGATAGGTACATGCGTATACACTCCGATCTCGCTGGTAAGCTGCTTTCGCGGCGGAATCTGATTTCGCGTAAAGCGATAGTGTCCGCGCACGGAGACACTGGCATAGCAACGAAAGCGTTGTCGAGAGAAAATCTCGTTTACTGTCACCGGTGCCGTGACAACAAAGTTGAAGCTTTTTGAAGCCTACGCCTCGCACACGATTAGCGTATTCGTCGTTTCGCGCGACAAATGCGAGATCATCTCAAAGGATTTCAAAGGTCTAGTCCCATTTTTGATGAGATGACGACGATCCGGAAAAATCTACGGGAAGTTTTACTGATTTATTCGCAAAATTGCAGTTTATTTGCAAAATTCGCATTGTTATCAGATATTAAAAAAGATATAATTTAAGAGTCTTTCTTTATTTTGATAAATTCAAATTTGTCTTTAATTTTTACAAACTAAAATTTTTATTCGACTGAAATTTATTTTACATTATGTAATGATTTACACACTTTATTAGCAACCGTTTTATTAGCAACTAGCGTGCACTGAGAGAACAGTGTTTGATAATGTAATTATAATTACATGATAAAATAATTATCATCAGAAACACTATATTCATAGTTATATACTCGATAGTAATTATCATATTTATAGTTTTACAAAAAAAGAAATATATTTGGCACTGAAAATGACTAAATTATAATTAAATTATAATAATGACATTTTGTTTTCTCTCAATATACTAGCCTTTTAGTAAACTAGAAAAGCACATTAATTGTTAGTGCAAAAAAAGTACCATGTAAACCTTGTTCTAATAAAATTGTTCATAGTTTTGATATGGTATAGGTACATTTATATAAAAAATCATTTTCTAATATTGCATAATACATATGAAAAAATGCGTTTATTTGTATGTAATATATATATGATTTGTTCATATGTATTATGCAATGTTAAAAAATGATTTTTTTGGTAATTTGTTCAAACTCGAACTTCGTTGTTGATGATTTGTTCATGAAGTAGATTGAAACTGACGCGAGATGAATTTAAATTTATTTAAAACGCAACATACATGCGCGTTTAATGATTATAACAGAGTTCTAACAAATTTTTCATAATGCCATGATAACTTTATGTTCGCGCATTATGATTAAATTTAATTCTTAATTTAAATTCTCCACAAGCGCGAGCAAGCTACGAGATAATATGCTAAACGAATATTGCGAGTGGCCTGTATAGTACTCATTCATTAAAGTATGCACGAGATAACGAGATTAGTGAGCCAAAACGTGCAGTATCCTTTGATCATTTTAGAGTCAATTTTACCTTAGCGAAAATTCGATTGCCACATCCCTTCGCATTTTTTTTATCCTCAAGATCAAATGTTTCAATACGAGCGCATTCTAAATAAAGAAAATTCTTTGACACTAAAGTCAATGTGAAATGTTAAACAAACAAGAGAATTTTATTGGCAGCTTAATTTTTTCTTATGTCTAAATTTTCAAAGCAATTTTAAAGCTGAACTTTTTCACTTTATCGCTACGTATATACCGCGATGGAATAGTCAATGCATGCAATTTCCTGCTTCATTATGTTCGCAACTGAAAAATATTAATACCGAGAAGGAAATGTTACGAGAACAACGCGAAGCGTAGTAATATTCGCGGAACAATCATGGTGAAAGAAAAAAGAAACCGACGGACAGTTTGCTGAACGGGCTTGGCGAAATGTAAAAGATTGTCGTGCAATGTGCAAAATGTGTTCCTTAGAAAAGCGTAATTTCGCGCCAAATTGATCGCCGTCCTCGGATCCAAAGCAAATCTCCGTTGAACCGTCAACAAAGCGGCGGGCAAAGTACATTTCTCTCCTTTGCCCGGAGCACTCTCGGCACTTTGATTGTCGCGGGCGTTTCTGTAAATTAGAACGAACTGCGCGCCGAGAAAAACGGCAAATTGCTCGCAGCATCGCTCGCGTTTTGTATGCAGGTCGATTAACCCTCGCGGGACTAAGTTCCAAGATTGTAACATGGCAAATTAAAACTGATTAAATTATCCTGCAATCACCTACCTAAAACTTTATATTTCCTTATTCAGTATTAGACCTTTCCTTTTCAGCTTTTAAAATATCCGTCTTTTAATATAAAATCTTACTTCGTTTGAGTAATTTTTTTTAATAAATGGATTAAGATCCAACAGATGATTTAATTAAAATTTTAAATGATAGATACTTTAATTTGCCTTACAATTAACGTTAAAGTAGTGTAATCTTTTTATAATATAATATTATATAACATTTTTTAAAGCTGTTAAAATTTCATTTCAATTTATAAAATACACAAATTAAACAAATGTTATTGACAATCATTAATTAAAAGTCATTAATAACATTTTTATCAATAAATATATACCAAAATATCAATGAGTTTTACAAATAATACATGGAAAGAGAGAGAACGATTTTGCTGAAGTAAAAATTTAGCTTATGGATATAAATTAAAAAAATAATTTTATTAGACTATCAAAATAATTATTGTATGTAGGACGCTCAAACGGTTAAAATATCAAAACCTTTTGCAACATTGTTCATCACATGCTTCAATTTCCTATTAACATAATTATTCTGATAATCTAACAAAATTATTTTCAGATTTGTAGCTTAATTTAACTTAAATTTTTAGATACTCGAGCAAAATCGATCTTTCAAAGTACTTGCTGTTTTATTCATAGATGTAAGAGATATAGACTTGCGCATTCCTTGATCTTAGCTTCTGTGCTCAGTTAGAAAGAATTGAATATCAGCATCTATCTGGAACTCTATCAGCATATCTTTTCGATTCGATACTTTAAACAGAGAAAGAGAGCGACATGCCTTAAGTTATCTTACTTTTTCTCAACTATATAATATTGACAACTTCAGGAATGCGCAGTCTATTCGTATTACGTCTATGATTTTATTACGCTGTTAGATTATTTTGTTAAATTATTTTGCTCAATATAATTATTGACGATAGAAGTACGAGCGCGTGTGCGCGATACTTGTGTTTACGAATTTATTACAACAACGTTTTATTTTTCCGGCAGTAAAAGATAACCACTAAAAATTCTTCATTTTTTATCTCTTCCTTCCGTAGAATCTATGTAAATGTTTTCTTAAGGGAAATATATACGCAAAGCCGATTCTGATAAGTTTCCTCTTGTCTATTCTATTCCTACTTTCGGTTTTATTTCGCAGTCGCACATGGTACGTATTACTTGGCGAATAATTCGAGTTTACGATTTCGAAGAGATGAGAAAAGCATCGATACGAGTTTATCGCCCGTTCTACAAAAATATATATAATATATATATACGGAATTGGAGTTTTTTTTCATACTTTACGTGTATCGATCGTCACGAGCATTACACACGTCCTACCATGTAATAGTGTGTGTGTTACGGCAATTTTACTTCGCCCTCATACACCGCTTGATATAAGTTCGCAAATAATTCGAATTTACGATTCATACAGGACAGGAAAGGCATCGATGCGGACGGACTTTATCGTTCGTTCTGGACAAAGAAAAAATGGAAACAAGATTTTTTCACATCGTTCTCCAGTAGAACGATGGATCGATCGTAAGTTATCGCGCATTGTAAAACGGTAAAACTGGACAGCCGACACAATGGCTGCTGGTTGCGTGCCTTTTTATTAACATACGAGTCGAAACTACAATCGCGGTCGATATAGTGACATATGGCTACGGTGAAAAGCACCCAGGTGCCGCTTTTTATACGTAATGGCTCGAATCCGACGTCGGTCGCACGTCTTTTTTTCTCTCCGATGCGGGAGAGATATACGGGCGGCTGGCATCGGCGAGATGAGAATTTAATGCGAGCCCATATTTGAATGATACGACGCTTTTTCAGCGACTAGCGCAATGGTAATAGTCCTTCTTTATTATTACACTCTCCTACGCGAACAAGTTTCAGCCATTTTTCAAGCCAATCGCGCCAAAGTTGTGCGGAAGTTTTCGACGATTCAGAATAATTTCTTTGGTTCGATTTAGACACTGATCAATTCGTAAAATGATATATGGCCTATCATGTTCTTATCTGCGCGTGTAACAATACGTAAATTTATTATTACTACTATGAATATATAATTAATAGTTCCTCTCATTAATAAAATTATTATCATACACTTACAGCACAATTATTCTCTTGCGACAACTGCTAATATAAATTTCTTGTATAGATATATCGCTCCTTACTTTAAAAGTGAACGTGATTTTCGAATTAAATAAACATTACCCTATTAACACAAATATAGTAGCATTCAAAAGTAATTTGTAAAGAGCATTTCAATCGATAACATTAGCAAATGGTAAGCAATTTAGATCAGAGTTGTGCGCCATTATACATGAGTGATCTTTCGAATATTATACACAATGATTTATTAATAATAAAATATATGATACTTAACTTAACGAATTTCCCTTTAAAAATCCTCTTATTTGAAAACCAAAAATTTTTATATCTATAAAATATTATTGTGCGCTACTCTATTTTAGCACAATTTATTGGTATATTGAGAAAAAAATTTACTAAATTTTAATAAAAATATTTGTTGAATAGTTTTAGCTGAATATTTACTAAATATGAAACACATATGGTACAAGAAACATTAATTTGATTTAATCATTTTTTCATTTAGTAAATATTTAAGCTATAAATAAATATTAAATCAGTACTATTCAGATGTTTAAAATTAAGTATTTTTTTCTCAGTGTACAATATTGGTCAAATATTGGTCCAATATATCCCTAACGTTTAATCAATGTATCATTAATAAACTATTACTATAGGATAAGCAAATAGGACTATATATACGGTCAAGGCAGGCTTGCTTAATAATATTTTTGTGTAAATTTTACAATTTATAGTTCAAGCAAACTGCTCAATTGTTTGTCAAGCTTGAAATATAGTCCTAAACTAAAGCTGGAATGATTATGGATTTGATTGAAGATAGGATGGAGCATTAGCCCAAAAAAGTAAAAGCACAATTATCATATTGATAGGCAATGTTAGTGCTGCTTATTGTGACACAGCAAAATTGCAACATATTTTCTATTGACTTGCAGCCATCTTGAGAGGCAATACATTAATGCTACTATCTTATCGTGACTCAGCAAAATTACAATATATTTTCTTATTATTCGTATAATAAGCATGATAAAATCTTAAAAGTCAAAAAATGAAAGAAATGCTTCCAAATCATATTATGTCTTTTAAATAATATGACAACAGAGATCATACGAATAATAAAAAATGTATTGTAATTTTGTTGAATTATTGCAAGACAGCAGCATTAATATACTGCTTCTAAAGCTGCAGGTCAAAGTCCCTCTCCACAAAGGTTTCAGTCCTCCCCATAGTGGGGCTCATGTGTTCCGTCCGTGGGAATGACACGTGGCTTCATGCGAAATGCGGTTAACTTATAGTCCCGGATTCAATCCCAACCCTTACTCCACATATGCCTCATTTAACAAACTGAATTTCTCCACTGATTTAAAGACATATGATTTCCAATTAATAATAATGATTATTTTAATCGTATTATGCACTACACACACACACACACATATACGTACATACATATAACCCCATTTCATACATAAGAACTGTATTTAATATTAAACAAATGGAGGCATGTTGTGGAAAATTTGCAGATGTTTACGAACGTGGACTTGAAAAATGGAAATTCGATAATGACCTTACAGGAACATACAAAGTTTCCTTTTTGCCAATATTATTTAGTTAGTCAATAACTTTCTGTCCAGTTGAAAAATAGTTTTTTCTCTTTAAATTTCTAAACAAAAAAGAACTTAATTTTTTAAGTTGTATCACTTTTGAGAAACCCCAGTGCAATTTGTTAAATGAGATTTTTTTCGTGTTTCTGAACTTTTCTTTTTCTTTAAACCTATATATTTCGAAGCTCCTTAATTCTATCGACTTTTAATTATGGACTTATTCCTTAATCAATTCTCCATCGATTAAAAAAAAAATTAATTGAAATAAGTCCATTTTTACGGAAGTTACGACAACAAATATGAATAGAATCCCAGGAACCCGAGTGTGTATAACATCTGTCTAGCTGGCCCCCCACTTAACCAAATCTTAATGAATAAATTTTGAGGATTTTGAGAGCGCATAAATAGCGCATTATTATATAATTTATTCATTAAAATTTGATTAAGCGGGAGGGGGGAGCTAGACAGACGTGTGTGTATATTAAAGGTAGAGAAAAAAGAGTATATATAGCTAGGGTTAATATTAAAACATGATCAATATTTTTAATACAATCATAAAATCGACATATGTTTTTCTTTTCAATCAGGCGAAGGAAAGATCTTTTTGAAGAACAATTTGTATTCTGTGCGCTTGGACCCGTAATAAAATGAGCGTCCTCCTTTATGCGAAAGGAGGAGCCGCATTTAAATGTGATTCCGAAGAGGCCGTAAAATCCCTTTGCAATTTTCGACGTCAATTCTCGTATATTCCTGCGAGCTTTGCACAGGGTACCATAAACATCAATTTTCAAAAGACTACAACAAATCATTCAGGAGAAACGTAACAAAAATTGAATGAATTTAAAAATCCCATGTCCTCTGCCGCGGAATTAGATTGTCCTGAGTTATGCCTCTTCTTGGATTTTTTGAACTGTTGGAAGGAATCCCTCACACAGCTGATACACTCTTTGAAAATTATGTGATCGTCATGCTACCCATACCCAACGTCCTCCGTTATCCTTACCCAAAGCTCACGCACTTAGGGAAGAAACTCAGTAAGAAACTCGTAAAAGGTACACCGTCACTCATGCTCGGAAGTTATCAGATCCTCTTAGAACGTCATTAAAATTCACGTGGAATCCGCGGTACTTCGAATTTAAATTATCTCATTCTGAGATATATATGCCTAAAAATCCAGGATAAGATGTCGGAAACAGATCTTAACGTACATTAACTCTGCAATAAAGACCTCCCTTAAATTTCCCTTTGGTGGATATGCCCCGAAATAAAACAATTTAAATTCTCAAAACCTCTTTCTTAAATTTCTATTATTAACAAAAAAGAAAACAACAAGTTTATTTGATATCGCACGCTCTTTAAGATAAAAATTTGAAAATTAGTTTCAAGAATTGATGAAATGATCCTGCCTTTTCACAAAATCTTAGAAGATAATAAACGCAACGAGATAATCGATTCCAAATCCCACTACTCCAATTACAGCTTCTCTTTCCTCTTTGAGAATGAAGGATTCCCTCGTATCAAGCAGGATTTTTGGCGGTAGGTCGTAACTCCGCACGCGTCCTTATCCTGAGAAAGATCCTAGAGGAACCTGCAGAGCCTGACAGGTCGACACGATTCATGCCAGATCGAATTCAGGCATTCAACAGAATTAGACGATTGATCCGCGATGCACGATACCCGCGGGATCACCAGCAGAAATATACCCACCCGTCACTTTTCGTTACTTATATATATATATCTCATCTCTTAAATTTTCTTGTCATTTTTCTTCCGTGAGTGGCGACACTCATCTCGAAGAGCCTCTTCACGGTCGCTCACATTTCCTTCGTAGATAATGTGCGAAATAAGGCAAAGTATCAGATCGATGACAAAATGCTTCGAGCGTTCACCAGAGAAATAGATAACAAGCGAAATTATCGTATCAGTTCAATTTATATCAACTTATATCATAAAGGTACAAAATTATAATACAACCTTGACCATAAGTATATATAAAGCATTTCAATTTAATGTATTTTTTTTAAAGCGTTAATAAAAGTTAAAAAAAGTTTATAACAAAATATTAAAATTGTTGTAAAAATAGATATTACTTTTCAATAAAATGTTTTAAATTTATTTTTTATTAAATATCAGACTTCTGTGTCACACACAATTTGTGAGGGTGTTTTATATTTATTAACTAAGGCTGTATTATAAATTATTAGTAACTAATTATAAAGTGTGAATAAGCTCAGTTTTTAATCCTTCTTTTTTTAAATCTCGACTAACAAATGATCCTCGAAAAATGTCATATAAAAAAAATTATTATTTTCAAATTTCAAATTTTTAAAATTATTTATTTTTTTTTAATATTCTTGATGTGGATAAATAAAGATAATTTCATTATAAAATTTTTGTAATATCTTACCTACATATATATAATTGATTAAACACAACAAAAAAAACTAAAAACCGATTTACAATAAAGGATGATTTCATCCCTTAAAACCGTTTTTTATTTCAACTGATATTCTCTAAATTCATCTATTTACTTATACATACATCTATAATATATATATATTTACCTATATACATGTATAAAATTTACATATATATGTATATATATGTACAAAAATTTTAGTAAAATGAAAATTTGATATTTTTCAAGGTTTCCTTATAAGATGTAGAGAGAGTTAAAATTTACATAACTGAACCTCTATCAAGCGTTGATGTGGCTGATCTCAGGTCGCATGCAAGAAAATTCCAGACTTCAAGCACAACTATAAATCGTTTTTACAAGGAAAGAGAAACCGTTCCTCTAAGATCCGCCGAGAGAAAATTGTCCCTAACACTCGCGTGTTCGATTACCGTGACTTTATATCTAACACAAAGTTCGTCTTCGCAAGGGATTATTGCACACATGCGCGTACCGTGTACATCCGCTGGCCAGTCCCACGAGAACCGTATACATTTGCCGTTATACACGCGTATATCTATGTACTATATGTGTATTTCGGCGAACGCCAGCGACCGGAATTCCGTACAGTCCATCGGGACTTCTAGTGTCAGGATCAAAACACCACTGGGAGATCACCCAATAAACATGAAGTCAACTCGTACGAGCAACGTGACACTATTCCAGATCGTCTGGCTATTGCCATATTGCAGAGGCTTTTAACTAGTAAAGCCAGAAGAACATAAAAAACGTAAGACAGTGAGACCAAAGCAGTAAGCGAATCAGCCAATCACAGTAGAGAACTACCATCCACTTATTGCTTAAGTCTTATTACCTCACGTTTTTTATTCTAGTTTTATTTGCAAAATTTCATATATTTATACACGGAAAAGACGGTTTTGCTGAAGTATATCTAAAAATTTAGTTAGATATAGATCTGAAAATAATTTTGTTGAATCCTCGAAATAATTATGTAAAACGTTCAAGTTGGTTGCTAGAATGTCAAAACTTTTAACAGTTTACTCATCATGCTTGAGATTCCTATGTAATTATTTTGATAGTACAACAAAATTGTTTACAGATCTGTGTCTAACTAAATTTTTAGATGGTTCAGCAAACACGTTCTTTCCATGCAAAAATTTTACACGTATTTTTAACTGCTCTTTTACAAAAAAATGTATGCGTAAAAGTCGTGCATATATAATTCACCCTATTGCATGAAACATCTTCTTGTGTGCAGAATATTTAGTATGTAATCAACGGAAAAAATATTTCTTGAAAACTGAAATATTTTTTCTTGTCTATAAAAGCAAGAGAAAAATTGACCAGTTTCTAATTATGAACAATTAATTCTAGAGTGCTATTGATATTGAATGATATAATATTGTTATTAATACGTTAATTTTACATACAATTAAATAAGCCACTTTTAATTATTGTAACACAAAATTTTCAAACTTATAATAACAAAATATTTATAACCTAGACTTTTATAAATACAAAAAAACCTAATTATTATATAACATAAAAGGAAAGAAAGAATAACTGCACTATGAAATTCAATCTTAAAATGATATAAAATATATAGATCAATGTCTCCTCATAAAACTTACTAATAAAATATATTTAAAAACTGCTTAAAAATTGAAACCATTTATCACACTCTTTGTTAAAAATACTGACCACTAAGTAGTTCAAACTTATATAGGTGAAACAGACTGAATTTTTAAAGTTTGTCCTCGCTTGTCCTAGCTTTTTTAGCATGAATCCTCTTTTAGATTGAATCCTCTGAGAACCGCTGAAGATATAGTTTAGCACCCAATAATTCGCTTATGTGTACGTAAAATTTACGTGTCAATAACGTTATTCTAGGGTTAATCCTCTGGGAACTGATGATAAATCTACAAAATCCATTCAATTATAAATTTGATAAAAATGTCAAACAACTCAATTTTCTTTATATTACAAAATGTGGATTGTTCTTATCAAAATATACTTTTTTTCTTTTTTTACACACACAAGTTATGTCATTTTGGTTCCTTGAAATTAATTAGTACCGATTAATTAACATAAATTAAATAGATCTTACAAATTCAGCATCAGTGTTATAAATTTTAGCGTCAGTTTCAAAAAGTATGTGCTTCATTCAAAGAATTTACTTGTCTAAAATAAAATTATCAACGTATCATACGCAAGAAGAATATTATAAAGCATTATAAAGTAACGTATAAGCTGAAGAGAAAGAGCATAGAATCCGAGGTACCGAGAGCATGCGATATTTTCCGTTATTTACAAATCCATCTGATCGCCGCTGGGAAATCATCGATAAACACGATAGTAACTCGATACAGCGAGCAAGAGGATAAAACGGTTGACCCAGTTTTACGACCTAGATAGTGGTGGAGGCAACGAGCATGGTTTATCGATTGTAGTTCCAGTCATTGTTCCTATCTCTGTTACATGACTTCCGTCGTTTAGTATCGTCCAGCATCCTGAATTTTTTTAGCGCCAAGCACCGCGAAATGTTCCCGTTGTCTTTTGTGAGGACACGGTGCAACGTCCGGAAAGAGTGACAGGTGCGTCCAATAGAAGATCTGGTATTTATAGCTAAACCAATGAACACTTTCTGTATTTAAATGAAATCGGTACACTACGAAAAAAAATTACTAAATCTTAATAAATATTTAAATACTCGACATAAAAAATAATAGTTAAATTACAAATTCATGGTTCTTGTATTAAATATAAATATATTTACATTTAATAAATATTCAGTTATTATAGTACTATTCAAATATTTAGTAAAATTTAGTACATTTATATATATGTATATATATATATATACACACTGAATAAATGTACTAAATTTTACTAAATATTTGAATAGTACTAATTGAATATTTATTAAATGTAAACTAAATATTTATCAGTATTAAATTTCAAACGTGTATATATATATATATATATATATAT
>NW_017300169.1:1606043-1627721 GCF_001594075.2 Trachymyrmex cornetzi | reverse complement strand
ATATATATATATATTATATATACACACACATTTGAAATTTAACAAAAGCGAGAAGGAAAATTCTAATACAGAAATAAAAAACAAACCTGAAATGTAATCTTTTTGAGAAAAATGTGCTCCCAAGCGAGAGCCGGACACTTCGATTTGATCGATACCATTCTGCTCGGTGAACGACGACAGCAGTCGGTTTGTTACGTCGCGTAGTGTATGTCTCTCGAATGATCATAAACGGGCAGGAAGAGGAGAAAATTCGAACGAATATTCGAAATTCATTATCGAAAGCGACGAGAAGAGACGAGCTCTCAGAGACAGAGAGAGGCGGAAAGGGAATCGTGAATCGTGCAAGCGGAAAGAGCGCGGGAAAATATCGAATGGTAAGGGCGGTCGTCTCGAGAGGCCTCTTTGCTGGGGGACAGCTTTGATCGTGTTTTCGTCGATGGGGAAAATTCGAAACGCTTTCGCGAGAAAGCGCGTTTCGTTTTCCCGCCTAAGCTACGACACCCTTTCGCGCAGCAAGGGAAATAAAGCGAGTAAGAAGGATCGCGCAATGCGCATAGGGCAAGCTATGTAGGTACTTTTTCCTCCACCCTCCTCCTGACTCGTCTTGCCATTTCCTTTTTCCTTTTTTGTACCGCGCCCTTTACCGTTTACTCCGATTTCTTACACGTCGGGTACTTCGCTTGCACGATGCATGTTGGTTTTTCCTTGACGTTTTTAGGTTCATTAGCAAACGTCAAAGTTAAAACTCGACGTCGTAAAAGTTGCTATTGGTGTTTGTGTAAAAAGTTTCGAAAAACATCGTACTGTTTTTGGACCGCCTACGTTTAAACCGCGAAAGTTTAATGTGGGAAAACTCAATTTCGAACTAGTCAAAGAATCTGTAGGAAAAAAAACACATGCAACCTGAGATATGTTGTGCAAATGCAATAATTGCATTGTTGTGTGTGATTATACGGGCAATTTTCAAAGATCTATTAATATTAGTTGTATCATTTATAGTGCTAAATATAAATCCGATTTTTGCGATTGATGAGGACCTAGTTAGGTCGAAATCCGCACAGAATATATTTGTAAAAATATACATAACATTATAATTAAAACGAGAATACTGTTTTTACATTGGCCTCGTTTCTCCCAATTAGCGTTATTCACAATACGAAATTCACTGCGGCGTTACTTTATTTAGATCTGTATATTTAAATTTAGAATTTATATATATATATATTATATAATAATATATAATACTTATCTCAATAAAGTAAACTAATAGGTTAACATAACTTATAGTATTAAATACAATATCTTTTAAGACTGTAATGTGAACACACGACAAATCAGAAATAAAAGCCCTAAACTATCAAGTCGGATCTTTGGCTTTAGCTTAAATAATTCTGTGTGTAATCATTTCCGTCAACACAATTTAATCAATGTACGATAAGAAAACAATTTTGCTGAAGCATCTAAAAATTTAGCTACTTGAAAATTTGAAATAATTTTGTAGAATCATCAAAATAATTATGAAAATAATTATAAAAGACGCTCAAGATAAAGGCCCATAATTTTTTGAAGCGTCTACGTAATTATTTTGTTAATCCAACAAAACAATTATTTTTATTAAATTAAGAATCTTATAGAATCGTACATGTGAGTATCTATAGTTATACAATCAATAGGAGATCAACACCTTTAACGGTTCAGCTGGTATAATTAAGTGCTGGTATATAATTCTATGTGAATTTATATACCATATACATAGTTCTTTGAACTGCCGAAATAAAAAATTGTTCTTAGCGTCCTATACAATTATTTTGCTAGTCCAAAATTATTTTTAGATTTGTATTTGACTAAATTTTTAGATATTCTAGCAAAATTGTTCCTTCCGAGTTGCATACATTTAACAGTACCGTACTTTTTCTCGATTATGTAGAAGTGTCCGATTTAAAAAACTAAATATAGCTCTTAAATAAAACAGAAAGAAAACAAATGTATGTTCGATTTTTCGTATATCCATGAATTCGATTTAATGGAGGCCGGAATGAATGTAAAGGACAGTTAATCTTCTTATCAGAAAATACGGCGCACCTCCGTACGAGGGACAAAAGCAATCTACACGGGGACAACTAGAAAACAATTTATTCGGTATCGAATAGCCGCATTTTCTTGTTTTCCTCGAAGTTGATTACGTGTCTGACCGGTCGATCGATTGAACACTGCTATCGTCTCTACGTAGTCTCGCTACAGTAAGTTCCCTCCTTAATTTCTATTACAGGACCCGATGACAAATAGCGCGATATTGATGAAGAAAAAGCAACGGGCTCCGTTGATTGAACGGGAAATGAAATTATTAATATCTTGCTGTCCGCGGGATCGCGACGCCATGATATTCATCAGGGACAGGAAATCGGACGGGCACCGACTCGCTTTCTCGATTCGATGGGCATAAAGTAAAAGATTTGATTAATTCGAATACAGCTGGATAGACAGCAATGTACCGAGAGAGGGAGAGAGAGAGAGAGAGAGAGAGAGAGAGAGAGAGAGAGAGAGAATTCAATTCGCACATAACAGAATTATCTGGTTATCGAAGATCGTGCAGATTAATTCAGCAATGTGTTACCTGTTATATCTGAAATATAAAGCATGCTTAAAAAATTTGTAATTACTTTTAATGAGATGGTAATATTATCATACGATATGCAACTCATCAAACATGTGTAACTGTTACGCAATTTAAGGCAATATGGATTTAATTCCAATCGGTTTCCAATCTAACTATTGTGTGTAGCCACATTATAAATATTTCAGCGTACACTATTCCAAATAGTCTATATTACTAACAATTTAGCAACTAAATGATTCAACATAACGATAAATTAGCTCTAATGAACATTCATATTACATGATACTGTTGCAATAAATACCTCGTAGGATCGAGATCCTCATGACAATAGTATACAATTACAAAGGTAATACAATTATAGAACGATTCGATATTACGAGAATTAATTCAGAATGACGAATTTTATTTTAACATAAAGTCAACATTTCACATATTACATTTCACTTCACTCACATCGTTTATCATAATCTATTCTGTGAAAGTATGAACTCTATTACAAAGAATCTAAAAGGGAAAGAAATTATGCGACGCGCGCGCGCGCGCGGAATATTTCGATGGAATTTTATTTATCTATTTATAATTCTATAAACTTTTCTTGAAATAATAAAGTCAAGTGTGTAATAAAATTTGTAATTAACTTTTTAAAAATTTTTTGCAATTTTCGCAAAGATTTAGATTATTTCAAATAAAATAAGTTGCTGGACCTTTTCTTTGATAATATACACATATATCGTCTTCTTGCTTCAAAAGAGATACAACTCAAAAAGTTAAGTTTTTCAAAAAAGAGAAAAACTATTTTTCAACTTAACAAAAAAACTAATAATATTTATTAATCTCTTATGTCAATTTCTTAGAGAAAAATAATTTAGAGAAAAATAAAGAATAAATTAAATCGGGATTTAAATTGATTAATATTGTACCTATTTAGAAATGAAAACGTAGTCACTGAAACCGAACATTATCATAATAATGACACTCAAAGAAAAATTGATACATTGAAATGAAGTCAATAAAATCTTTATTCACATCGTTACGAAATCGTGGTCAGTTATGTTTTAATCATTTTAAAACTAATTCAGAGAGAATTAGATCAACAAGTCATATAAAATTTTGTGTTTACGATGTTAGAAATCACTCCGAGATCTCGAACGGAAAGAGAATTGACTAATTGAAGAGCAGATTTTCGAAAGGCGTTTTTTGTCCAAATTTATAATATTCAGAAAAGGAAAAAGAAATCACAAAAAATTACGCATTTTACAAAAAATGACAATATATCAATCAGTAGGATGTGAAATGTTAAACAGAATTGCTAAATAATTGCTAAAAATGTTAAACAAATGCATTTTGTTTGTCTCTAGTTAAAGGACACGATAATGCACTTTGAATATCCAGGTTTTTTTTTTCAGCATATAAATTGGCGGTGAAAAAATGCTTTCTGAACATCCCAGAACAGTTTACAATATGAATTTTTCAACACTAAACACTAACGTCGTTTCTAACTAAAAAAATGAAATTTTTGAAAAAAAAACGCATTTTGAAAGTTTGCTCCTCAATTGTTATTGATCAATTGGCCGGATTGTTCAAATGTGATTTGTTAATTCTTTCCCCATTCGTGATCTCGGAGCAATTTCTAACACGTGGACACAAGGCTTAAGACTCCGTTTTCCCTACACCCTCCTCGTTACCCACAGGACCATATCGGTTCGTCTAAGCGGTAATCCAGCGGGTCTAATACTCTTCGCTTCGACATGTTAACCAATTCCTATTAATAGTCCCGGTCACATTTGAGCACTGCAGATTATCAACTAATTGGATTAGCAGTATTAATACCGGCACGGGGGCATACCCCTCATTAGATTCACTCAATATTGCACGGCGATATTCCCCGTTGTGGAGAGCGAACTGGTGTACACAAACGCACACAAGCGCACGCGACACCCACGTACACAGACTCATCGTCTCGTAAACCTTGTCACGTAGCTGCCGGCATAATGGTCAGCGTGTGTGGTTCCTTGTGGACACACGCAAAGCGATGGCACACGCGTGCACTAGGGACTCGCTACGTACGTGCCCGGGGAGAAGGCAAATTCCGCGATCCAGCGCACGTGACCGGAAGTAAACACGAAATCACGGATCTCGAGCATCGTTAACGCGGAAGGAAGACCCGGTCTGATTATTACATTGACTCACCTACGCACGTGCGTCGATTATTATCGCCATTCGCAATTCCCGCGCGACTGCTAATGATCCACGTGTGCGTCTCATCCGTGTATTGTCTTCGGCCGATGCGTGTTTGATATATAAATACAATCACCTGAATATCGGTATTGTATTTAACGATCGCGTTCACCATCGGGCGTTGCCCGTTGCGCACATTTCTCGTTCAAGCTGCCGATAATACATTGTGTATATATATATGCACATATATATGTATATAATAGTTGTATTGTATGTAATGCGAAAATCGTGTAAACAAATCGTCACTAATGAGAATGCTTAATTAATATTCATATATTAATATACACATTGAAAAAATGTAATAATGATCAAATCTAGATGTGATACTAAATCTAACAACAAATATAAATAATCAATAAATGACAAAATGCTTTGATGCAAATAATTGCAATCAAATATTCGGTTAACCTTTCATTAATCAAGTAAATAAGAGAAGCGCCAACTACGATGGATATTAGATGTTGGAATAATATTTCTATATATGCATTTTAAATAGATTTATTTCAGATATATAATTACGAGCCGATTACTTTCAAACCTGCAACATAATCAACTGAAGTAATAATAATCTCACAAATTAAATTAATGATCAATTTGATACTACTAGCATCTTATAAACTTGTAAATAACTTATTACAAAAAATATAGTTTCAGCAAGGATTCGAAATTCTCGACTTTCTGGAGCGCGGGCGATGTCTTAGCCAATTGTTGTTATTATAAAAATGACAATTATTATAAATTACAGCTAAATTATGGTAATTGCAATCATTTTTATGATAATAATAACTATAATTTCTCTCTCTCTAGTCTTTTCGATATCAATTATATACAATACATTATATACATACATTATTGATAGAACTATTTACACGGAGAAAAATGTACAGTAAATACCACTAGAATTCTAGTAAACTTTATGGAATTATCAATATTCATATAGGGATACGCGCCCACTTATGTAAAATTTTCTTTACATTTCTGGTAAATGAGATTGTCGTATGATAATCATTCTTATCTTATTGACAACAATGTTTTCTTTAGCATTGACAAAATTTACTTTACTGCATAGTTGTTTGTGCTCGTCAATCTCGAAAATAATACGATTTACTTTACTGTAAGTATAATTTACTTTACTAAAAGTATAATTTATCTTTCTATAAGATAATAGTCACTTGAAATGATGTACTATAATCATAATGTACTTTTTATCTTACATCTCCGGTATTTTTTACTTTTAGGCAAATAAAATTTATCACAAATTCGGTAAAAATAACCAGAATATTTTTACTAGTCTTGGAAGGTATTCATCTCTAAATTATGTTTTTCCATGTAGTTACTAACATTCTAGCAGTAATAACTATAATTAACAAGTACTTATAATTACAAATACCAAAGACGTTCCTGTATCCAATGCCATCACAGAATGCTGAAGATTACATGGAGGCTAAAATGTTATCTATCTGACAGCAATGTCTGCTGCAACACGCGAAATACACACATTACGGGGAAAAGCCGCGAGATTACCACGAGATTCCAATCTGAACGTCTGATAGATTTTGGAAACGAGCTCCTCTCGCGCCTCGTTGAACATTTCGAGTAAACGTACAGCTGTCCTTCTTCTCAACTGTTCGCGGAACATTTACTCGGTTTACGTCCGCCAGGAAACTGCGGTGCGATAATCAATTCACCCAAAGACGGGAAGTGAGATTCGTTCTACTCGGAAAGCTTCGTCCCCGAGTTCTCAAAGAATAATATGTAGAGGCCAAAGCACAATATTGAGAGAAACATCTATGTTCGATGACTCGAGTTTGAAAAAACGATAATTCTGAAATTCCTCAAAATTTTCTATATTTTGCTATATTATAAATATTAAATGTGGATTCATTAAATGGAAACGTCAATCAATAAATACGAACCGGTTACACTGATTTACAAGGTATATAGGTATTTTTAACCGCTAAAAGAGAATATAAGGACACAGAAAAAACGCTATGGTTGTCACAACCGAAAATAATGAAATTTTCACCCACCAATTTGGTTGTGTTAGCCGTAAGAGAGACATATTTTAACAGCCATAACCATTAAGATATAACAATCTAAGGTTATCGTAATCATATCATAATTTTTATAACCAAAACATGTATCAATAGGCGACTTTTGATCATAGCCGTTTTTTCCACGGATAAAAGAGTATAAACAATTGTTTCTTTTACCTTACGGAATAAAATGCATAAGAATTACTATTTAAGTATTGAATATAAAAATAAAAACTTTGTAAATCAATGTAATTTTTTGACACCAAATACTGCCAATAAATTTTATTATTTTCATATTATTTAAAATTATAAACAATAAAAAAAGACTTCACATATCATTTTATATATATTACAATCATTTTCATATATTATTAAAAAATATTTAAATTTCTTATAATTTTACATATATTTACGTATATATTATAAATTTTTGTATTATTACATAGAAATTTAAATCAAGTTTCTTCAAATTGAAAGATGATGGAATTCTTTGGAAAGCATATTATTTTTTAGTGTAGAACGCCTTACAAGAAACTATTACTTATTGAGAAATGTTGCTCAAAATTCAGTGTTATTAGATATAATTCTAATAATTCAAAAGAAAGTGAAAATATCATGTGCAATTTATACACAATGAGCAACAGACTATTGTGAGTTACAGATAATACGAGTTAAATAGAAAAATATTAAAAATTCGCAATAACAATAGGATCAAATAACATTTCGCAACTCGTCAGCAACCTCGCGCTTATTCAATATCGGAGAGGTGCTTCGCCGTAGCTCCCCTTGAAAATTTCCTCGACACTCAATTCCAAAAGTTCTTGTTATGCAAATATACTCCCCGTAGCTCAGCGAGTATTTATGTTAACTTCATTGCAACTGGCCTCGTAACTTCGCCTATGCAGTACTTTCAGCCGCGCGACTTTGCTTCTAGGAATCAGCAATTTACCGTGAAAGGAAAGAAAACACTGATTGCGAAGAGGATCTCGCAGAAGAGTTTAATAAACTTCCTCGAATCGTGTTCCGCTTTAATTCTATCGTATAAAATACTCGTATAAAATGACGGAAAGTTACATTCGAGCAAAGTGAAAATTAAACAAACAAAGTACAACAAAGACATAATAGAATGTGAAATATGAAATGCATGCAGCTTTAATCTTCTGGAGTTGATGCCAAAATCTGTGACACAGTTACTAAAGCTGGGTCTTAACCATGATGTAAGAATATAGATATTTTCATCTATGAAATTACTGGTCTTTTTGTGAGGATATTTCGCAGTTAAACACGAGGAGCAGGATTGAAAAATAATTCGTTACTTGTAACGTCGTCATCGTTGCAATTACATTTTTTCAATAACGTATAATACATGTATACGGAACATACATAAACATAAACGAGTTTCAAAAGAAGAAAGTGTTATATTTGATCCAACCACACCATCATTACCACAAATCACGTAGTTAAACTGGTCAATTAACCGAGACAAGTAGATACCACTCTAAAAAAGGAATCATCAAAATTCGATGAAAAAATAACATAAATTGTTATTTTTTTATTAACAACTTATTATTTTTTTATTAACGATGAAAACTTACTTTTAAAAAGCTGTAACGATAATAAGTTACAGAAAAAAGAACGATAATAAATTTCAGAAAAAATAACGGTAACAAGTTACTTTTATAAAATAACTTTCCAACCCTGTCCAAGGTGGCATATGTGTTGTAATAACATCTATGCACATCCCTCTACTAGTGTTAGTAAGTGTCTCTACTAGTATTAGAAATATGTCTCACACACAAAAACTTTGTTTCTCGTAGATAAAGTGTTAAACTCAATGCCACATCTACATTAAAATATTTGAATTTTCTCATCTTGAAGACCATATTTTTTAATGAAATGTGGTAAGAGTGGATACACTTATATTCTTACACCATGCTCTTAACCTCCGTCTGCAATTTGAGTAAAAGCGAAATTTTATTTTCCGAAACAAAGGAAGACGGTGTCTGCTTTCTGCTTCTGAAATATCTCATAACATCTATTTGATAATGTTATAGGGACGTTGAAAAGTGACCCTAAATTTTTCCATATTTTTTAAAAGCTAGAACAGTAAAAAAAAACTTTGGTTGGACAAAACAAACCCAGATTGCAAATGGAATGAATGAAAATATGATTGCAGACGAAGGGTTAATTTATATTAATTAAAAGACACTATAATTAACTCCAAAGAACCAAAGTGATATAACTCGCGTAAAAAAGAATAAAGACAAAGTATATTTTAATAATACTACTCCAAACTTTTTTTGCAGATGTAATAAAAAAAATTGGATTGTTTAACATTTTTAACAAAGAAAGTTGTAATTGTGGGTTGAATAGACCCACCGTCAGTTCTGGCATTAATCCTCAAAATTCTATAACGGCTATATTTTGGAAGAAAGATGATTGTACGCACTGTACGATAATAGGTACACAATAATGCAATCACGTTGAATGACATTAAAGCATAGCTTCCCTTTATTTTTCGTTATTCTAAAACTCATTTTGCGAGGAAACTGCAATGCCATTCACTGAATATCTAAAGGAGCTAGAATATGTGCATTTTGGAGGCAAAACGAGACGCTAAATGATCGGCTGCATTTTGCATGCAGCAGCATGATCGTGATCGCAAGAGAGTCGACAAAAATCTGTTTCCGATATTTACATCGGAAGCTCCAAATTGACAATCGAAGTTGAAATCGTTTCGCAAAAGCTCGCTACGCGACGTAGAAAAAAGAGATAGTGATTCTCGATACGGTTCAGATCCACAAAAGTCTAGCAGGGCTCGCAAACTTGTATATCCTTGACCGATCTCGCGTTGCTTATCGAGACTCGTACGAGCAATGAATTTTTACGGAAACGCCGATAAGGCCGCGCATACTCGCGCAACCGGGGAAAAGAGCGACCGGAAAACGCCCGATAGGAAACGCGCAACCGGTGGGTGGACAGCGGAAAAAAAAAAGAAAAAAGAGAAAGAAGAAGAGAAAAAACACGGCATGTGGAAGATTTATGCCGCGCGTATCCGCGCGGCCGATACTGGCCATCGATTTTCCGGCCGCGCGCGCCTATCACGGCACTGATTTCGACCTGCCGTAAGAACGAGTCGATGTACGTCTTGTTTTGTTCTTTTTGCGCAAAACGAATCATTCTTGGTTGTACTTCACTTCCGCAATGTCGCTGTGCAATGGAACAAGAATCTCAATCGCTTAATTTCGCGCTCTTCCGCGATCGTAAAGCGACGGGGTTGACCCCGCCGTCACTTCCTTTCCGATAAATAAAACAATGTACCGTTTTATTGCGAACGTCATTTAACAGGAAATCTTGAGATACCTATGTACTTAAGTTGTACTTGATTACGTTCATTTTCCGACGAAGTATTTTCCAAAGGTTATCGTTTCCTTACTTCAAAAGTGACACAACTCAAAAAATATGATTTTTGACTTATTCTTATTACTATCAATGTCAGATAAAGATTATTCCGAGGATTACTCTAAATATTAATAGTATTCATAGTCGATTCCTATATTTAAGATTGTCTTAAGTGCAATCTTAAGACGAACCAATCGGAGGCCAATATTCAATTTTCTTGGCTGGTATTCGTAGTTCAGTTTTTGTATTTAAGACAGCTTAAAGTACAGTCTTGAGATGTACTTCATAAACCAACCATAGGCAATTATCATAGACAACTCTATTTGGAGTTATATATAATATCGTTATACATATATGAGCGATAACTGAAGAGTGAATAATAGAAAATTTGATACGAAATGGAAACTTCTTCGTGATTTGTTGATGAGCCCTATGATACAATTCTTTTTTCATTGGAGATTACTACACTGGAAAAAATTTATTAAATTTTAGTAAATATTTGTTTCAATAGTACTAACGAAATATTTACTAAATACAAACACATATTTATTTGATTTAAGCAATTTTTTTATTTTGAGTAAATACTTATTTATTGTAAGTAAATATTTCGCTAGTACTATTGAAACAAATATTTATTAAAATTCAGCAAATTTTTTTTCCAGTGTACCTTTTTGAATTTTATTATTTCAAATTACAAATATTTTAAAATTCAACAATTTCAAGAACTTCCGAGTTACATAATAATAGAATTATTTTTTGAAATTCACGATCGATATGTATATTAGATCTACCATTACAAATTTTATAATTCTGAGGCCAATTGAATTCAGTGACCCCAAAAACACTTTAGAAAACAAGGTCTTCCATAAATTACTTTGAAAGTTAAAAAGCTCCCGTCCTCAAAGGGTTAGAAGTACCTCGATACATCACATTAAATTCTCGACAAGTTTGATCAAAGACTTTACTCAATTTACGTTGTATAAAACATATATTTTTTTTTTAAAGAGGGAGAGAGATTACAATATTTTTACAAGTTATGTCTCATGTCCGTTAGCACAACGTACATATCCCTTAATCTGCCGTAAAGCCTGTTAAGTTATTTATCAACGATATTAACCGCAATTTCTCGGAGTTCAGTAAAATTATTCACCTTTTTTGCGTACTGCAAAATATATAACGCTTTTTACTCTTTTTCCGATCCGTCGCGGAGTGTAATAAGCGTTCCCCTCGTTATAGCCTGACAGAATTTAAATCTCGAATACTCCATTATCCCTTCATCCTAGCATTCACGTACGAGCGTGTGCATGTTCGTGTCGGAATACACGTGTGATGCGGAGTGAATGGGTCAGCACGACATATCGTTCTAAAACAGAACTCGAATAAGGATCCATTAACGATGCTGTCATCGTTAGGACCGCTTCATGCGGACATATAATTCACTAACGACGCGATGAGCCTGTCCACTTGTAATATCGATCTTGCGTTAAGCAAAATATAAAATCATACAAAATTGAGAGTTTATTCCCGTCTGATTAAACATGAACATTAAAGGAGATTAAAAAAGCATTGGTCAAAGGGAAGAGATAAAAATTAAGGCATAAAATTGACAATATCAATTTACCAAATTTACTTAATACTATTTAATACATTACTTACATATATTATTTTTGTTTATAATATCTTGTTTACGACATTCTACTGACTTTTGTTGAGATATACATTCATACATGTCAGTCGAATCTGGACTTTCACACGTTATAGACAGTCTTTTGACATCTTATTTAATTTTATCAGTAGGTAACTGACAATGGTGTATTCCATTGATTTTTACATTATTTGACAATTATATTCAGTGATTTTTATTATATTAATAATGTCTATGTAACTGTATCTATTATACATGCGAGTTATGTTCAGATAACTGTATCGCCATGAGAATTTGTTTTTTGAGGTTTACATCGCTGTGAAGTAAGTCTTGGTTTATATTTATTATAGTTCTCACTTATTACTCTACTTATTAATTTAAAAATTTTTAGTTATTACTTCAGTTATATATTTAAAGGTTTTTAATCATTATTACCATCCAGCCTTGTAACTGGAACGACTCTCTAATAGAGTAAGGATTACTACACAACGATTATAACTAAATCATGTCAATTTTATTAACATTGTAAGTTTACGTCTTCAATTTCATGGATCTTGACTGTTCATCGTATGATTTTGCTGAAGAAGGCTAGAAAACATATACAAATCTCATTTTATTTGTATAAAATAAAGCTTTTTGAAGAGCATTACGCATCGATCACTATGCCAATTCCCAATAGCCCGTTTGTCCCTTATTTATTTTTATTACTTAATACATTTCTCGCATTACAAGACATTCGCTTTTCAGAATAAATAGATATTATTGATTAACAAGTACATCAATATGTTCGTACCTAAAACAAATACTAATCGTAGCAAAGAATATATCTTTTTCCAAGGTATGGCTTTTTATCGAATTTAACTTCGCGATAAGTGATTTGCCAGATTGCGGATTATTGCGCCATTTATATTGCGTCACTATGTTTCCGACCATCGATCGACGTACCGGCTGACGGGCTACAAAACAACGGAAGAAAGAAAGAAAGAGAGAGTAGAAATCCCTGGCAATGATCGACGAGACGCAGTTCAATCGTTAATCCGACCTCGCTGTAAGGAGAGGACGTAGGAAAGGATGGCGAACCGAAGGATAGATCCCGATAGACGAGGAAAAACTCGTCGCAGTGTACGATGGTATTTGAGGGATATACGTGATACGCCGTACGTGGTACTCCCACGGGAGATTTTCCTCTCCCTCGATTCCTACTCTCCTCTGTTCCTCGCAATATCCACTTATCGACATCCCTCGTCACGGGATGCGTTACCGCGGAAATGATACGTACGTGTCAGAACGGCGAAAACCGAAGCGCGCCGTTCTTCGAAGACGAGCCGCCATTCCGACCGATGGATCACGCACGGATCTATTTCCTCGAGATTTCCAAAGTACCTGCAAAGTAAGAACGTGCGTACGCCAGATTCTCCCGCGCTACGTACTGGAACGTGTTCTGCATTATATATTCTATGATTAATATAAAAATACGTTGAGAGGTAAACTGAAAATTGAAAATAGTCATTTATCGATTGAAAATTGAAATTCGAAGGTTAAAGATCAATAAATCTTTGTAATGGATGTAATTAATTGTAAATAACGCAGTGAGAAACCTGTAACTACTTGGGAAAAACTTCGTTGAAAATGTAAAAAATATAATACCTATATTACAACCTTTTAAACTTGACATTTTAAACTCCTTTTGATATGCCCTATATAAAAAAATTTACTACGTGTAGTATTTAACAATTAAAAACAAATCGAAAATCTCGTGATTTCCAGAGAATTGTAACTTGCATTGTACTTGTGTTAAAACTGGTCCTTGTTAAAATTTTTATATTAAAATTTTAATATACCTGAATGTTAATTTAACATAATATGTACGATTATGTTATTTGAATATTTTGTGTTAAATTGATATTGAATTTTTGGTGTTAAAATAGCACAATTTGAATAAATGAACATGAAAATAATATAATTTTGAAACGTAAAATCTAAGATAAACAAATACAAGATGAATGCATGTTTTAACTTAACATATTATAAATATTAATTTTACTGAAGGAATTTGTTTTTGCAATTTGTTTCTAAATTGTGTCAAAGTATTATATTTTTTATATTAATTTCTACATAATGTTTGTGTCATTTTCTACTGTATTCATCTCGCATTATAAATTAACACAAAAATTTAGATAGACCGTTTGGGACATATGAAATAATGCATTAATTTTAACATAAATGTTCCAATTGTGTAAAAAATAAAACGTCACAGAATTAAAAGTTCAGAATTCTTTAGAATTTAGAATTGAATTTCATGCATAACCATATATTTTTGTTTACGTTGGATACGTTAGACGAGTTCATTTCCTTGTTAGATTTATGAAGTATTCTTTATTCTCACAAAATGCCAACGTCCAAACGATTGCGGAGTGTACGCCACGAGTTGAATAGCATCAAAAACTGACTCGAATATAAAATCGGGAACAACAAGTCGAAAGAATGTTTTCAACATCGTAGAATCTATTATCCAAAGCTTGTTTAGTTTCCTAACGTATGCACGCCGTACGCACCGTTGAAATAAAATTCTATGGCGTGTCCACAAACGTTTCCATAAATGTCCTATAGACTTTCTTGTAGACTTTCCTACGCTATATATAGAAAGTCGTATAATGCCAAGCGCTCTCGACGAAATATCAGACAGTGAATAAAAGCATTGCTTCGTTTATCTCAACGTAAATACATATACGTATGTTAGTATGTAAATACTAATAACATTCGTAGCATACGCATTCTTATATTGAATGGTATATAAAGTTGCGTAATATGCGTCCCATATTGCTTTAAAGACTCTTATTCCTCTCATTAGATTGAAACAAACAGGAATGTACATTGATTGTAAAAACAAAAATTTTTGGTATTTAACTACAATTACGTGTCACTATAATTATAATTATTAGTATTACGATATTATATGCTATATAATAAACATAGGTCCGGAAATAAGTTATTTCCGAATTATAACCGGACACCCTATATATTCTTTAAATTTTTTGGAGTAAAATCTCACTCCAAAAGAGTTAAAATACTGCCACTATTTAAAAAAGTAAAAAATCTGCACTTTTGTTTAATAGTGGCAGTATTTTAATTCTTGTGGAGTGAGATTTCACTCTCCAAGAAATTTAGAGAGTTATAGTATAGTAACCGAAAATGACTATAATTATAATATCATGTATACACGAAGAAAATTTAAAATTACTATAAAGTGGTAGTAGCTGCGGTCTTCATGTAAATTATAAGTTTAAATGTTATAGTTATTTTTTTAAAAACAATAATATAATAATACGTAATTTTTACACTTTTTCATAGTAAAAATTTTTTATTACAAAATCAAATATATTTAGCAAATTTTGTTTGCGTACCATAGTAAAAATTAACTGTTTTCATGTTAGAATATGTCTTAACAAAATAATTACTTTATTTATGTGATAAAAATTAGTATTACCATAGTAAAAATGACAAATTACAAATTAATATAGAAACTAATAAGTTTTTACAAACTCCTTTAATTAAAATAATTAATAAAACCATAAAAAATATGTATTACAGGCAATAAGAGTCGACGCTGGTTATCAGTTAGCGCAATTTTTCTTAATACTAAATATATAAACTTTAACTTTGAACGTTTCCACCATAGTAAAAGTTAAGTCGGAATCATGTTGTGAGAGTCCATCGAAAATACAAGACATAGTAAAGTGTAATTTAAAATTGTATTAAAACTTAATATAAAATTTTCTCCGTGTAAGTATAATTATTCTCCCCCACCCTCCCTCTCTCTCTCTCTCTCTCTGCTCCCTCTCCCTCTTCCTCTCTCTCTCTCTAAATTTTTTTAGGTGAAATCTCACTCCAAAAGACTGAAAATTAAGCTAGTTTTGAAAAAAAAAAAATATTTTCACTCTTGGACAAGAGTGACAGCTTTTCACTCTTTAGGAGTAAGATTTCATTCTTTTGGAGTAAGATTTTTCTTTTGAAGTGAAAGTTACTCTAAGGAAGAAAGTCTCATTCCAAAAAAAAGGAGTGAAATTTCTTTTGGAATCAATCTCGCTTCAAAAGAGTGAAATCTTACTCCAAACGAGTAAAAATCTGCCACTCTTGTTCAAGAGTGAAAAGTTTTCACTCTTTTTTCAAGACTGGTTTGATTTTCACTCCAAAAAATTTAAAGAGTACAAACACCAAAAACTTCTCTCAGCGTAAACGTGGCTGTTTGACACAAAAGCAATATTTCGGAATTTTCGTACAGAAGTCAAATAAACTCGGAAATGTATTCTACGGAAAAAATATTCGAGCATTCTGGTATTTCGTGCATAACTCATAAATTATCGATTTAATCTCTCGGTCAAAGATACAGATGGTTACGTTCGCGCACTAAACGAAGCGGGTACAAGTTAAATATTTAATTAGCTCCCAGGACGCTTTCGTACCGAGTATCTGCCCGATTATTCGAATGTCCACTCAAGATAATGGCAGGAGCACGTGCGAGACATATGCAATTTATGTTACGAACTTTACGTATTTATTTTATCTCCCGTCGTAAAATTAACGGATATCACAAGCTGGTAATTTTCCAGAAGCACATGTTTCGTTCAACTTATCTGGACAGATTTTCACCTCAATTCCGACCAGATGACTCCTCGAATGTGCAATATATACGAAGAGTATTGAAAATATTCCACGTCTTAAACATTTCGCGCGACTTTTGATCTCTCAATCTAATTATTTGAAATAAAACGACTATAAATATCAAGTAATGAAGGATAGTACAAATTATATTATAAATTATATTATACAAATAGCTTTCATGTGATTTTTCTGTTATAGCAATTTTGTCTCAATCAAACTATACACATAAAAAAATGGTTGAAATTACAATAATTTAATTATAATTTGTGGTGCCAACTATATATTTTTGGTAGGACTATAAATCTAATTATTATTAACAATTACAGTAATAATAACTGTAAAAATAAAGTTTCCAACCATAATTATTTTACTATGTAATTATATTCACAAATATTAAACACTTTTCTTTCATTGCAGTGATACAAATTATATTATACAAATTATAGCATCCGTTGCGATTTTTTCCTACTAGCATTTTTACTTTGATCAAATTATATACTGAGAGAAAAATTATAATTTAAGTATACCCCTACGATCATTTTCAGTATCAGCTATATATTTTTTAGTAAACTATAAATATATAAGCAGTAATAATTATAAAAATGGGGTTTTTAATTATAATTATTTTATTATACACAGTTATAGTCACAAATATCAAACACTTTTCTCTCAGTGTAGCGAAGTGAATAATTCAAGACACTCAATAATCAGAGATGGTACGATTGTCGGACTTTATCAAGTAAGCGGGCAACCGTATGTTCACAATGTTGTGTTACTAAATGTTTCATTAGTACTCAGGTAGAACGTTTCCTGGCATGATGTAGTCTCATCAAGGATAATATTCGTGAACATCACACAGATCCTACGTTTCCCTATAAAACGTGAAGGCTTTGTCAGCACAAGAGCCAACATTTTGTCCGTTGCGTCGAGAGAGGATAGGGGTTGGTTAAAGGCACCCTCCGTTTGTTTTTACGCGAAGGGAACCTCCTCTTTTTTCGCCCCCGCTCCTCTCCATCCCTTACCCCCGAAGTGGAGATGCTCGCGCGCTTCGAAAGTTTTAACGAGGGCATCTGGCATGAGAGAGCGAAGAGTTGTGTTTGTGAATGGACCGTATTAATGGCCCGAAGCCACTTCTACGGCATTCCCATGGGAATTCATTAACTTCGTGAAATGTTTTCCCATCCCTCCCCATCCCTGTCCTCTACTATCCATGCACTCACTCTCTGCGCGTCGCACTCGCGGTGGCTTATGAATGCTGGCTACACTGTTAATTACGGTATGTTTCCCTTTTGCAACTATTATATTTGCGGCGATATGGAAACGTTTATTAATATACTCGTAACATAATTAAAATATCCACGGAATTATTCAGCGCTATTTATCGTATGTACGACATCAGTAAATATCAAAATTGGGAAAATCGAAATATTTCAGTTTAGAAATTATTAACGAAAGAGGGAGGGGAGAGGAGAGAGAGGAGGAATTTTATACAAGAATAATTCTACGGTATTAAATCGCGGCGGAAAGGACTTCCATCGCTTCAGTTAATTTCGTTGATGACAGTGCAAACCCATGAAATAACCAAATGAAAGACCAAAATTTTGGTATTAATATTTAATAAATAATTTACTTTGGCATCCATCAATACTGTGATAACTTTCTCTGTCCCTGTATGAGGCAACATTGTCCCAATTTACGCACACTTCTCAATCGATACTCCGCTATATAATTTTATTAAGATTACGACTTATCAAAGCCCGCGTTGTTGATATTGCGCATTCGCATCGATTATCTTGAGAAACGCCGTAAAAAGCTTCTAGCAAGTGTACGCGATACACGTTAAAGGCCCAATTATGGTCCGCTAAAAGGCAACGCGGATTGAGATTTGGTCGCGATAATAGCCGACCGTGCTGTAATAACGATTACCAGCATGCAATTTGATAAATTACCCTAGGGCCAGCTAGGGTCGGCCAAGTTCATTCCAGTACGCGAAGTACCGCCCGAGCTAGTACGCTCGCCCGTTTACGGCGTCCGGCGGTATACCGTATCGTAAAATAAATGGCACGACGATAACGCTCAGATAAATCAAATTACAGACTCTATAATCAGAATTGTGCGACTGAATCTGATTAATTTCAGAATCCCTTGTACCATCGCTATGAAATTCAAAATAGTGTTTTGCAATTCTCCAACTGCAACTTCTCTCTTTCTCTCTCTATCTCTATCTCTGCCTCTATCTTTCATCGAATCTTTGACTGTACAAAGCCACAGAACAAATTCCAGCCCTTATCTGTGAATCACAGATAAAACCACGAACATTTTCCCATCTCTTGATCTTCAACAATATATCAATGTTTACGAAAAATGGAACGGATTTGTGCATCACAGCTATGCATTGTGTAGCACAATCCTATTAATTCTTTTAGTCGGTAGGGAAACGTGTGTTTACGACATATCCAACCAATTCTAAAAAATCGCGATAATATTTTCATATATTTTTATCTGTCAGCGGCACAACCGTAAATCGTGAAAATCTCCGTGAAAACCATAATCAAAAACTAAAATAAATTCTTCACTCTTTATAAATTTTTAGCAAATATAATAAAAATTTATTATTAATCTATTCAAAGATAATAATATATGACATCAATATTCAGTTGAGAGGATTAAAATCCAAAAAATCGTTTTTTATTCCAAAAGCACTGAGAGAAATAAGTTTGTTATAGGAAAAAAGAGATGACAAATGTAATGGTTCAGTAGGAAAACGGATCGATCATCATTACTATTGCGAATAATTTCTCATTATTCGTTAATGTCACAAATAATAAACAATTTACGATAGAAATCAAAGTAATCAGTATTGCTAGCAAATAAAAGTCTATCAAAAATAGGTGAGGTTTTACTTCTGTTACTAATAATTGGTTGGAATATCAGACTAGCATCAATCACAACAAATACTAAAACAATAATTTGTTGTCACTATCAACAAATCATTTGTTAAAGGTACTGGTGGCTTGTTATTAACAAAATCCTTTCAATGAATAACACAACTCAAAAAAGGGCAAAACTCTATTTTTTAACTTGACAGAAAATCGACTAATCAAATAAAATATCGATAAAATATATTCCTCTGCCGACAATATAATTTTAACTCTTTTGTCAGCAAGGGACTCGAGAAACAGAGTTTTATATTATTTTAGATGATATGAAAATCTAAAAAAATTCTAATATACTTGCACTGAAACAAATTCTGGTTGAATATGTATGAGCCAGAAAACTTTGATCATATCAATCAGAGTTCTGGTTACCTCAACTAGAATTATAATAGATTCAATCGAAAAATTTCAATTTGTCTAGTCAGAATACCAATTAATGTAATCAAGTTCTTCTGGTGTGTCAAAGTTTAAACAATGAGTTTTTATCATCATAGGCTATATTCCAAAATTTACTGTCAGTACTGAAAATCTATAGTTTACGTCACGTGCACTATAGATTTTCAGTACTGGCAGTAAATTTTGGAACACAGCCATAGAAGTCGGATTGTATTTTACTTATTTTTTATAAATTTCAATTTATCTATTAAATAATTACAGTTTATATTAGACAAGAATAAATCGAGAGAAAAATAAACATATTTTTCTGCAGAATTGAATATGTATATTATATAAATTCACACTGAAATATTAAAGCACTAAAATCCGCTTTGATAAAAAATAAGTCTATTTCTCTTAATTAATTTATCTACTAAAATTCACAACCAAAATATTGATAGCTTTTAAAACCCCCTCCTCCCCCTCTCCAGTTATTGGCGGAGAATTAACATAATCAAATAATATTTTTATTATTTTCGTTTCACAACTCTTAAAAAAAATCACTTTTTTGAGTTAACAATTTAGATAATTTTTTTTAAATCACACTTTTTTAGTTGTAACAATTTTTATGATTTTGTTAAGTTAATTTACTTTTGATAATGTTTACCTAATTTATTCATGCAATATCTTGGCAATAACTTGGAAAAAATCTCCATTTTTTTAGTGTCACTTTTAAAGTAACAAAGTGAAATATTATGTGACATTACATTAATATTAAATTAATAAAAATCGTCGAATCGTGGAATCTGGAGGGAACGCGTCCATAAACACATGTTTGCTGATAAAGAATTAGTAGTATAATTCAACTTTTTTTTCTGTCGCACATGGGAGACATGGGGGAGGGAAAGTGTAGAAGGCGGATCGATATCGCACGATCGCTCGTTTACATCCTTGTGCACGAGTAGCGGCTGAATGTAAACGCGCCTCGACGGTCCTGAATATTCATTTAACTTTCCCTGTGGGATATACCCGCCAATGGAGGACGAGAGTATTCCGAAGATAAAAGAAAGACTCGCCTCGTGAGGAAAAGGGAGAAGGAGTTTACGGAGAAGCCACTGTCGCTACCGCGATATCTTCTCAAGTTCGAAAAGTGGAGCGTTATAAAAGAGGGATCGTCGAGCAAAGAGATAATCCGACGCATTATCAGGTTATTACAAGTACAAAACGCGTTATAACAGAACAGTTCATATATATGCAACGCATATATAAAATCATAAAATACATCGCGATTAGTGCATGAAATATATGGCGAGTTTATTGAATTAATATCGTATCGTAATGCATATATTTACGTTACGTATCTCACGAACCGATCCTATAGAAATTATATCGTATTATACTACACGCAGGGAATAAACTTATATAGACTAATAGTCACTTTGAAAAATGCTGCTGTTTGCAGTAATTTCAGATTTCATCATAATGTAATTACGAATATTTTGCTTTAAATCTATAAAGTGATAATAATATCCACCCAGTTTTTGAAATAAAATATTGTCGAATAAATTGTAATTCAATTGACACGAGGTTCGAATAAAATTTAATTAAACAAAATAACGCTATTAAATTTGAATTACAAATTTGAATATATACCAATGGGGCATTCTTTACCAAATCGATCAAGCCTCTGTCAAAAATTGATATGGACGGATTTCAACGTTTGACCCCGGAAAATGTTCGTCTTGAAAAGAGCTTTTAAATGAACCG
>NW_017300169.1:1507345-1605519 GCF_001594075.2 Trachymyrmex cornetzi | reverse complement strand
TCCGTCCATATCAATTTTGGACAGAGGCTTGATCGATTTGGCAAAGAATGCCCCATATATATATATATGTATATGTACATACAAGAGTCGTTTGAAAAGTTTTGAGCCTCAATATAAAAATGGCATTATACTCGTCAAAACCCATTCTGGTACTACAATCGTATATGTTTTGAAAGATACCTGTGAAAATTGTAGCCATTTTGAACGCTCAGGTGTTGTTTGACAGTCATTTGTGCCAGTCTATGTCAGTGTTTTTGTAAAAATGGAAAAAATCGAATATCAGCGATCGCCATGACAGAAATTTATGAATTGTGGTTCAAATTGATTGACCACCCGCCGTATTCACCACATCTAGCCCCTAACGACTTTTTCCTATTTCCTAGGATCAAAGGCTCGGAGGATAGAGATCTTCATCAAACAAAAACACTGACATCGACTGGCACAAATAACTGTCAAACAATAACTGCGCGTTCAAAATGGCTACAATTTTCACAGGTATCTTTCAAAACATGTACGATTGTAGTACCAGAATAGGTTTTGACGAGTAATGCCATTTTCATATTAAGGTTCAAAACTTTTCAAACGACTCTCACATATATATATATATATATATATATATTTATTGTAGTTATTATAACCTATAGTGACTACAATAAATATATATACACACAAAAAATATTGAAAAGGGAACATTAAAAAAAAGGATAATTGATTTTTTGTGTTGTTCCATACGATTACGGGCGGAAAATTCATTACAGTCACAAAGATACGAATGATTCGCGGGCGATCAGAATTTACAAGTGACGTGAAATACCTACATTCGAGTTTGCCACGGCGTGTCGGAAGACGAGTGCGACCGCGACAAAGCGGTGAAATATGTGGATCGCCTGATTGATCGTCTGGTTTCGCAGTCATTGGCTGGCGCGGATGGAGGGCGACTGCAGGGTGTTAAACGACGTGGCGATTAGTACGTCGTGGAAATGGTTAAGGTCGATCGAGCGTGAAAGGGAGACGGCACCGCTTTTTGCTAGCCGATAAATGGCGGAAAGCATTCACGACCAATTACGGAACGGATACTTCTTCCTGCGGTCCGGCCCGACTGGCATCCGCCTTTCCACTGCCACAGCGGTCTGAACGGAAGCAACTGTTACTACTGCCGGCCTCTATCTGTCGATGGTACTCTACGCAATCGGCCTACACATTCTTATGGCATGCTTGTCTAAATAAACACTGCACTTACCAGCCCTATATTATCAATGTTAATAATATACAGTTTTGGCTGTAAGTACATTTAAAAAAATGTACTAAATTTTAATAAATATTTGTTTTAATAGTGCGTTTTAATATTTGTTTTAACAGTATTTGTGTTTAAGGAAATATTATTAAATATTTACTCAATAAAAATTATAGTTAAATCAAATTAATGTACTAAATTAGTAAGTTTAGTTAGTGTTATTGAAAAAAATATATATTAAAAGCGAGTACCTAAATAATTTTTTTGACAATGTAGAAAAACATCCTTAATTTATATATTCGCTTGGAAAAAGTATGATAATGAAAACGCCAAAGGAGGACTAATAAAATATTAAAATTATTATAAAAATATATTTCAATAAAATTATTTTTGTTATTTATTTTTTGTTAGATATGCTTACAATGTATGTCTATTAAACTGGACTCCTCCATAATCGAAAATCAAGTTCGGAATGAATCAAAAATTTAGTGCATTTTAGGTGGTAATTTAGTACCCTAATCCGAATTTTATTGCTCAAACCGTTTAGCAGCAATAAAAAAAAATGGGGAGGTTCAGCTTAATGGCAAGATATAAATATAAAGTCTCCCCAAAGGGTGAGCAAACGAAAATTCCGACGGAGTAATCGTGAACAAACGATGAGCAAACGAATGCAAAAAAAATATTCGATTTTTGAATAATGGGGTGCTAGCGTGAAATTAACCCTCCAAAATTTAAATTTCGTATAACTTTTGAACTAAGGGTGAGCAAACGAAAATTCCGATGGAGCAATCGTGAGCAAACGAATGCAAAAAAAATATTCGGTTTTTAATATTGAGGGGCTTGCGTGAAGTTGGCCCCCCAAAATTTAAATTGCTCATAACTTTTGAACTAAGGGTGATCAAACGATAATTCCGACGGGGCATTCGTGAGCAAACGATGAGCAAACGAATGCAAAAAAATATTCAATTTCACTATTCGAAAGCACTAACAGAACGAATTCAACACACCCGCTGAGCTCGGGCGGCAGGTGTCTTCCTCTGGTCAGGTTGATGTTCAAATAAAACAACACCTGCTATGGCAGAAGGTGTACCAAGATTTTCTCCTCTAACGTAAAACCATAAAAAAGGAAGCAACATGTACCATGGTAACATTAGCGTTCGATAATAAATAATTGTATTATAAAATTGTTTATGGTATTTAACTAAAGAATTCCATCCGCCATATTGATTCAACCACTTTGAATTTTAAATTTTCTAATCGCCATAACGATTTTGTCATTTTTCTTATTCAAACATTTTGAATCCAGATTTGTAATATTATATTTCATAATGTCTAAAAAAGAGAGTATAATGGAGGAGCGCGCGCGTAGCGCGCGCAGGGTATGTGCTAGTGGAGAAAAAAGTAATTATATAGTTACACGGAAAGGAGGATTTTGCTAAGATATCCAAAAATTTAGATGGATACAGATTTGAAAATAATTTTGTTTGGATCATCAAAATAATTACGTAGCAAGCTCAAATATAATAAACAATGCTGCATAAATTTTTAGAATAAACTTTTAAATACTTCAGCAAAATCGTTCTTTCTGCGTAGATGAAAAATAATAGGACTGTTATAAAAACTAGGTTTAATACCGATTAATTCGTCGACAGAGAATTTCGTCTCGCTCGTGGACGGATTATCAAGCGAGATTTGTCATTTGCTGCGTCATCGTACGTTTTCAATAACATAAAACCTGGTTTGGATTACGATCGCATCGAGCGCCGATGGCATTACTTTTATCTGCAAGATAAAATGAGAGCAAAAAAACACGTGTCCAAAAATACTACCACTTTTATACACGCATACATTATATACCGATGGAGATTTTCCAGATTCGAACGGTGCCGATTGATGCAAAGTTGGAATCGCAAAGGGAGACGCAAAATATAATCCAGCGTGAAAGCTGACGGCTTTTCAAGACAGCCTAACGAGAGCTTTCACTGCGCCGTGACGTATTTATGTAATCCGCACTTAGTAGTCCCATTCCTACGAGAACGAAGAAAAAATATCTGTTTGTTCGCTATAATATGCTAAAAAAATTAGGGGAAAAAACACATTTTTACAAGCCGCGCGTCAACGGTACTCCAAACGGTAATCCGCGCGGAAACACGCGCTAAGAAATATCTTCGTGACTTGAATAACGTGACTCGTCGCATAAAATTTAACGACGTCTCGACAACCCAAGGTCGCATTTAATTCCAGCGATAAATGTCTTAATTACGACTATCACGCTCACTTTGGTTCGCACGAGAACATCGCGCTATCCCTATTCATAGTTGCTATTAAATATACTTCTCCGGTTTTTTACCGAAAAAAGTCGTCAAAATCTAAAACAGAAACGTCTCTGTACTGAAAAAAAGTATAGTTAATTTTAATAAAAATTTAGTTGAATACTGTCAACTAAATATTTATTAAATATAAAGATATGTTTATTTGATACAAGAAATGTGAATTTGATTTAACAATCTTTTTTTTTTACTGAACAAATATTTATTTGTAATTACTGTAAGTAAATGCTTAGTTGGCAATATTGAACTAAATATTTGTTAAAATCGACTATATTTTTTTCTCAGTGTGACTAATCACTCTAAATCGATCTTTTCTTGTTAAAGAATAATAACGGACAGAAATGACTGCGTCAATTTTCCTTCGATTTTAAAAAGAAATCTCCGACAGAGGAGGATCTTTTTCACAAAGGCCAAAAGAAAATTATCAGTAATAAGAAAGTTGCAATTTCTAGATCGAAATCAGACTACGCATTGAATATTGAGATTGAAAATTAAAGATTGAAATTTGATCAATGAAGACAAAGAAATTTTAGCTCCTTTTGTTTTGATTAGTCAAATTTCAGTCTTTCAATCTCCAATCTCAATCTTCAATGCATAATTTAATACCGGCCTTATGATTATCAATTTTCGGTGGAATAGCGAGATCTTCGCAAGGTATCCTTCGGAATCCAACGGGGTAGTTGAAAGATGGCAACCATGTCATATCTATTCCGTCGCGGATTGACAGACAGATCCATCGATCCGTGAAAAAGACCGTGCCTGCACGCAATGATGGCAGGCATTGCGAGAGAATCGATGAGCGACGTTGAGCCTTAGGACCAGACGGGATTCACACACGTCGCGTATGGCAGACGCTTAAAATCGACGATAAAACGAAGCCAGTCGACTCCGGCTTCGCGGATTTATAAGTCTTCAAGCCCCATTGATCGAGCACGGGCTCGCAAAATACCATAAAACCCCTCATCTCCGCGTTCATCCCTCTTTCCATCTGGGCTTCAGGCCCGCCCGACACTCTGTCTCCTCTTCGAGAACGAGCGAGATTCCTCCCGCTTGCATGCTCTTCTCCCGGGATAAAAGTTTATCTCCCTCATCAAGATCGCGGAGAACAGGGCGAATAACGATCTCGAGCGTGGGATCGTGAACTACCGGGATTTATTGAGCACGAAAATGTCGCACCCTGGAGTCGAAGGAGACATTGTCGTTTTAATGGCGAACGCCGATAAATCGAATCTCCTGCGTGCGATAGTTGCCCCAGTTGTAAGTATTTCAATGAAAACTCTTGTTAGATAAAAGAGAGAATTAGAATTTAAACGTTCGTGCATTGTTCTGCTTTTACGCCCATTTCTACGAATATAATTTAATTTTAATTTATTCTTTGCCTTTTTCTAAATCTTAGAACTATAGAAAAGGATATAAGAAGTAATTTAAACGGAGATTAAAATTAATCGACTTTGACATATACACTCCTATAACTTCTCATATAACAATTATATCCTATAAAAAAGTATGTAAAGTTAATTAATTAATTAATTAATAATATGTGTGAAAATTATATAATTTGTTGTGGACATATTTAAATTGTATGTTTTTATGAAAATTTATACTTTTATCTCTAATTGTGTAAAGATATCTTTATATTAAAAAATTCTAACTAATAATAATAATATAATTTGTAGCTTTTGTAAAAGTTTTTGTAAAATTATGTAACATAATTATAAATTTACATGTAATTTTTTCATAGTATCAGTTATGTCATGATACATAATGCTTCTTCTTGTATTATAATAGCATTCGGGAAAACGAAAAATTACAACGCATGCTCTGAATTCAGCGACACGGTCCGTAGAAACAGAAATCGAGTTCCATCTCGAGACATCATATCACGGAATGTCTCCCAACGAGCCTCTGACTTGACGGTGAATCAAAATTCAACCAGTACGTCAAGCCGTCTGACCATCGCGCAAATGGCGCATGCGGATGAATTATGCAGTGTGTCATGTCGTGGCAAGCGACTCATCAAACATACACGCGTGTTCGCACATCGGAGAAGGTATATCTAGGTGCACGGGGGAGTGCGTGCTCCGGGGAGCGAGAACGAGTACACGAGAGACATCCACGAGATAGGTGAGCGGAAACGATATAACGGGTAGAAGAGAAAACAAGAAGGGAGGGCGCGAGAGGACTGTTTATGTGAGCCACAAAATCAGAGAATTGAACAGAACGAAAGGCGAGCGCACTAAGTGTGATTGATTGGTACCGGCATCGGGTAATGTCGTTCTGGTAATGTCAGTTTTGAATTTTGCAATTAGGCTGCGCTGACGTGCACTGTGATTAATAATAGAATTCGCGAGTTGTGATTGCACGTCTGGACAATCAAAGAGGGAAAGCGAAAGAGAGATAGAGATAGAGAGGGAAAGGGAGAGAGAGGGGGGGGGAGAGGAAAGGGTGGCATTATCGAAATGCTCGACGATCCTTTGAAATCAGCCAGTACATGAAAGCCCATAGTACCTGTTATTTCATTGTAATTAACGTTGTCGACGTTATAATCGGAACCAACGAGTTGCGGCCGTTTCGGAATGGATATTATACAAATTAGTCGCAGCAAACGATATAAAGGATAATCCAAACGGGATCATTGCAAACAGGTTTCTCATTTTTCGTGAACCGCAAAGACTATGAGAGCTCAACAGTTATCTCGATGTCGGATTCGTTAATATCGATAAAATTGAAGGATTGATTCAATGAGTGTAATTAATATAATCTTTTAAGCATAATTTTCAAATTAAAAGTCATTCTTGTCTATTTATCTGTACACATAGATCTCAAAGAAGCAATGTTAACTCAATCCTTTGAGTTAAAATAACATTTTGTTATTTTTAACTTCAAAAATGTGTGTAAAAATGTAAATCAATCCATTTCTATAGTTAATTTCAAAGTAAATAATATATTCCATATTAACTTATTGTTAGTAAATAATAAATTAAATTTGGGTCGAATATAATACATTTTCTTTAGTTAAATTATCTAATTTCGGATTTTAGTTAAATTAATGATATAGGGTAACTCCGACAAATACGCCGCGCTGGGATTTACGCAGCAGAAGTTAGAAAAAATAGAAGGAGTAGGGATAATTTTCCTGCAACTTTATATGCTTTTATGTTATATTAGTATTGTGTTATGATTTCAGTTTCTTACTGTCAATTAATTATTGTGAGTTGAATCGATTTGTCACTGTAATAAATAGCGTCATCATAAATTATAATTTACATAAAATGATTACTGTAGGGCACATAAAAGACATAGTGGTTATTACATAAGTGTAAAGGAATAGTAAAACATGTTGTATAGCGAAATAAAAATGCTTTGCTCTTGTATTCTTTGTTTAGTTTGTTGTCTCGTATATCCCGCCTTGGGATATACAGCATTTTTAGCGAGCGGGATTTATACACATAGCATACAAAGTGCTCAGATTGGATTCGGTGCACTAAATGCAATAAACACATTACATGAAATATGTTCCTCAGATAACAACATTTGTAATTATGTATAGGAAGATTGTAATTATTTATTATTTATTATTTCCTATACGTATTTACCATTCTTATTCTTTAATAAAACTTTATAAACGCATTTTATAAGTTATTGTGTTATTTTACGTCTTATTTATATGCATTATTTGTAAATTTTTCATAAGTCGTACATATCCCCCCTCCCTCTATGAGTAGCCATATATCCCACCCCTATGGGATGTACGACAAAAATGCAAGGGTTTCACAAAGTTTATTTTTTTAATACGAAAAATAAATATTTCGGATTTTTAATTTTTCATTGTAGTACAAAATTTTTACTGATATAGTTCATTTACTTTAAATATAGTAAATAATACTTAATAAATTAAGTTTTTGATAGGTGCGGCGCATATACCGGAGTTACCCTATTAAGTAATGGTAGTAGCAAAATCTATAGAAATTATTAAAAATAACTCAAAGGTACAATTTAACATTATGAATTTAACAGTGGCACACAGAAAAATACATACTGGACGCAAATAATTACTCGTTTCAAGTATTTCAAAGTTCATACATTCACAATCTATCATTACAAACATTACATTTATTCAAAATACATCCTGAATCCTAATAAATTTAATACTTCAATCAGGATTATTGGATTAAAACAAATTTGATTTGTTTATTGTGTAAAGTTTTCTCCGATAAATTTAATAATATTCTTCAAAAGAAAATAAATTCTTGTTTTGAGGAGATAATAATTTCAAAAATGTCATTTTTCTAAAATTTGTAAAAAATAAGAATATTTTAGAATTATTATCAAAAGAATACTTTTTATTAAAGATAACCGTTACTTAAAAGAAAAAAAAGTAAATTGAGTAATCAAGCAATAGAATGATATTTTTCTGTGTGTAGAATTCGTAATAATTAAATAATCTATAACATAGAATAGATTATCACGAAATCTATCATAAAACTTGTAATCCATTTAATAGATTATTACAAGTTAGCTGCATACGATAGATATGACGTTAAGTAGAATATCGCGTAGTACACAAGAATAATAACGGCAACAGCCGACGATAAGTAGGAGTAAAAGAGAGTCCTGCCGCGTTTGAGAAACCCGAGTCCTCCATAACGAGTCTACAAAGTTCTCTAAAGTGAGAGAGAGAAAGAGAAGGAAATCGCGCTTTGTCAGGCCAAGGATTCGCGTGTAAGGCGAAAACGAAGGTACAGAAGGTAGATGAGAGAAATCCCTACCGCAGTCCTATCACGCTCTCTTAGATTCTGGACGATTCTTTCCTTTTCAAGGAAAAAGATGAAGAAGAGAGGGGATAAAAGCCAAAGTTAAGAAAGCAAAACGTATAAAAGAGAAGGGACTAAGGAAGCAAAGAAGGAAGAAGAGAGAGAAGAGATTGCAGGAGAGCCCGGTAATGCACGAAATACGGACCGTCACCGCCGTTCTGCCACTTAATCTTCACTGTGGCAATGAGAACCGTGTAAAACGGTTGAGATAAAGGTGACCGAAGATGCACATTCCGCAAAGCAAAATAAGCACAGAAAAGCAGCCAAGAAAATTCACTCACCGTGAGCTATTTTGTTATATTTGTTGCGATAATATTTAGTTATACACATCTCAAGAATTTATTTGTCATTTTAATTCATATATCTTTATTTTCAACTAACAAATCTAAATGGCACTTATACTAGAGATAATTCTGCGCGAACATCCTTCTTATACCAAAAAACTTGCAACATTGCTGTAACATTTGCAATGTTATTGTAATATTGCTGAATATTACAATGTTGCTAGAATGGTTCGTGTATGGGCTCCTTTTTTGTACAATATTTTTTTGTACTTCTTTTTAACTTTTGTGAGTTTCTCTTAAATTTTGTTGAAATCACATATATAATTACACATAAAAGACACATATAATCTTTTTTTATATGAGTCACATATAATCTTTTTTTATATGAGTCACTGCATTGTTCAAGGCTCTATTAAATCGAAGAATTGTGATTGGCGATTGATAATAATATTTTTATTAAATAAGAGAAAGAATCTCATTTTTGTCAAAGTAGATCTTGATAATATTCATATCTTGATAATATTTATATATGAGTATTATTAAAATCAAGTAGATCTTGATAATATTTATATTCAAATTTGCAAATACATTTTTCAGTTCATAAACTGAACGCCAAATTCTGGTGTGATATTTTCGCAGTAAATTCTTTGCAGTGTTTTAGTATATTTATTAGTATCATTATTAAATTAATGAGCAATTTAATTTATGATGTTATTTCTAGCTTCAATTTATATGGTAATTGCGTTTCAAGTCTAATAAATCAAATCGACGCGTAGTTTATAGAAGTGGAAAATATATTTGTACATACGAACATTATCAAGCGGCAAGATTCTCTTTGATTGAAAATTCTTTGATTCGCTTTGATCAAAAATTCTTTCTCTTATTTAGTTTATTCTAGTTAATTTAAATTTTACTTATATTAAGATTTTTATCACTACCAGAAATTGTGATAATTGCTAAAGAATGAGCAAGCGATAACTGTAGGCAACACATAAATCTTTATGGTACACACGGACATTTCTATTTTACCAGGAAAGTCTAACAAAATTAACAAATAATTACTGCAAATAATCGCAGCTTTCAAATTCGAAATCGATTCGTTGAAATTGCGATTTGTCTCGTGAGATTCTTTGAATGCTTCCTGCCACTCCAATAACACGAAAGATTATAATTGTATAAATCTTTACATTTGTATCGCGCGAGAAAAAAAGAGACCATGGAAAAATGCCGTTACTAAATAGACGTCGTTATTTTTTTCTACTGTGGATCCGTAACAGATAACAAAGGCGATTGAGAAAGGGTAGGAAATGAAAGCCAAGCAGAGGAAAAGAAGAGACTCAATAACGCACGAAGGCCGGCGGATTGTCCACGTAGTCGCTTTAGCATTTAATCTCTGCTCTGGAAATGAAAACCTTGAGAAAAAGAGAAGCAACACGAAAGAATCAAGTCTCATGACGGAACAACGAGAAAAGATGGACGACAACATTGAAAGAAGTCTATATAAAGGAAAGATCAATATTATCGCCACAAAAATATTGGCGCACTACGATTACAGTAGAGGCAAAGAAACAACAGCATTCTTTTGTAAAATGTAAAACAAAGACGCAAAATAATATCATTAAGTATAAATCGCAACGCAAAGATAAAAAAGCAGAGATAATAACATGATTTCTCGCCTTGAATTTTTCTTCGAGATTTACAATTCGAAATAAAGTTTTCTTTTAACGATCCAGAGCTGACGCCAAACTCTGTAATGGTTACTGATGCTGAGCTTGTAAGATCCATTTAATATTTGTTAATTAAAAGACACTAATTCATGTCAAGGTACCAAAATTCATATAAAAATAAACAATAATAAAGAAATAATATAAGGCTCAGATTAAACATCCAACAAAAAATTACAAGAAATACGAGTCAAAGCTAGTTATTTGACGCTAGAATACATAATACTCTTTTACAATAAACATCCATTAAGTAATTCTTAATGTTACATTATATAAAATTCAATAACGTTAAAAATATTAAATTTTTAATCAGGTATAATTCTAAAGCATGATAAATAAGAATCGAAGGTAATAAAGATTTAAAATCAATAATTGTGTTAAAACGCTCTTAATAGTAATATATAGTAGAACGTGTTAAAAATTGAGCACGAATATGATGTATTTATCCAAATTGCAATAATCTTGCTCAATTTTCGAAGTGTTCCCCAAACGCTACAATCGTTTAATAATTTTATCATACCCATGAGACCAAAATCTGCAAAAAACGCTATTTCTTCTACTTGCACCTTTTTGAGCAAAAATCGATCCTTTTTTAACATTCTCTTTTACAGATGTAATATCAAAAAAATTAAATCGTTTAACATTTTTGACAAAGAAATTTATAATTGAGTGGATTCAGTCATCCCATCACCAACTCCAAAGAGTTAATATTATTCTAATATGCAATATATTTTTCTGTACTATTATATTTTTCACCTAAATGTTGGAAAATTTAAAAAACTTTAGAAGGCATGTAATAAGAACAGGTCAAGAAAAGCGTTCCGAGTCCAGTCCTAGAGTCAATCTGAATTTAATTCAGAACCACTCTAGATCCAGCCTGCTCCAATACTCTTGATAATGCTCTTGATGCTGCAGGCTGAGTTTGGGTTGGGCACCGGCTAGCCCAACCATTTGATCTCTGAGAGCGTAAACTGAGGAAAAGAAAAGAACGTACAGAGACCAGAAAATGAAACGAGAAAAAAACTGCGAAAGCAGCGGGATCAAACGAGTAAAGGTAAAACGATCGTACGACAAAAGCTCACCGAAACGGAGACGCGAGAGGAGCTCGCAAGGCTGGAAAAACCGCAATACACTACCGCACCGAAGACTATCTAGGAAAAGAGCGAAAATTAAATCTAGTGTTTAATGCAGTAGGGCATCGAGGCGAGACTTCAGGTTTGTTCGCGTTGTATGCTCCAACATGCTCCAACATGCTCCTGCCATAGTTCCTACTCACTCCAATGCGCTCATTAGAGTATTGAAGCATATTGGAGAAGAATGTTGGAGCAAGCGACGCAAACAAACCTTCAAGAAGACGATCGTTCGTAAATTTACAGCGTAAATATACAGCGATATAATCAACCTGGCGCGAGAGAAAAGAATCAATTCGTGAACACTGTTTAGTAGCCGGGAGGGAGAAGAAAGTTATGTTGCTTTTCCGTCACGGAAGCAAATAAAGGGTAGAAGTATGCGAAACCGGAAGTAAGTCGAGAGACAAGAGCGAGAATTCCTAAAGGAAATGGAAGCGGACGCGATCATATGCGAAAAAACGACGTATACGTCTGCAACCGAAGAATGAGGTTGAGCTTATTGGGAGAAAGGTATAGTCACGCATATGTTGAAAAGAGTAAGCACATGTTAAAAGGAAGAAACACGGTAAAGTAGAGCAATGCGACATATGAGAAAATAAACAAAGTAAATAACGTAACTTATAATGCAGGAAATAATAAAAGTACAACAAAACATCGTATACCGAAATAATAAAATGTTGATCTACAAAATATACTCGTAAGATATAAATTCCTAAAAAAAATTCGCGACTAAAAAATGAAAAGATTTTTCACAAAAACCAAATGTCTAGAAGATAAATTTTCAGGAAAAAAGAAATTCTTATTTTTTCAAACAACTTTATTGTAAAAATATTTAATTTTTCTCTGAGTAATAATAGATATAATAGATATAAAAAGTTTTACGTTTTAATTTTAATATTTTGATTTTTAAAAACCTCTGGATTTTTTATTGACTTTTGTGAAAAATTTATATTTACAATTTATTTATCCCATAATATTTAATTTTTATATTTGCCGTTACATATTATATTATATTTATCTATATTTATTTTTTTTATTACATTAATAATGACAAAACTAATTCAAGATTTGGAAACAAAAGAAGAAAATATTATTTAAAGTATAAAGCAATAACTTTTTTCATTTTTTATTTACAAAATTTTACAAATCAACAAAAATAATCTTCATAAATGTTAAATTTTTATATTTCCCGTTTTCTCTTTGATTCTTACCAAAATGTAATTGTTCGCGATGTGACTTAGCGTCTAATAGAGAACGACTTGGAATGATAGTCCAGATTTTTTACACAATATTTGAGTTTTATGAAAACCCTTCATTTGTACAATGAAAAAAAATATAGTCAATTTTAATAAATAATATTTAGTTTAATACTGTCAACTAAATATTTACTTACATAAATAAATATTTGTTCAGTAAAAAAAGAATGATTGTTAAATCAAATTAATGTTTCTTGTATCAAATAAATATGTCTTTATATTTAATAAATATTTAGTTGGCAGTATTCAATTAAATATTTATTAAAATTGACTATATTTTTTCTCAGTGTAAATTACACGATATTGAATTAAATAACAACATATGCACAGATACAAGAATAAAATAAACTCCAAAGTAGAAAAATAGTGTGCATACAAGATAAGTAAAAAAAGACGAAATCAACAAACAACAAACAAATGAGAAAAGAAATCGATGTGAAGATAATGAATGTAGGTCGTAAAGCGGATAATCAAAGAAACTAGGAGTTGCAGAGGGAACAGAAAAAATGGCAAAGACGACGATGTACCTGGCGTATATTTTACCTGCGAGTTCGCGAGCAGTACTAAGCGAGCGAAAAATGATTCGCATTTTTATTCACGAGCGGAAGACGGATATAAAGCGGGGCAAATACATTTTTCATATGCAGATACGTCCGAGAGAAAGAGCGGAAATGGGCCAGAAAGATTTGGAAAGATACGTTCTACAGTCGTTAAAATTGATCGTCGCAAAGCGCTATCGAGAAATGTAGTAATACATTTTCGGTGTTACTACACTCGTGTCAAATTTCTCTTGCTATTTAATTTCTCACCGTTATAATTTATTAATGCAAATATATATTAAATTTTTAATAAATACAATAAATCAAAAAAATTAAACGATCACCTATTCGGTCCTCCAAAAATCGGTAATATTCAAGAGAATGTAACTTCGTCAAAAATTATGATAACAAGGTTTTTCAAAAAGCATTTTAAAACTGTCTCTACTTTTGATATCAATAATTAAATAACAATCTGATTTTTACGAAGTGTGTGTTATACAAACAAACGGATCGTCAAATCTACAAATTTATATAAACTACGTAGTTTCGTGCAACTTTCGAAAGAGTGAATTTTTACTTTTAACTTTTTGTTAAGCATTGTACAATTTTTTTTCACCGCATTATTCGATATTAAAGCAAAAACGACTATTTTTGTTTCAATGTTAAATAATTCAATGAAAAAAGATTGTATTATACTCGACAAAAAAGCAAACTAAAAGTCAATATTCACCACTCTTTCGAGAACTGGAAATTGCTTTTGTGTGCGATTTTTAATTCACGTTATGGAATTTTATAAAATTCGTACAAAATTTTCAGATTTAACGAATATCCATTTATAATCGTATAGCTCTGTAAAAAATTAATTCGATTGTTATTACCGATTTCAAAAGTAAAAATTTCAAGTTTTAAGCTTTGTGACCATTTTTGACCAAGGAAAAATCTCGTTATGATCATTTTTGACGAAGTTATATTTTTAAATATTATTTACTCTCTAAATCTGAATCAGTGGATAATCACTGATATCAATGTCAAGTATGCCACTATTCACTAATCACCCAGTGACGTATTTGGCACTGGATAATCAATAAAGTTCAATTAAAAAAGAAAGAAGGTTTGAGCATTATATATCCTAAAATATTAATATTCATATGTTAATTTCAATCTTCTAATACTATATTCATTAAATTTATGCACTAAAATAAGATTAATTAGATCACATAATAAAGGTTAGCTAGATTAGGAATTTCACATTTCACTCACTGATTATCAGTGGCATACTTGGCACTGATATCAGTGATTATCCACTGGTTCAGATTTAGAAAGTATATTTGAAAGAGAGAATAGGTGATCCTTTAATTTTTAAAAAATGGATGTTTAAATAAAAATTAACTCAGAATAACTGTATCTAAAAAGATCATATCTAAGCTCGCGAATTTTGCTAAGTCCAACATTGAAAGCAGATAGTCAAATTCAAAATAGGAAACATTTCCAAGTATTAATTGAAAATATGGAACAATTTCAATATGTACATGCCCTAGTAAAAATTTCATGCATTTGTTTAAGGAATTGTTGAATAGTTATATTATTGTACCTTTGCCTAGTAACTGAAAAGTAAAACTACTTAGGATCAAGATGTATAAACAGCAAGTAGACCGTATTGGACGCAATTATCTTAATTGGGAGAAAATGTAAATAATGGGCAAAATAGGTATAGCTCTAATCATAAAATAAAACCCGAGATTTTTTTCTTATATTATAAACATATTAAGAAACAAAGGTTATTCTGCTGTTTCTCATTTAGCGTAGTACAAAAGAGGGACTAAATTATGATAAGAGCAAACGCATTATTACATTGACTTTTTCGACTCCTTTTCTCTCAGATGTTGTATTTTTCTCGCGTTAACAAAGACGGACCCGAAAGAAGGAGTGTGATATTCCCCGGGTATATGATTACAAGACAGAAAAGAAGAACATAGAAAACATCGGGCAAGCGTAACGCTAGAAATGAAGGAAGATGGCTGGGAACGAAGGGAACAGGAGGGTGAGAGAAGATAATGGAACGGGGTAATGCGGAAGGCGAGAGTTCAGCGTTAAGAAAAGGGAGTATGATAAGGGAAGAGACACACCGGCGCGAAGCCCTGCAGGCAAGTCCCGTGGCAGGGCGCATTGTCGTCGGCAAATTGCGCGTGGGGAAAAAGTTTCGTCGCGCCGGGGGACGAGGGAGGAAACACCCTGATAACAAAGCGCCACCGCGTCCTCAGCGATTTGAGAAACGTGTCGCATAAAGCGGCGTAGAAGAACTCTCGACCAAAGTCCGAAACATAGCTCGAGCGAATATCTTATGCATTCGCGCAGGAAGTGCAACTTTGTAAACACCGCGGGATTTATTTCGCAATCGCGATATTCTCGTCTTCGAGGTTGCCTTTGTATCTCGCCTGCGTGAACACGAAGTACCTTTAAGACGGTAAAACACATAAAAAAGGTTTCTCATCGATAGATATTGCAATGATAAAAGTTATTAATTCTGAGATGACAAAGGAGCACAAATGATGATAATATTTAATCTTCCAGAGGTGTGACAGTGTATTTATTGGATTTACTCAATTATTTTCTTTATGTTAAATTTTTTGAATTATTATTATCAAAATAAACTTCTCTACTATCATTGCGTAGCAAACACTATGACGTGCTAATTCGTCGCACATTACGTTGCAGCGCTGTTCCAAAACATGATTGACATGTCCCTGTCACGTAACAGTAAAATTTCTGATAACAGAAATGTTGCAATGACGTGTATCTTTAATTTTATCTATGCAACATATATTAAGCGCTTATTCGCGATCTGAAAACAGTCGACCAATTTTGAGAAATTAAGATTGATTTCTATTGTATTATATATATATATTAGGTATTAAACTTAATTCCTGCCGTTTTTCGTCTCCAAAATTGATTTGTTTCGAAGGGAAGATGAATGAATACCTTAATCAAAGTAATTTCTTCCATTTTCTACTTTATTACTAATTAATAATACTTTATTAAGATATTTCCCTTCGAAACAAATCAATTTTGGAAACGAAAAACGGCAGGAATTAAATTTAACGCGTAATAAAATACTTGACAGACAAAATGTATATCATTTTACTATACATATGTGAGAAATAATGCTGCGCCTGTTATTTTAATCTGTACGGTTTTTTAATTACGAGAAATAGAACTCCATTGTGTCTATCTAGTGGCGGTGCCGTCGGTATTGGAAAAAAGTATCATATTTTCTACGATTTACAACTAAAATAGCACGCCTCTTTTACTATATAGACAGTGCAAACAGAGTTAGAATATTTACTGTACATATTCTTTTTTATAGAAGTTACGTCATTTTGATTCCTTAAAAATAATTAGTACCTTTTAGGCAACATAAATTAAATGGGTCTTTCAGGCCCAGCGTTTCAAGATCAAATATACACCTTCAAGGCTTCCAAATATCTTAATTAACCACGGGATGCATTCAATGATAAATAGAAACAATGCAGAAAATGAAACCGTGATCATCTTCGTGTTTCTCTTAAGTAATCAAGAGAATGAACTCCCAGAGTTGTGGTCGGTCGACAACGATGAAACGTCTAATTTCATGCAAAACGGTTTAAGAGGCGCACAAGTTAGGCGGTCTTCGGGCTACTGAATGCGCGAAGTTAGTATGCAACGTTACGCCGGAAAATTGTTGGCGTTTAAGCGCGATTGCGAAATGAAACAGCCGCGGGCGGCGGAACCGAGACTTCCGACGACGATGAGACGTTACCCGCGTTTATCCGCGACGGGGATAATTTCAATCGGACGCAATTGCATTTCTCTCCCGTGACAAATGCACGTTATAGTGCAACATTTCCCTCTCGCGACGCAAAAAACAACGTTATTTGTCTAAAAGTGATATAAAATCAAATTTTGCTAAAATCGATATAAAATTATATATTTCGGTCAAATTAGCACAGCTTGAAAAATTAGATTTATATTTGAAAATAAGCAGTCCGCTATTTCTAGACGTTCCAATTTAGCGGATCTTTTGAGTGATATTTTTCGCAACGCGCTTTCGAAGACAAAAGTACTTTCTTTGATGACAAAAACCTATATTGGATTTTGTGCGCAATTCCAGCTCTGCAGAAGCCCAGTAAGTGAATTTGCCACCAGCTAACTTAACGAGAACGGACGTTTCATTACTAGCTTCTTACGAAAGAGGCTTGCGGCTCAAAGAACTTCTGAAAGGTTTGCGCGCTTTAATCGATAATCTCATCCATATCGATGGGCCCATCTTGAAAGGACATCTCATAAATTTTCAAAGAGAGCTTTATCTTGTCATCCAGATATCCAGATTCAGCTAATACTCTTATGTATCAGGTTGTGAGCAGGTCGCGTTATTCAGTTTTCTTCAAGCAACTTGATCCGATTTCGTTAATTAATTTTTACTTCAGTTTAACTATCTTTTTTCAAAAATTCAAAATCAGAAAGAAATAAAATATGCGTTAGCCAGGTTTAAAGACATTACACCATTAAAGAAATTATTTATCGCCGTTCTTAATGGAATAGTTCTTCAATCAAAATATTTCTACGGAAAGAATCATTTTGCTGAATTATTAAAAAATTTAACTAGACGTCAATCTCAAAATAATTTTGTTGGACTATCGAAATAATTATAGGACGCTGCGTGATTATTAAAATATCGAAACTTTTTACATCATGCTCATTATGCTTGAGAGTCCAACATCGTGTTATTTTCCAATAGTTATAATCCAATAAAATTATTTTCAAATTAATATTTTTGGAGCCAATGAGCAAATTGCAGTTCCCAGGAATTTTCAATCTGCATAAACCGTATCTGTGATATTATTGTTTCATAATTCTCGAGAACTGGAGTAACACTTTAGCTCCAGAGTGAAAAGTAAGAAAAAAACTTACAAAAACTTAATCAAAAATTGCAAAAAATATATTGATATAATACAGTAGAAGGTAAAATATGTGTGTGGATGAATAAGTGATTTATAAGCTACATATATATTAAAATAAATCCATATATAAATAAATTGATAATTAAATCGAAATAATAGTAATAACAATAATAAAGCAGGAAAAAAACCGTATATAGTCAGATGAATAAAAGTAAATATGTATAAATAGAATATATAAATAAATACATTAAAAACTATATATCTAACTAAATTTTAGGCACTTCAGTGAAATTGTTCTTTCCGCTTATCATGAGCTTATAACGAGCCACCAATGTGTATTGTATTGCAAGACCCATCGATGTCTCATTAGAATGACAAGGCCTGAGACGTGCCTCTCAGTTGACACATATAATTTCGAACATTGAAAAGCGACTCGTTATGTCGACAGTGCCGCAAGATGACATCCGCGAATTCGGCACGAATCTCCCCGATATTCGTTACTCGTAAACACGGTTCAATATCGCACGGCGAGCGTAAATGCCCGTCGCCACAGTTCGCGTAAATCAGCGATATCAGACATGCACGAATTACCATTTAGGTACGATTGTTATTCGCTTCTGCGAGACAAATGTCTCGGGCGACCCGATACCACCATCCACCCCACCGTTTGTTCGCGCCCGAATAATGAATGCCGGCTTTAATGAAAACGGCGAAACGCAGCCATTACCCCGGAAGATCAATCTCGGATAATCCCTTTAGCATCGCGACACGATTTTACTTTGCCGTTACACACAAACGCGAGAGTGGGAATCGAATTGCGGAGAAAAGGATATGATTCTTCGCGAGAGTGCGTAAAATTAATTATACTCTCTCCATAAAAGATTACACGTGAAATTAATTATACTCTCTCCATGAAAGATTACATTGAACAACAAAGACCAACATTTTATTTCTCAACAAGCAATAGATGACTTTTATAAAGCTTTTTTATTAAGAAAAAATATGCCTTTCAAAAATTCCATCACCCTTTAATTTTTAGAAATTCTGTTTTTTTTTAATATAAAAAGGTAATTTGTAATTACAATATATAGCTATAAAAAATTTAAATATTTTTTTACAATATACACAGTGTCTCTAGACACATAGTTACTTTTTAAAAAAATTATGTAATTTACGATATAATATCCAATTATCTTATTTGAAAAGCAACTGTGCTTTCTTTGCACAGATTGATTCATCTCATTATTATGTACATAAAAGTATGAAGATACGATTATGAAAAAATTAATAATTTAAGAGATATTTTATATCTTGCGTCAAATGTACTGATTTTAATACCGTTCCTGTGACTTTCTGAATTGCATCAAGATCACATTAAAGAATCTGTTGAATTCTTTTTCTGTACTTTCATAATACTGAAACAAAAATATAGCGTTTTATTAAAAAAAAAACACAAAATAACTTTGGTGTAACCTTAAAGAATTCAGAAAATAAAATTTTCTTTGCATTATCTATGCATTATCAATTTCTACATAAAAGATGATAAAGGAAGTGTATATTTACGCTTTTTTTCGTTTCTTCCACGGTTTAGCAGTTATTTCAAACAGCGCTTATATCTAGAGACACTTTACATGAAAATAAATATAATGTTATAAAGTCCTTTTTATAGTTAATGTAAAATTTTAAGTAATATATTAAAATAATAAAATTTATAGGCAACCTTTAACATAAAAAAACATTAGTTTACAGGGTTTCTATCTCTTAACGCCTAACTAGTGATTCTTATGTATTTTAATCCGTAAAGTGTAAACAAAAAAGTAAATTATTTAAATTTGTAGAATTTTTTTCAAAAATATAACTTCTGATTACTCAAATCTGTAGAATTTGTTTTAGCAGCTTATATTTTTTTAGTAGCTAGAAATACGTAAGAATCACCATTCAGACGTTGAGAAATAGACACCATTGTAAATCAGTGTTATTAATGATATTCTCTCTCAAACGCGAGGTAATTTTAATTTGAACATTGGTCTTTCACGAGCACTTCGTTGCGATGCATTTCATGCGCATGCATTTCAGATTCTGATTCGTATCTTTCAGCGGCGAAAAGACGTGCAACCTTTGTTATTTGCGCGCATAAGCCCCATCGGGCATGTGCTCATAAAGTCTAGATTATTCTCGCAAACGCCACGGCTAGGTTCGCATTAAGAAACGCCGACACAAAGCAACCGAAAGAAAACCGTGCGCCGCGCCCGCGCCGTTGCAATTCACACGATGTAACCCGGAGGGCGCCGTTAAAGCAGATATTACGGAAACGTTGTTTTAACATCACCTGCGAGCTATATCCTAAGGCAGAGCCTTTCTCGCTGTTGTTTTGAATTTCGCCTTTGCTTCTCGTATCATGTAAGCCATCCAAAACAATGTTACGGTGGAGTTACATTATTTTCCTGGGGCCTCGCGATGGTAAAACGCCAACGTGCGCGGAGCCGCGTAAAGTGATACGACGAGAAATCTTCCTTTACTAGAAAGCAGGAAGTTCCGGCTAATATTATTTTTCGCCGCTAGAGTAATCCCCGTAAATAAAGATTAAGATTCAGGAAGGAACGAAATTGGTTAATTCCATAACATCTCGCGATTTCCTCGCTGAAAAACGAACAACGTTGCTATAAAGGGAACGGTGTATAATTAAACTGCGAGATATATCCCTGAATAATTTTCAAAAGAAACTTTGTTTCAAAAATATATGTGCGCTTACGCGTGCACAGTGTGCGTACCAATGTCCGCGTCGGAAATGAGGATTTACACTGTTCTTAGTCAGCTGGCGAGTACAAATTCCATGTGGAGAGAATTATTTCAAAAAATGCAATTACACGCGCGCGCGTACCGGTCTACACACAGCACCGCAAGCTTCATTATTCTCGCGTACTTTCGTCGTCGCTGAAAGTTGTCGTTCGCACCGTCGAGAAATACGAGCAAACGAGAGCGGTATAAATCCCATTTTCCTGGCGTTTTCTCATCCATTTAGCGCCGACAATGCATAGCCGTATGTATAAAATATTTGTAATAATAAAATATTGTTTCACACGTAACTCGCCGCGTTATTAACCGTCGAAACATATTTTTTTCTGACTAAAAAAAAAAATAACACGGTAGCTTCAATTGAAAGATTAATATGTTTTAATTCATTCGAGAGATGTTTAGAAATTATATTGAAAAAGTCTGGAATAGCAGTACAGCTACGTGTCAAATGTATTTTGTTTAGCATTTTGGTGCAATATTTAGTAAATATTATTTAATAATAGTAACTAATCGTGTTTAGTAATTCCAAAATAAGATAATATCTAGAAAAGTAAAATTATTGTTTAATTAATTTTAGTTGTACCGAATATTTAATTGAAATTATTCCATCAAAACTTTAGTATAAAATCATTTAGGTTTGATTCTATATTACGAGATTTTGTTTCTCAACATAACACTAAATGGTAATTCTTATATATTTCAAACAGCTAAAAATAAAATAAGTTTAAGATTAAAAAACTATTTAGACGTTGAGAAACTTTGCAATTAGTGTAATTTTTTGACATTAAGTGTCATCAATAAATTTTATTGTTTTAATACATTAATGATTATACATAAATAATAAAAAATGCTTCGTATTATAATATTTATTTTCATTATTGTGGAAAAAATATTTAAATTTCTTATAACTATATATTACATATATTATAAATGTGCGTTACCTATTACATGAGAAATTCAAAACAGTCTCTAAAAATTGGAAGATGACGGAATTGTTTGAAAAGCATTTTTTTTCAGTATAAGAAGCCCTATAAGAAACATCTGTTACTTGTTGAGAAACGAAGAATCAAAATTTGTTGCCCTGTGTTATTATTAAATACGAGATTTTTTTTAATGCAAATAATTGTCTTCACAAGAAATTGTCCCTAAAGAAAAATTTAATTCGTCAATTTGTAGCTACACGATAATACGCCAAGAAAGTATGTAACTGAGAGATATATCCGTGTTTTTCCTTCGTCACGTACGAATCCTGGATACGGTGCGAAACCGCGCGACGCGAAAAATTCCTGGCATGCAGGCGCGGTCCGTGTTTCCTCGCGGGAATGCATATTACACATACGGTTTCCCAATCGTTTCCCATTGTCGCGAGCGCGCTCGCTCGAGCGGGATTCCGGTCACGATCGTCGATCGCACAATGGGATCCTTCAGAAATTGCGGGCAAATCGCCCTTATGGCCGTGGCCCGCGGCCTCCCGGGGCAAACATTGTTCGTACCAGGACGAGCCGTTCGCGGTGAAAAGGCGGAGGATCACAATGTACGCGAAACGGCAGAGCGCGGATCAGGACAGGGCGAGAGACGAACAATGATCTTCCGGTATCCGTACGGACATGCATAAATCATCGATATGATGACGGCTAATCGTCGCCGAGCCGAGCCGACGAGATGCGATGCGATGCGGCCTCCATATCACGGCCTTGAAATATCACCCGCGCGTGCCAACGCACCCTGACGATTAACTCCCGTTGCCGATAATGACTGCCTCCTGAAGGTTTATGGAGGCCCGTCGGCAATGTCCGCCGAAATCCGAGCTGAAATCTATTGCCAATTACAATTATCAGCATCTCTGTCTCGTGAACCCGACGTCATTGCCTCCAATAATCGAGTGCGAATGAACGTCAGTCCTATTGACACACAGGACAAAACATAGAATCAAAACCATATTGACAGAAGCACGGTTTTTCCCTTGGTTTTTCCTTGGTTTTTCCTGAAGTATATATAAAATTTAAGTAGGTACATATCTAAAAATAATTTTACTAACTCATTAAAATAATTATGTAGGACTCTAAAACTGGTTGCTAGAATGTCAAAACTTTTTGCAGCAATGCTTATCATGCTTGAGATTCCTACGTAACAACATTATTATAAAAAGTAGTAAAAATAACAGCGTTTCCTATACTTCCGTTTCCAATAGATATGAACATCGGTATACATATATCAAATCAATGCCTGCATTTACTTAAATTTTAAATAGCACTGCTATCCATTATAATACAGTTACTGATTTGAAAGAATGCGCCACTGTTTCCTTCTCTTTAAACATTCGGCTAATAGAACAATAATAAAAATAGAATTTTGTGCCCCTATATTTATTTTTCTCTTTCTAAATCCGTCCATACGAAAGATATTTCGCCGTATACTCCATCTAATGTTATACATATATCGATGGACCAGTCTATTCTGAAAATCAAGTCTGCGATTTCCACGACGAAGGGATGCAGGTAATTAGCGCTGGGTGCTTTTCTCACGACCATGCGGCGCGCGTACATTATGTCAGTGAAATTTTAACGTGGGCGGGAGATGCGAATTTAATTTAACGGTACTATATTTAGCGCGGTAATTAGCGTTGGAAAAAGACGATTTTCAGATGAAACAAAGCGAGAGCTGTAAATAATGTAAGGTATGTAATCAGCGCGCTTAATAATTTTAAGCCATTCATTATTAGCTTATTATGCATTTGTGTTATCAGTAATTAATTCATTAGAGTTAAAGAATTCGCAAAATTAATTTCTGTTACATAAATATGCACGTAAAATGAAGGGACTTAATAGGGTCAAAATTTATATAAGCGCGCATCGCACTGTAGGTACATTTTATATAGTCATTACGCTCGCGTAAAATGCAAAGCGCTCTTCGAAAAGCTTTGGGAGAGCCAGGCATCGCAATAAAACGTAATAACGTATAAATCAAAAGGATGGCCGGAGCCAATAAAATTCGATTGAAACAGCTGGCACATTTGTTAAAATCCTCCTCCCGACGCATTAGAAACTCGGGTGCGCGACGATGCGCAAAATACAAAATACAAAACAAGTGTAATGCATCAATAAACTCGACATGACCGGTATGGATGCAGCAAAATGCAACTATCGCGTAACTGATATTTTGAAGAAAAAAAACGAAAAACAAGGGGAAAACAGCGATGATGCAAGCGCGACGTGTTTCGGCGAATTCTTTCGTTGCTATCAATCAGCATACCATAGCGTGTTTCAGTTATATTTTGCAAAATAACGTCCGCCGGATGTAATTTTTATTCACGCGCGAGGGGCGGCGATAACGCGCGCGATTATTCGTCCAGCTATCACCGCGGGCGCTCTATATACACTAAATTTTCGTGTCATGTAGCGTCCATTATTCTCAGTTTCAGTATGCGGAAGTTATTGGTAAGTAAGACGGTTGGACCCAGGCATTATCTACGAACAGTAGTTCTCCATGGACTGGGGCTTTAACTTTGGGAGTCGGCGATCCTCGCCACAAAGCGAGGACGATAGTTTAGCTCGGTCCAATGTGCTAGTTCGATTAGTTACATGGCTCGTACCACGGCTTATGGTTAACGTTGAACGTTTAAAGCCAAACGCCCGCTGATCTTCCCGCTGCATATGTATGCGTCCCGCAGCGTTTCGCAGACGATCCTATGATCTGTCCAAGTCTTTCGAAACTCTCCTAACGATATCGCATGCCGTACTAAACGGCCAACTGCGGAAAACTATCTCCATTCTATGGAAGTTTGTTCATTGAAGCTTGAAAGAAAATCCTAAGTAAAGAGACATAAATCTCCTATAATATTTAACAAAATTTTATTTGTTATTAATTATAATTATATGAATAACTATATTATACTATATTATATTATAATTATACGATAACACACACTCTCTCTCTCTTTCTCTCTCTCTCTCTCTCTCTCTCTCTCTCTCTCTCTCTCTCTCTTTCATTAGAATTTTAATCCTCCAATGTTAGATTATAAAATCGATTTTTTATTACAAGTTCTGGTTGATAAATTTTAAATTTGTAAAAAAATAAATACAACCCAAGTTTTATGTAAGTAGTAAAAACTCATTAAAGCTTTCAATGGAGTGTAGGAATTTTTTCATATCCAAAATAATATTTAGGTATAAAAATATATAAGAATTTTTTGTGAATTTTGGTAGATAAATTTAAATCTGTAAAAAATAAATAAAATACAAATCAAATTCTATAATAGTAACAATTCGTTTTTATATAATCCGGAGCAATATAAAAATGTGTAAAAATTTGTTGTGAATTCTCATAGACAAATTTAAATCCGCAAAAAATAAGTAAAATACAATTCAACTTCTATGACAGTAACAACTCGTTAAAACTTTCACACAAGAGTTTAAAAATTTTTTCATATCCAGAACAATATAAAAATAATTAAGAACTTCTTATGAATTTTAGTATAAATTTTACTTTAGTATATAAATTTAAATCTGTAAAAAATAAGTAATATATAATCCAATTTCTACGATAGTAAAAATTCGTGTAAGTCTTTCACAAATATGTAAGAATTTTTCATATAACTCGGAACGATACAAAAATATATATAACTTTTTTGTAAATTCTGATAGGTAAATTTAAATCCATAAAAAATGAGTAAAATAATCAAACTTTTATGATAGTATAAAAACTTGTTAAAGCTTTCAGAAGACTGTAAGAATTTCTTCATATAGCCCAGAATAAAGATAAGATTAAGAACTTTTTGCGAAAGAGATTTAAATTTACTAAATTAAAATTTTAGTATAAATTTTAATTCAGTATAAATATAAATTTCTAAAAAGTAACATACACAATCCAACTTCTATGATAATAAAAACTCGTTGTCAAAACTTCCACAAGAGTTTTCCAGATTTTTATACAGTCCGGAACACACAATACAAAAATCTACAGTAAAGTACGAAAGCTTAGGAAGTAAATTAAGAATAAAAATGTCACATTGCCGAAAGTTAAATAATGTGGATAATCGTCGAGATACTCGATGTTAATTATTGCAAGATTAAGATGCGATCTTCCGTGTATCAGGAAACGCCCGAGGTACTCGAAATTGCAAGCGATTATTTTCTCACGTTACACAATAGCCGACGGTTTCGCCACGGGGAACAATGCGCTCGTGTAAAATAGGAAGTCGCAAATAATGGTCGAAAAAATTCGGTTAACGGAACGGAGAAATAATCTGACACGCAAATTTATCCGCCGTCAGAAATTAAAGCGGACATGGCCCAATTTTTCCTTGCCCTCTCCTGACCGCGCGCCTGAAAGAAAAGCTCGCCTTTAACAACACGCGAGACAAAAATTTCAGTGAGCTCGTTTCTCATCCGCGGCTGCGCCGACCAGCCGCCGCCGCTTTTCTTTCCGTGTAGCCCGGCACGTATAACAAACGATTCGCGGTGTGTCGACTTTCAACGGAATTTTCCTCTTATTACCATCGCACCATCGCTGCACCGTATAGCTATATTTAACGTCCGCATAATACGGCCCCTAATATACATCGAAAAGGGACAATATTTGAGTTGGCAACAAAATTGATCGTGTAGTTACATAAAGGAGCATAATTAAAATTATAATTTCCAAACCAATTTTTAATCTTTACCTTTTTGATATAATTATGTAATTAAACGCACAGAATCTCCCGTTATATTAATTATCGTTATTATACAGTATTTCGTATTTTAGAGATATACATAATCGTTCATTTTTAAAAGAATTTAAGCATAAAAGAGATAATACAATAAATAAACGTTTTTTATGTTTAAAATGCTGTAAAAAGATAATTATATATAAAAACATTTGTTATAAATAATCATTTGTTTAAATAACTATTAAATTATCCATCTAATTCGAAATTGTATAGCATCTCTTCCGTTTAATTTTTAAATATAATTGCTTTTGTATTCGGCTGCTCATCATACATATTATAAATACATATACATACATACATATATGTATATATGTACATATACATATATATGAATAGCAAAAGCAACTATATTCAAAAATTAAAAAATATGAGATATTGAAATCTTTAGATTTCTTAGCATTTTGGTTAATAATACAATGAACATTTTAAATTTTGTAAAAACAGTTATAAACTTTATAAAATCAAGGAAGAAAAAGTGAATCAAATTGCAGATAAAGTTAAATCTGCACTCTGTACTCGGATTAACCTATACACAGAAAAAATCTTACGGTTATCACAATTGGAAATAATGATAATTTTCGTCCATCAATACATTTAGTTGTGATAACCGTAAAATGAACATATTTTAACAGCCATAACCGTTAAGATATGCCAATCTACAGTTACCACACACAATCGTACTGTAGTTATTCTTACCTATAACCAAAAAATATATTGATGAGCGACTTGGTCGTGACAACTGTAGCCGTTTTTTTCGTATAGGATTACTAACTTTTTTATTTCTATTCGTTATTATCTTTTTATTACTTTTTTTCTTTGTTTAATATTTTTTTATTTGAAATTGACATAAACATAAAAGAACAAAAAATTGTACTTTTCAATAAACAATTAAATGTGCTTTTGTAATATAGTAAGTAATTTTTTTTATCAATAGAAAAATAAAAATTTTTAATAAAAAATTCTGTTTAATTCAATAATCTACTCTAAAATTTAATTGTTTTTGCATTAATACTTCAATTCCAAAATCAACTAAATTTTTTTTCTCTAACTGCAAAAGCGACTAAATGCACTGTATCTTAATAAATAGAAATTGTATTTCAACCCACGTTAAAAATGTTTTGTAAACTAAAACGATGAATTTTTCTTATTCATAAAAATATTACTGATAATTTGGATCATAAAAATTATACAAGTTTTTCCGCTCTCGCCAAAAAACATTCAAACAAATAGAGATAATTACTTCAATATGTATATATAACTGATATAACCACCCTTCCTACCGGATAAACTATATTGACAAAATCAATTATCGAGAATATTGTTATCAACGATTATCGGAAATAATGTTATTAATCTTATTATCGAAAATAAACTATATTTAAATAAATTATTATCGAAAACAAAAAACTATTATCGTGAGACAAGTTTTATAAACTATTTCAATAGTTTCCAGTAAAAGAGACAACAAGTCTTTTTTACTGTAAGCTATTGAAATAATAACTTAGCACCATAACATTTTTCGCAGAAACATAATTAGATTCAGTATCTTGCTACACAAGTAGTCGTATATTTCATAAAAAATTCAGCGAAGTGTTTCCCTCTTCCGATTGTTACTCATATCCATACCTTCGGGATGCATTCTCACATACTGTAAGCATCATTTCATCCTTGTTGTCTGTCAAATATTAAACAAGAACAAATGATGCTTACAAGCGCTATGAACACAAAAGCGAACGCACCCTCGAAGAACACTTAATCGTCATAGCTTAAGTTCTGTAGACGCCAGAATATAGAATCGTCCGCTTCCCCATTGTCACAGAGAGAAGGCAGAATTTCGTGAATCAGCCTCAATCTCTATGTCGCCAGCAATCGCTCTTCATTAAACCGCTTCAATCGTGTTCATTGCAGGTATCTCTCGAGAACACTGTTCAGCACCCACCGTTGCCGCCTATGAGTAGCGGAAACATTCCCAACAGTCTGGGGCTACGATTGGAGGCTGAACCTCGACACTTTGATAACAACGAACAGATCAAGATCAAATGCTTCGCCGAGGTCGGTTCGCACATATACGAGGCCGAGCGTAGGGTGATGAAGGCGCAGCTGAACAACGAGAGGCTCAGCGCTGGTGATATGCACGCGGCTGCATGCAGCATCCGTGCCAACATCCTCGTTCAACTGCTCACGGCGATCCTTGCGCTCGTTCTGCTCACAACGTGACCTATCGGCCTCCTTGCGTGAGTCGGCCCCTTCGAATGGGAATTACGTTGCGGCGCGCGCTCTAAAAACGCGCGACAGGTTCAGTGTCAGTTGTCCGATCCTTAAATATAAAATTAGGCTTAGCGATTAAGCGACAGTAGGCGATTAATCGGTCGATCGGCTCGCTCTCGGTCCAACCACGCTTTCGCGTTCAGCAATGCACTACTGTCGTATTTGCTTGTCGACGGATTGCTAATGAAATGTAAAGAGACACGTGAGAAAATGTTGTTGAGATGAGACGATCGTAGCGATTATAAAAAATAAATTTCTGTTGATCATTATGCATTCATCATTTAATTACTAAAACAATGATATATTATATATGTATTACTTTTTTATTTTGTGATGTCATATTGGGATTATTATATATGATTTAAGTACATATCGCTGCCTTGTTTCAAAAGTGATACAACTAAAAAAATTAAGTTTCTCTTAAAAAAAAGGAAAAAAATATTCTTCAACTTAACAGAAATACTTATTAATCAAATAATATTGACAAAAAGAACATATTCTTAACGTGATTAAAGGTTATTTTTGTTATTTTCGTTTCACAGCCTTTAAGATTCACCCTTTTTGAATTGTGACAATTTTGACGATTTTGTCATATAAACATTTTTTGAGTTGACATTTTTTTACAATTTTTTCATAAACCCTTTCTGAGTTGTGACGATTTTTTTTCTTATAAACCCTTTCTCAGTTGTGACGTTTTAACGATTTTTATAAAATTAGGTTAGTTCACTTTTGATCATTGATAATAAGGTAATGTTTGCCTAATTCATTCACGGTAATAACTCGAAAATTACATTTTATTAATTGTGTCACTTTTGGATAAAATGTACGGTATGTTTCATATACAGAATAAAAGAATTATTTTGAGATCAATATTACCACGACGGTAATTTTGGTAGAAAATAGATGAACGCACCTTTGCATATTTTAAGCAACTTTTTAGATCAGTATTTCTTAGTGTTAATGTACTTAGTTGAAAGTTTCCCTGTAATTTTCGTAGAGGTTCCTATCTCTCTTTCACTCTCTATCTTCTTTCGACTTCTTATCATATTTAACTCCCAATCTTTTTAACGAGTTCCAGATCCGGGAAACTCTTTAAAGTCGATCGCGGGTCGCAGTCGTCATTAACTTTTCACTGAAGTTTCAAGATTTTACTGCTAATAGTGAATGTTACGAGTTAGATAGCACGATCACAAATTTCTCGAGTAATAATAATGAATTTACAATTTTTTATCTTGTGTCCTCTTGAATTTATCAAGATTTTAAGTTTTTCCGATATTTAAATAAAATTTGATATAAATTTGAAAGGTCGTGCTCAATTCACGTTCGACTGTATTTTCGTAATAAAGTCCGTTCTATTTTACACTCCGACAATTGCCGTCGTGGGGGTTTAGACAGAACTAGCCGTACTTCATATAGCATGCATGTCGTACCGCGGAGATATAAATTCTGGCGCAGCGCGTGCAAATTCCGTTTTACGACACGCGTGAGATTAACTACCGAAACGCGTATAAGTCACTACACCACGGCGAAACGCGAATTACGTACAAATCGATAAATGGATTTGCTGCGCCGGCATCAACAAAAACCAGGATTAATAATTCGGATATCTCGCGTTGCAAAATTGCAAATGCGCGGTTGCACAGTTATATAGGTACAAATAATAATTTTATGAAAGAGAGGCTTCCTTACAGGAGATCGTGTAAAAGTTTAAATTCGTGATTATTTCGACAAAAACAATTTGTATGACGTTGATATAACAAGAATAATAACTAAATAACGTCGAAAATCCAATCCAAAGCAATACATTCGTTTGGTCATAATGAAAACATATAATGTTAAATTCGAAATTAGTAAACCAATATTTTATTATCAACGCATCATTCGCTCAACAAAAATTTCCAATTAATCATTCAATTTTTGTATTTTTTTCAAATTTTTTTATAAAAACATAATCGATCACGCAATGTGTGGCATTCTATCCACGGATACAGTTATTCTCGCGTGCGATTATTATTTGTAAAACTACCAGGGAATGGAAGTAACGCGCGTTGCTTGTAATTACCGTTACAAGTGACTTTTTTGAATAATGGACTAATAACGCGTTACCTTCTTTTTATTGACTATATGACGGTAACGTAATTATATTTTTGTGGTAACAAAACTAAATTTTACAGTTACTTTTATTGTTACTTTTTATATTTTGAACCTTTCTGAAATATAATTTTTTATACATTCAATCTTCAACCTTTGGCCGATATTCATAATTCGTTTTTATTTCAAGACCATTTTAAGTAATGCCTTAATAAGATACTAATACGTAATTAGTTACCTTTTTGACTTGATATTCTCTAATTCTGAATCAGTGGATAATCACTGATATCAGTGCTAAGTATGCCACTGGTAATCAGTGAATGAAATGTGAGATCTGTAATCTATCTAAATCTTTATTATGTGATTTAATAACTAATCTTATTTTAGTGCATAAATTCAATGAATATGGTATTGGAAAATTGGAATTAACGTGCAAATATCAGTATTTTAATTATATAATGCTCAAACATTCTTCCTTTTTTAGTTGAATTTCACTGATTATTATCCAGTGTCAAATATGTCACTGGGTAATTAGTGACTATCCACTGATTCAAATTTAGAAAGTAACAAGTAACGATAACTAATTGCTTTTAAAAAGTAATTTTCCATTCCCTGAAAAATAAAATTTTCCACGCACAATTCCGCGAGATATTTGACAATTTTTTGACGCGTCACACGTACGATCGTCCGACGAATACAACGAATTTTCACTTGGCCGAGTACAGTGCGGCTGTTTCACGTGTTTCGCTGTCGACGACACAGGGCGTTTGGTCACGTGAAGCGAGGATGGATGTACGAGCGCGAAGAAAAGAAGAAAATCCTGAGAAGAGGATTCCGCGAGAGGTCCATTCGACCGCTCTTCGGAGAAGACGCTTGAAAAAGAGATGAGCAAGCGTGACAGGAAAGTAAGAGAGTGCGCGTGAGAGCAAAGTGCGAGGACACAGAAAGTGAAACGAAGTTCGTGCAGCCGCAAAAGAGGAAAAAAATGCGGGGCAAACAGGGAGAAACGTTGTGTGTGAGACCGAAGTGAAGACACGAAGTTTGACTTCAAGAATGAAAGTAGGTGTGATATTATAGTATCTAAGGTGCGACTCGTCGGTCTTCCAAAGTGGCACTCCCCCGTCTTTGATTTTACGCCTTGACAATATAAGTTAACTACCGTACATGTTTATTCTATCGTTGAGTGATTATTTTCTTAAGTAAAATTTTTGCACAGTGAGCATATGAATTTACATTATATTTTAAGAGATGTATACCTTTGCCTCATTCAAAATTTATATCAGAGAGCCTCGCATAAATTATATGAAAAATTAAGTGAAATGAGTTTTCACATATTAAATATATTTTTATCTGGAAATGGCACGTAATTACCTATACATGAAAAGGAAGTTTTGCTAAAGGATTTAAAAATTTAGCAAGAAATAGACCCAAAAATAATTTTGAAGGTCTAACAAAATTATTTTCAGGTCTGTATTCAGCTCAATTTTTAAATATTCCATTAAACTGTAATATAATGTAGCTTAAACGTGATGAACAAAAGTTGTCACGGACACAAGACTCAAAGGGTAGTTTTTGAACTATAATGTATCAAAGATACTCTGTGAGCACAAATTTTATACTTTGGGTGCAACATATGTGGCTCAATTATCCATTATTGAGCCTTTGTCTACGACATCTTTTATTCACCATATTATGACGTTACATATAATATAGTTTATAATGTGAACAAAAGAATAATGGATAGTTTTTTAACTACGGTGTATTAATCAAAGGTATTCTGTATGCACAAATTTTTTATACCTTTTAATACAACATAACTAACAAACTATCCATTATTAAGCCTTGATTTCTTTTGTTCCCTATTATAAGCTGTATTATATATAAAAACTAACTCATTGCACCAGTACTCAATTTTTCATATAATTAGTTTCTTTTAATATATAAAATGAGTTGAGATAGCACATTTAATTTTATTCAAATTATTAATCAATTCTATTCGCAGACTCATTTTTTTCAATGGAACACGCAAAGTCGCAAATTAACGAAGAGGCCAACTTTCGAAGAAAGCGAGTAATTAATGGAAATTAATGAAAGCGTGCTTTAGTGGAAACGAGAGAGGACGAACGCGACTGGCCTCGCCGCACATATCACATCACCGACACACACGTTAACATGTACTTAACACACACACATAATACGTTACACAATTCACGCGCACATATACACACCAACGCGCATATGAGCGCGCATATGTCTGGATTAAGAGATGGAAGGAGTAACCAACCCCCGCAGGGTGCGCAGGATACACATATATCAGAGACGGTTTCCTTTTGATCGCTATCGCTCATCGACCCGAGCGTTATTTATTGGCCGTAATAATTTACGAATTCGCGAGAGGGACACGTTCTGCAACGCGCATAAACGTCGCTTCCGATGTTCGGCGATATTCGGTCGAATCTTTGTGCCTGTATGAGTAACATTTACGTGGATCCATTCGCGACAAATTATAACGTACGTATTCAAACGCCATTTCCAAAGTGCCAAGAACACTCTTCTTACGTATCACTTTTCCGATTGAACGTACACTTGAACGTACATATTTAAGCACGCGACGGAAAAATAGTCAGAAATAATGATAACAAGCAGCATTTTAGTATGCTATTACTGCTTAAAATTGATTTGACCAAAATCCTAGTCGTATAAGATGTTATCCTGTTAAATATTGATTTTGAAAAAATGATAAATAATAGTAACAGTAGCAAAAAATAAATTTGGCAAAGCCAAGTATCTCAACAAAACGAAAATCGTATGAGACTCACTTCCGTGATTTTGAATATACAGCCTTAATAAAAAATATAAAGGACTCCACAAATCGACATAAACATTCTATATCTACACTCAGACAAAAACATAATGATGGCAACTATAATGGTGAAAAACTATAATATAAATTTTTTTTTATATAGAATGAATTTATACATGTAGTGGAATAAATTAATGCACGGAGAAGAGAAGAGAGGGAATTGAATAAACTATTTTATAGTTACAATAACTATAAAATAGTTTATGCGACTATTTTTATTTTATATATGCACTGAGAAAAAAACATAGTCGATTTTAATAAATATTTAGTTCAATACTGCCAACTAAACAGTATTCAACTAAATTTTTATTAAAATTGACTATATTTTTTTTCAGTGTGTTAATATTCATTCTATATATAAAACTTGTACAGTTACTATCATTATTTTCTCTGTAACGAAGTATGAATTAAAAAATAGTTTTATTGAAAAGTTATATTTATTTTTATTATATAATAATCTTAATATTTTGTTAGTTTTCCTTTGGATTTTATTGCCTCCTTTCCTAGAAAATGTAATAAATTGAAAGTATTTGATTTGTAATAAATAAAATTTAAATTTTATTTGTAATGAATTAAAATAATTTTTTTTTCATTATTACAAATAAAAACTGAATTTTATTTGTAATGAATTTAATTGAAATTGAATTTGTAATAAATATAATAAATTGAAAATGTTTTACTTGTGCCCAAAGCTGTATATACGCATACGTACATCGCTATAAAATATTTCTCCGATTCTCTAATATTCAATAAACACTCGATTTTATAAAACTATAAAATTTTGACAGGGCTTAAATTCATGGAGAATAGCTTATTCTCTGAACCAAGAAAGATACGGATTTAACACTAGCGCTTCATTACAGATAAATCGAAATGATTCAAGTTAGGAATAAAAGCAGTTCACCTCGAAACTGCGTTGGATTGACGCATCTCTCTCAATTAAAGCGTCCTTTCACATTACTACATTTATGAAATTATTATTTTTTGCAATTTAGACATCAGAGAAAATTCACTGCCAATGCGACATCAGCGGAGTTAATTTCTCGAATTGAACAATTTGTGTAATCATGCATTATTTCGCGCGATTTATACATATCAGAGCGAATAATAAGTGTTATTATTCATGCGCGACACTCATTTTCCTAATTACATAATTTAATTGAAACGTTATTTCTTCTCCATAAAATATTAATACTGTCTTTCGCATTTTCAAACTGTATGCAGTTATATACCTATACATATGAGTATTAATCCTTCCTTGGCAAACGGAAATAAATCAAGCGTTATATTTTCAGAATGATATCTAAATCGTGTCAGAATTATATGATATCGGTTCAATAATATCGCGAATATTACGGTCCCGAATGTTATAGCCAAAAGTTCCTGTATTTGCTTAACGTTATTGGTGTTGCGAAACGCAGCTGGTCCCAGGTGAACGCCTAAATCGACAGTGGTAGGAATTTTCTTCGCTGCGGCCTCAATCGATCGATATCCCAATTTTACGGCCCGTCGAGTCGCGAAAGCCGGGGGCAGGTACGAGGATCTTCTTTGGCACTAGCTAGAGATCCTTTGCGTTTTCTAGAAAGACTTAAATGGGTTTCTAGCGGAAACTTAGACACGGTAAACGATTCCCGTTTCGACAACGGAAGCTACTCTTTTCAAAATTTCCGTACGAGAATTTCAATACTTCTTCTTTGTAGGATAAAAAATCAGAAGAGTTTTCCGATAGAGTTTATTATTTGCATATGAAAACCAAACGTATTTTTTTACATGAAAAGTGATATTAATCCTCCGGAACTGACGTGAGTCTATTGAATCTGCTCAATTATATCCCTCCGGAATTGACTGTGAATCTATTGAAACTCCTATGCAGTGATTGTTTGAATAACAATGATTCTGATGAGTAAAAATAATTCAGCTTTCTCTGTGAAATAAAAATTAAGATGAAAAATATATTATTATACTTGAACTTACTATTATAATAATCCATAATTCTTGTATCTATATTATTGTAGCAATTGTCATTTTACACAACATGTTTATTCTGATTAAAATATATTTAATATTCATTCTTTTTATATTTCAAATTATATTACAAATTATGCCATTTCCTTGAAATTAATTAATGCCTTTTAATTAACATAAATAAATCTTACAGATCCGTAGAGCGTTAATAACTGTGTTGTAAATTTTTGCAATGCAGTGCAATTGGAAGATTAAGATTTCTCAAAAAGAATTATATGAATTCATGTAAATTTGAATTTGACATTAATTAAAAAAAAGATATAATAGAAACTAATTTTTCTAAAAATTTATGCTGTCTAAAAGAAAACTATATAATATGGAAAACAAAAAGCTAAAAGATTTATCTACGGTAGTATTTTGATAGTGCAGGTCGATATTTCAATTTTACAGTCTGTCGAGTACCAAAATTCAGAGACGCGCAAGACTTCAACTGGAGAATGTTCTCAAGATCCCGCTTAGATCCCGCAAATTTGTGTCTCGTAGAATCCTTTACTGGATTTCTGCAGGAAACTTTATCTCTCTCCTATGCGTTGTTGAATCTTATTTTTACGGATGTAAGCAAAGCTCAAAACAATATATCCCGGAATATTTACGATCCACTGCCATATTTCCATTGTTCGTTATTAATTAAATATGTACTCATGAAAAATTCATATCGAGAATACGAGATTTGTTATTTAATATATTTTACTGTTATCTAGCTTAGACTTGACATCTAAAGTATTCTACTTTTCTAAATTCTTGATTTTCTACGTTTTTTTTTTTGTAAAATGTAATTTTGTAAATAATAAAAGAGAGATGCGTAGCTAATTGCATCCTTAGGGTAAAAAAATCTTCGTCAAGGAGAATGAAACCTTAACCATCCAAGTAGGCACTGCCACGATAATTAGTCAGTATATAAAAAAATATAACTTTATAAAATATTTAAGATGACCTCAACGAATCCGTGTTAAAGTTCTTATGAAAATCAATTTACTTATTCACAGAAACATATGTATTAATTAATGAGAGAAAAACCAGAAGTCTCAAAAGTCCCTCTATCTAAAACATTACGTATCTAATCAATTTTCGAGAGGAACAAGAAAGTAAGCTCAAAGCTACTTTTTATTCTGGAGACGTACAAATTTATATATGCCCACACTGTCGTCGTTTGGATTAACGCAGTCGTAAACATTCCTTCTGTTCGCTGAACCTCCAAATGTGTCAGCGAATCCGATAAAATCGTGGATCGAAGAGCAAAGTGGAATCTCTCTGTACAGACACGATCGATATCTCGATTTTATAGAACGACGAGCGCCGAGAGCCCGCGAAAAACTATCGTACACGAAACGCATTCTCTACTTCGCACGTTTTGCCGATTTCTTTCGTTACTCATCGCACACGAATTCCGCATAGCGGTGGAAAGGAAACTACGAGCTCAAAAAGACGCGAAAAAACGATCATACATTTTTACGACTTCGCGTATTCTCGTATATATCTGAATCGCGTAATTTCAGTCACTGATTAAGCGTGTTTCAAACGTCGTCCATGGATCGAACGGCGAAATTTTCTATCCAAACACCCTGCGGACATCCTAAGCACAATGTGGCGGTAATTAGGAGCACACGCCCACAGGTACACTGAACGAACGGTGCTGAAGTATCTAAAAATTTAACTAGAATAAGATCCGAAAATATATAATTTTTATTTAGACGGTCAAAATAATTATACAGGACATCAAACTAATAGCTAGAATTACTGAAAAAAATGATCTAGTTGGATTAAATAATAATTCTGGTAGAAAACAGATAAATCAGAATTCTCTCTTTGGTTAAGTCTATTAAAATTCTAGTTAAGATAACTAGAATTCTGATTAATATTTACTCTGGTAAAAATAAGAATTTTGGTACATTTTACCAGAAATATTGTATCAACCAGAATTCTGATTATCTTAACTAAAAATTATCTTAATTAAGATTATCTTAATTAAGATTATCTTAATTAAGAATTCTTAATATAAGAACCAGAAAATTCTGATTCATCCATTTTCAACCAGGATATTTTTTCAGTGTTAAAGTATTGGCTATTCAGAGATGCGTTCAGCAGAAAAAGCTTTGCAACTGTTATAAAATTCTTTAACCCTCTGGAGATGGCATCGTCATTAAAGATTGTTTTACTGCTTTTGATCAAAATTGATGTAAAAATAGTTTTTTTTTTATCGATATTTACGCTGTAGATATATGTTATATATCAATGAACAGCCTTCAATTCTTGTACATTTCCATCTTCAGTCCTTAAGTATTCTTAACTAATTTGTACAGATTCCGAATTTACCCCGAATTTAATTTTAAAGTTGCAAACTTGCAACACTATGCCCTTGGAAAGTTAATATGATTATAGTTTATACATTTAAAGAGGCGATCTCCTTAACGCTGTAAATGCTTCGTTGACCAATCAAAAGAAAGAATTTTACGAACTGACCAATCAAGAACAATGCTTCAAAGCATTTACAGCATTAAGTGGATCGCATTCTAGATACAGTGGGAATTAAGGACAAGAAACAATTATATTGAAGAACCTTATAGTTGCAAAGCTGCTCTTTCTGCTGAACGGAACTGTTGTCAGCGTTCTACATAATTATTTTGATGGTCCAACAAAATTAATTTCAGATTTGTATCTAGCTAAATTTTTAGATATCTCAGCAAAAACGTTCTTCCCGTATAAATATATGTAGCACACACAAAACATACGCTGCCGGTCTACGAGAGCGTTAGATAGGAAAATAAAGAGCCCCCTCTAGCGGTACGAAGTTTAACATGTAAATTGATAAAGTATTAATTTAATTAATTCAAGTGTTAATCCCCCTGTAATTATAGAAGAGCGCCCTCGCGAGCCACGATCGAATCTCGTTAGTACGTGTAGCGTATTCAAAAGGTATTCGTTCGATGTAATCGTGGATCGCGAAGGTTCGCCCAGCACCTGAAGGAAGGTTCACGGGATTACGTTCGAGTTGGATTAAACTTTCCCGGGCACTCGAGATCCCCAATTATCCTCCATTGCGTTAAGAATTGTCAGTTTTCCGAAGAAGCGGGACGACTTTCCTAATAAAACGAATTAACGTCTCTATCTACTTTCTTCCGAATAGTCGAAATTACATCAATTTACACTAATTTGTCCCGCAGAGAATTCAGATCGATCGAATGATTTCGGTCGATTATATAAAATTGTGAAATTCATAAAAAGAAACGGAACTATATAAAATCTATTAAAAATCTGTTACGCAATAGAATATAGCGAACAAAATCCAACGCGAATGAATCCACCTTCTACGTCGCATTTCGTATTTTCAAGCTCACGGATGCACTATTGCGATTTGTGGTAACTCAAATAAAAATTGTGTTAGAGACACTGTAGCGGTAAACGTGATCACAATGAAAGATTAAAGTAATACTACTTAAGGCACTCATGTGTACTTATACTAGATATCCCGTCGCTTTTCTATTTCTGCCAAATCTTTTATAAATTTAAAATATATCCTTTCTTAGCAAAAATCAAGAAGCTACATTGGAAATCGATTTTAGTTAAATCTCAAATAAATAGATTCTCTTTTAATTTGTAACTTCATTAACAATTATTAATATTAATCAGAATTAATTCTAGTAATTAATAATAAGAATTTTAATGAGTTATTAATATTAATTGACATTAATAATTAATTCTAATTAGTATTAATCTCATATTAGTTATATTAGAATATTAGATATTTAATATTAAAAATTACAATTAATATTAAATATTTAAAATTAAAAATTTAATAATACTGCGAAATGTCTCAATTCCATATTAAAGAATAATGTATAAACAAATAGATTGAAATTCATATTAATGCGTAACGTATTCCATTCCAAGAAAAAGAAAGCGACGAGACACCTCGTATATACATACTTATATACATAAAAGGAGCAATCTCGCGATGTATTCGCGAAATACTCCTTTAATTATTTCGATTAAGTGCAGTCAGCGATTAGCATAATTGACCATACACCATGGCGTGAGCGTAGAAGGCGAGAACAGTAAATACTCTTCGTGCAATGTAAGTATAGATAATGTAAGGACCCCCAGGGGAGAGAGAAAATCCGACCGCGTATGCAAACACGCAGGTACTATGCGTGCAATTCGGTACGCAAGTCGCGCCGGCGTGCCTGCGAGGCGGTTGGAGCTTTAAAGTGCAATGCACAGAATCGCGTGAACGTTTATGTACGTTTATGTAAGTAATATTAATTGTAAGATAAATATATTGAGAAACAGAAAAAAAAGAGAGATTCAAAGATTATATATATATAAATATAAAAAATATAGATATACATATATATATATATATATTATTATATATTGCAATAATTGCCACTGTAAGTTGTCGGAGTGTTTCACGCGTACATATATATATATGTATATATAATATACATATATAGATATATATAATATACATATATATAACATTGGATATATTTTATAGGTTAGACCATACGTTTTTGCTAAACTGGCGAATCGAACGACGAAGTTATTACGACAGCGTACAGCTTATCGATTACCTTACGATTATCGGGAGGGATAACATTTTGTTTTCCAGCTTCTCCTTGGCACATCCACCCACTATACTATGTTTACTGTGATATGTATTATTTATCGGCGTTCATACGATTTATATCCATATACGTTTCTCCAGTAAATTACGAATTCATTCGCTCGTCTGTATAGATTTACCTAGATTTATGTCACGTCGAAATAGCTGTGATTTACTGATTGATTTGTGATCCTTATTCTCTTAGGGAGATTACTACAATATAGCGTACTAAATAAATTGGACGAATTAAACACGACTTCGAATATCATAAACGTACCGATCTTATATTTCTTTGTTCCTCCTCCACGATTTTGCACAACTTCGCATTACGACTCCATATATAAGATTAAAGGCATAATTCTATTTTTACTTTTCAACGGACAGTCTTGGCTGTAAGTATAAATCACCCTCATTTCTTTCCTCAAAAGAGTGCTAGCAGTAACAAAAACCAAAAGAAGCTAGACTAACAAAATGTCACAATCGTTATAGAGACAAATATTACTTTTTAATAAAATACTATTTTTTTTTAATTTATTATTTATTAGAGATAGAACGTTTATGATTTTTGAGAGTGCTTTGTACTTATGATCAAGGCTGTAATTATAAATAAGTACAAGATGTAAACTCAGTCCTGTTCCCTCTTACTTTTTATGCTCTAGTTTTTTTTCGCAAAAATTCATCTTGAAAACAACTACAGAAGATACACACAAAATTCATCGTACAAAAAGAAATTTAGATGTCAGTTATTATTACGTAGAACAACTAATTTAAATGCTATTAATATGGAATAAAATTTGTATGAGATAACTATTCGGTGATAGCGAGAACCACCGTTAAACAAAACCGAAATCGAAAAACCAGAATCCACATGTGAGCATGTGTACGTGATGGTATTACCAAACTCTATTGCAGTCTCCAGTTTCCTGTGATATTAAGTTAAAAGAGCTCCTTTTACGATACGGTGGGATTTCTCCTTGATGTCCCGCGTTATGCTCCAATTTTCGGGACAATAATTCGATAACGACACAGTACTCACATTCGAAAAAGAAAACGTTGTCAACAGCGAGAGAGAGGAAGGATGACACTTGGCGCAATACATTACTTTGAATTAATAATTAACTAAATAAGAAATAAAAATAGACAATTTTTGTGACAAGATATTTTTTAAAGTTCAAAATAATGTGAAATTGTATTTAGATATATATGTAAGGGCATTTTTTCTATTTAAATACCAGAAAATTAATTATTTATTAAACATAAAAATATAGGCATAAAATCTGATCATGGGAACTGGATTAAATTTCTCCAGGATTAAACAACAATTAAAATGACTTTAAATTATAAGAGGAAAATTAACACTTGGAGCAACACGTTAATTTGTATCAATAACAAATTAAACAAGAAATAAAAATATATAATTTTGCGACAAAATATCTTATAAAGTCCAAAATAATGTGAAATTATTCTCACGTAAGGGCATTTTTTAATTAAAAAAAACTTATACTATTTGTGTGTCAAATATAAGAGTAAAAGCATAAAATGAGATTGTATAAGCACGTGAACCAAATTAAACTTCTTCAGGATTATGCCACGATTAAAGTAGCTTTAAATTACGTCGCACGGTGAATAAACTGTCTCAATTTATCGCGGTCGTTTTCATACGTATCTTCACTATATGCCATCTGCGTATGCGCACTTATTGCTCCTCATGCAAGAAACCGAAATACGCTACTTGGGCAAAACGCAAAATACCGCCTCGAGCGGTCGTAAAAACGGTGGACGTGACCGGGTCGTGTGCGCGCGACCAAGATTACGGGAAGAAAACGGAAGTGGATTCGGCATAATGCGGGCTGGCGCAAGCGCTTCTCGGTGTATGCACATTATTTTTGCGCAGGGTATCTGCGAAAGGATGTACATTTGCATGCAATTCCGCATGCGCGCACATACACACACATACACGCACACGTGTGAACATGTACGTGCGAAGAACAACGCTCGCATCCTAGATACACACGAATGTAATGTATAAGATAAATGCCATACCTTCCCTCCTATACTCGTAGACGGAAAGAAAGATTTTGTTGAAGTACCTAGGTATCTAAAAATTTAAGTAGAGAGATTTGGAAATAATTTTATTAGATTGGACCATCAAAATGATTATAAAGAAACGATGAAACAATACTGTAAAAAGTTTCGACATTGTAGCAACCAGTTGGAGCGTTTTACATAATTACTTTGATAGTTCAACAAAATTATTTTCAGTTCTGTATCTACACTGTAAAAAAATTATTTCATGTATTGATAAAATTACAACAATTAGTGGGTAATTTGTAAGAAACTATTAAAAGTGTATAATATTTATGCATATATGTAAGTAAAGTTACAATTTACAAATACAATTGCTCCTTTTCGTAATAAATAAACAGTATGCAAAAATAAATTTATAATTGACGTTAAGTTTATAGAAATATTTACGTAATAATTTGCCAACAAAAATTATGTACCATTTTTCTTAAGCTATGTTATTCATATATAACAAATTATAAAATAAAAATGCAACTGTAATATGAGTGATTTTATATATTTCCGTTAATATATAAAATTCCATAAATTGTGCATTTCTTACATATATTATTTATCTAATTTTATATACTTCTTTGCTAAACTTTTAGATATTTTAACAAAGCAAAATATATTATAGATTTATCAAATATCCTCTCAACCATGAGAGCAAAGACGAGTTATCATTTGTTCGATATCGAATCAATAATTACTTAACAATATAAAATAAGCGACTTCGTTAAAATTGAATTTAGAAATTAAAAATATATTCTAGACATTTTTAATATATTTTATTTTACAATAGTTAAAAAGTACTCTCTTTTTCGAGTAAAATCTCACTGTAAAGAGTGTAAATCGAGTAAGTCTTGAAAAAGAGTGGCTCAGTTTTCAATCTTTAAAAGTGAAATTTTACTCTTCAGAGTGGCAATTCACTCTAAAAGTTTTCAGAGAGTATCTCTTTGCATTTTAATAATTTTATATAAAACTCTCGAAACAGTAAAAATTACAAAAGCAAAGGATCGATGAAAGTGCAGCACGTAATTGGTGCGCCGCATAATCTGTAAACAATGTTCAAATTAATATTACTTTATTGTTCGAACGTGCCGGCTCAATTTCGAGCCATTATTCAACGAAAATCAATGTGATCACAAATTGACGAAAAGAACGACGTAGAATCACTCTCAGATTCTCAAATCTAAAAGTACTGAACCTTTATCATTAAATAGAAGATAGTATCTCAAAATTTGGAGACAAATTTTGAGAATATAAGAACGACGAATTTTAATATAAAAATTTCTTCGCGTTTTTTGTACAATCCCTCTAAATTTCATCAAAAGATTTACGATTAAAGGGTTTCGATCTTCGACACTCTATGAAGAAAATATTTTATTTCTAATTATTTTTCTGTATACAGTGTATTTTTTACACAATGTTTTTTTATAATAAGTACAATTTCCTGTGTGGTGCATTGGACAAAAATCCGGCTGCAATATCAATTGTGAATCCAATCAAGACAAGTTTTTATCGTTTACAGTACCATGGAATACATTATACCAGAAAGCATTATCGGTGATAACATTAAAGGCATGTCATCGGAAACTCGAAGCACACGATATTCGATATGTCTGTAAAGCATAACATTTTAAATTGCTGCTGCCATTTGCGAATAGCTAAGCTTCTTAACACGTTTTCCTTGTATAATTTATTAAAATGCTTTTAAAGGTGCAGCATTAGTCAAACAAATTATAACTATTCTTTTTTTCAAAATGTAATCGTTAAACCTTAAGATAAGTATTAATTCATCGATTCAAATATTATCAATAATATAAAAAAATATATAAATGCTAATGTAAACTAAAATAACAGAATGGCCTTTCTATTTCATTTTAGCAGATAAAGTTTAATACGAAATAAAAAAAAACTTAAATAGAATAGATATAAAATCAACCGTAAAATGAGTTTTCAGATAGCTCTTATTTGACTAATAAAACGTTGATCGTGTATCATAACAGGAAATAATACGATAGTATTTGACAAGTTGTTGCGGACGTGAAAATGGTATAAATTTTAAATATCATCGTACCACGTCCGACGGCAACGACGTGCGGAAATAAGAGAGTGAAGAAAACGGAAGAACAACAGAGAATCGCAAACTTCAACGATACGGCAGAATGCGCAAACTGCGGCAAACTTGTCAGTTGAGTAAAGGCACGAAAAAGTCTGTACCTTAAACTCGCCGAGCGAGTAAAAAGGCCTCCGTTCACCGTACGAACGAAACTTGGAATTTTAAGGGCAAACCGTGGAGATTTGCATAACCAGATAAACGTTTCGCGCACGTTTCGGTCGAGCCAGTTAGGCACTTTGCGCGTAAAAATACTACTCTAAGTTTATCGAGCCATGTAAAACTTATACTGATCGAATCTATTTATATTGATTCTTAGAACTATTACTAGAAATATTCATATTCCCCAGTTGGAGAAAATTTGTGTTAAATTTAACACATTTTATATTTCCCAAACGGTCCACTTAAATTTTTGTATTAATTTAAAATGAACGTTATACGTTACAATATATGTAACACAAACATTATATAATATAATTGATACAAGAAATATAAAATGTTGATTAAAATTTAAAAGCAAATTGTGGAAGCATATTTCTTCAGTAAAATTAACATTTATAATAAGTTCTATTAATACATACTATATATACATTCATCTTTTATTCATTTATCTTAGAATTTAAAATTGTTAGGTCGAAAGAAAAATAAATTTCGTATTTTTAGCTCAAAATTATATATAGAATATATTCATTAAAAAAAAATAGAGAGAGAGAGAGAGAGAGAGAGACGTGCTCGCCCATACCATTGCAAACATACATTGCTGCACTGCGCAGGCAAATAGTTTTGTAATATTGAAGATACTTGAATTTGAGTACAATGTTTCATTTAAGACCTTTTAGTTGTTTCTAACACGTAAAGTTCTGTTATGATGTATTTTTTAAAAACTGTCAAAAACAGATTTTTTAAAGGTTTCAACTACATTTTTCTCTAAAATTTAACGTAACAGGCAAATTCTAAAGGTAATATTGTTTTTAGCGCCCAAAAATCTATGGAAAACCACTCTCCTTTTTCAGAAAACTTTTAGCATGTCATTTATGTTCAATTACTCATAAATTGTAGTACTTTAATACTAAAAAATGTTAAACATCAATTTAATACAAAATATTCAGATAACATAATAATCACGTTACCTATGTTAAATTCACACTCAGGTTAATCCTTCACCAGTAATATAAACTTTAATTCTTCGAATTTTAAGTCAAGAAGTAACAAATTTTTTATCATTCCACACACACAGAATATTTACAAAAATCTTAAAAACTTCTGGTATACTTGTCAAAGCTTTAACAACGGGTTGTTATCATCATAGAAGTCAAATTGTATTTTCCTTATTTTTTGAAGATTTAAATTTATCTACCAAAATTCACAATAAAAATATCGATGATGCCTTTGAAAACTCCAGTTATCGACGGATAGTTAAAACTTCAACACTAAAATTTTAACAAGGACTGATTTGAATACAAATGCAAAATGTTTTGACTACGTTTCTAAAATAAGTTCTTGTAATTTATGTTGTAATTGTCGTGCTTCTTCGGCATCGAAGTAAGAAATAACGGACAAATAATCGCGATGTATTATGTTGGTGAAACGCACATTGCACGAATCCGGCAAGCAAGTAAGAAAGATGAATGTTACGACTAATGAGGCGTAACAAGTACGACCGGATAACAACAAGTGAAATTGACCGCAACGTTATGCACGCGGTTTTGTATATCGAGCGTCGATTTTACATCATACATTACGGCATACAACGCAGTCGCGTTCGCGACAGCGGGAGATTAATGACCAAGATCTGCATTGAACAATCGTTTCTTTGGATGAAATACACTACGCAATTCATCCGAGATAATATTCATCCTTTATTTTGTAGATGGATAAAATTCAAATTGCTCCGATTAAAAGAGAACCAATTATATTAAAGACAATCATGAGAAATTAAATCCAAATTTTATCACAGAAAAATTCAGAGTACAAGCAATATATTGAGAATTATATAAAATCTCCTGCAAATCTCATAAATAAATTCTCTCGCAAATAGATTTAATAAAAATATCGCGAGATACACCTAATTTTTATTCATTCGAAACAGCTTAAATCGTGTGCACGGGAAATTAAAACATCTCTTGCGTGGAACTCGTATAATGCTACAATATCCTGTCTTTCCCCGTAAAAAAAAATTACGATTGAACATCGATAAAATGTGTACCGGAGATAATTCGCGCGTACACGCAGTATCGCAGCATCCCGACGCGACTCGTATCGCGTGTGACACTATTAAGGCTTGTTCCGCGCGTCAGTATTAATTTAACCACATGGCAGCTCGGCGGTAGGTATAGCGTCGGGAATTCCGCGCATTATCCATGTTAACGCGATTAGGGTTGTTTCGCTATGCGTTTTCTCATGGCGACACACGTTTTGCCGCGCCTCTGTAAACCGCGTAATAAATAACAACGCTGGAACATTAAACAATTTACGATCCACACTATTTCACAAATTATACGAATGGAGTATTCGAATGCAGCAGTCATTGGTAGACATCTAACAATTCGGTTATTCTGGCAATTGTATTTAATTAAAAACATATGTTTAAAAAATATTCGTTTAAAAAAATCTTACATAAAAAATAAGACTTTTGTTTGTAGTTAACTAATATATTAATAATTTTAAATTCAGTTATTATTAATTTCACATATATCGTTTCCTTACTTAAATAATACAATTCAAAAAATTAAATTTTCCGCTAAAAAAAGGGGAAAAATTATTTTTCAACTTGATAGAAAATTACTGGCTAATGAAACAATATTAGCATAAAGAATATATTTTTAACATGATTAAATGTTATTTTCTGTTTGACAATCAAGAAACCAACCTTTAGAATTATGATGTTTTAACAATTTTTTTGGAACTATCCTTTTCGAGTTGTAATGATTTTTACGGTTCTTTAAATTCAAATTAATTCACCTTTGATAATGTTTATGATTATGATAATAACTCGAAACTCATATTTTTTAGTTATGGTACTTTTAAAGTAAGGAAGTGATATATATTGCAAGATTATAGATTAATGGAAGAACCTTGTCTCTTGATTCTGCGAATTTTACTCCATAAATATTAAAATTAAACTTTAAGATTCACAATTTTCAGCGCGTGTTGCAACTGTATCTCCGCGGAGTATACATTCTCTTCTGGGATAAAGCTCAGCTTCAGTAACCGCACCATGCACACACTCGCGACACGATGTTCACGTTCCAAAGCGCGGAAAAAAGTTCATGACGAAACAAAAACTGTACGGTCTCTTCGAGTTAATAATTCAAGACGCAATCCGTATAATCGCAACATGAAAGTAATAAAACGATGTACAAGATCGTAAAAATTCCCCAACAAACTCGCATTCAAACAAGTTTAACCGCGACGATTTCGGTATACTTTATGCGACTTCATTATACGTTGTATAATCTCTTAGTATTCTACAATATTCGTTTAATTTGTCGACGTGGTGCGCGGAGAGCGACCAATCGGGCGCGAAGACAATGTAAGATTGTTGCCTCAATGTGTCAAATGTCTCAATGTCCTGATGTTTCTAAGTCAAACCAATAAACGTTGATCTTCTTAGTCGATAACTGAACTCGCCGAAACTTATACATAATAGCATATTATTGATCCTCCAGAAAGATGACGTCAAAATAACAGTCACTAACATTGAGTCTAAAACTTATTAATATATTCGTTGATTAAAAGATACTAATTAATTTCAAGAAACCAAAATAATATAACTTATAAAAAAAAATTAATATTTACATAATTATTTTAATAAGCTTATTTAATAAGAATTAACCCAAATTTGCAGATGTGACATAAAAAATAATTGAGTATAGATGAGTAGATTCAACAGTCCCACTGTTGACTTCGAAGAGTTAAGAAAGGTATCTCTTTCATTTATGTAAAATAAGCATCTTAAAGTAAAAAATACAACATTTGCTCACTATGATTATTAAATAGAATGTGGCATACGGTCGAAAATAAAAAAATGCAAAAATTGACATGATATTAATTTATAACGTTTGATATAATATTAAAATAATTAAACATCTCTAAAGAAATATGTATATTTTTACTACTATACTTGAATGAAATTAATGATTGCTTTGAAGTAAGTCTTCTAATTACAATTAATAAAACAATCGCGAATTGTTTTATTAATTACAATTAAAACAATCCATGACTTCGTAAAGAATACGTAACACTTTGATCGTTTCAATCTAAACATATATAACGTATGAAACAGGTTTCTGTTATATGAAGTTACTACTTGTCTGCGTGTCTATTAATACTGTCATGGCTTTTATTCCCCGTTCGCTTATCGTATAATTCCAGTGACACGTTACATGAAATACGAAATATTCGACGATAGCAGAGACCGAGTAACAGCAATAGCGCGACATGCAAATCTCCTGATTTCACAGGGGTGGCGCGATTGCACTTTTCCGCGGCGGGTCCCGCGGCCGTGTCATTTAACAACGAATTAGCACCGCGGTATGGGGGATTTGTCGGGTGTATTTGATAGCGTCACGCGAGATTAAACGATGTTGGCAAACACCTGGGATTATTTGTCCCGGAGAATATTGGATACGTGCCAGCTTTTCCGCGCGTGGTACCCCTTTAAGTCTTATTATCAAGATAAACGCTTTATCCACGATACGGCAAATCGGCTCGAAGAGCAGGCAGCTTTTTACCAGGGTAACGAATTTCCCGGAGTAAACATTAATCTCGTTGCAATGCCGTTGTAACAAATACACGATCATAATCTAGTGTAGAAATAAATATATTATATATATATATACATATGTATATATACATATATATATATATATATATGTGTACATATGTATATGAAACAAAATAAAAAAGATATATATGTATCGTCTACCTAAAATTATGCAATAAAAATAAAGAACCCGTCACGAACAATACCAAGCGCAAAAATTGATTGAAGCGCGTCAAATTTAATTAAGCCTTGCTGCCTTCATAAATGCGCAGACCGAAAAATTTTCCAGTCAGTAAATATTGCTATAATTTGAACATTTAGCGAGTAACGGCGTCAATGCGATTAATTGCATGTGCTTCGCGTTCGTGAAATACGTTTACGTGTTCGATGCAATATTTTACAAAATTTCGACTCTATTGGATTTTTCATCTTAATGAAGTCATAAAAGTACGTCACGGCGTATCAGAATAGATAAAACTAAAATGTCAGTGCGTAATAAAAATTAATTAATTTCTGAATTATACGTATGACGGTACGACAAATAATAAAAGTATACAATTTCAGAAAATAATTATCCCGAAGGTTTACTCTCTAACATACAACATCATTCTTTTTATATTTTTATTTATATTTTTCCATTGTTGACAGTCTAATAATCTCCACGATTATAATAAGCTTATGTAAAATGTTTAACCAAAGAAAAGATACATTTTTTTACATGTATACAATGAGAGGAAATAATGATTATGCAATCACCATAATTTAACTATAATTTGTAGTCATTTTCGATATCAACTATATATTTTTTTGGTAGAATCATAAATATAATTACTACTACTAACATTTCTATATATACAATATACATATATAAGAAATGTTAGAAGTAGAAAAAATATATATATATACATACTGAGAGAAAAGTGTTTGGTATTTATGATTTCTTGGTAAAATAATAATTATTATAGTTAGAAGCTCCATTTTTACAAAATATTAACTATAAAAATAGAACTTCTAACCACAATTATTTTATTAAACAGTTATATATAGTGTATATCACACACAAATACCTAACACTTTTCTCTTAGTATACACACACACACACACACACACACACACACACACACACACACATATATGTTACATAAATGTATTTGACTATTTGTTTGCGGTCGTAGCAATTTGCAGTTTTGATTTCGCCATCCCAGAGTTTAATAAATACCCCCACATTGGCCTCTCGCACGACGCGCGTAATTTAACGCGGGGGTGGAATATATTCGACGCTGATTAAAGCCGTTAAAAACAATTGCAATGGCGGGATTACGCGGGTCGCGCGATAACATGCGGCACGCGCGTAATAACATCGTCTATAATCTCTATGTTATATTCGCGTGCGTGCAGAAATATCACCATTACGATGTTCAAACAACCGGTTACATGACCCCGATGCAGAAGTTCGCTCGCCGGCAGGCAGCGTTGTCGTGTTACACAGGCCATCCGAAATTCGACGATCGCGCAATAACGTTGTAATTCTCGTTTCTCTAGTTACATCAGATTCGATCTTATCCGAGCGCCAATCAAATCGAGCGATATGTTTTTCACTTGCAGATTAGCCCGTAATCCGGCGTTTATGGATATATTCGATGATTATCTATTAAATAAACGATAATCGAGAGTATAGTAGGTAAAGAAATGCAAATAATGCGCACGAAACTAATCACGATACCAACGGAATGTGAATACAAAATCCAGCTGATAACGCGATAATCAAGGATTGTGATTACAACGTGTCCTACAGAGTAAATTTGCCGTGATTAAGGAGAAAAATAAGCGATAATGCAAATTAGTACTAATTATTATAATTATTCAGGTAGGTGAAACAATGTAAAATTATATTAAGTACACAGAATATAATGAATCAATTTTACGGTATATGGGTCTCCACCTCCACGTATACGAATTTCCGTTGGATTCGAGATTAAATCCAAAACTACGCTTGATGAGGCCAATGCGATGCAAATCGTGTATGTAGATACGGAAAATAAAAAATTCCAGCGCCGATGTGGAATTCGCCGTGCTTTCATTTGCAATGTTCGTCAATTAAACCGGCTGATTCAATTTCATCTTTCCGCATTCTCATTTCGCAGCTATCACACGAATATTATATCAAATTGTGCCCGTCTGGTTATTAATTTAAGAGAATATATCCCATTTGGTCCAAAAATAACTGTTTTCAATTTTTTTGCATTGCCATCTCCAGTCACGTTCCATCGGAACGTGAAAATAAAGCAATTTTATCGATCACCGAATACGTCACCATACGACACAATAGTGTGGAAAACATTCGTAGGGTGGCACAGTAAAAATTGCAACAATTGCAAGAAAAGTTCATAGCTAAAGTGTGAATAATAGAACGTGATTAACGAGCCCTACTTTTACCGTGTTCATTATCGCGCGAAAGAAATAATAGCGCGTCGGTGCATACACCTACCTCTACCACTGCGCGTGTCTGACAATGAGTACGCGTCTGTCTGTCTGTCTGTCTGTTTCTACTGCAGTTCCGCACGCTGTTAATCGCTGTTCATTTAAAGATTCTAGAATACATCATATCGCTCATTTGCTACAACACTGTTAAATTCATAATGTCGAATGTAGATACAAATTTGAGTTATTTTTAATCATTTCTGTAGGTCTCGTCATTGTTCATACTCAATATATCGTTAATTTGACTAACACAATGGAATTAAATATTTTAACTCAAGAAAATCTATTGAAGGATGATGTAAAATTTTGCCTGTTTTTCGCCAAAATAAAAAAATTTCATGATGTACAAATCATATAACATATTAAAAGATTAAACGGGGTTGAGTGAAGTATCGCTTATATTAGGGAAACATCGAAAACAAGGAAGAAACTATCAACAGCAATAAATCCAATACTATCACACATTTGTTGGTAAAAAGTTGTTACGTAAGATATCAAGAGATTCCGGGAATTAGACAACAAAAATTGTACTGTGACAACACATATAAAACTTGGAGATTTTTGAGCGATTGACGAGCGAAAAATGTAAATAATCTCCAATGTAAATAATTGTTGATTTCGAATTCTTTGAATAACAAATATATTTATCAAGTTATATTGATATACTTCAGTACTCACAATAAAGCTTCTATTGCTTAATTCTCGATATATCTTATTACTACTTATGTATATATGTTTGTTTGTTTGCGTATGTGTGTGTGTGTGTGTGTGTGTATGCAATAATTTCTTTCATGCTCCCGATGTTTTTCCAAGATAAGCGATATATCATTCGACTCCGCTTAAGTAACTCTTTGATATTATATGATATATGATCTATCAATCTCTTTTTTTGCAAACAACTCCAAAATAACAATTATTACCAATTATACCAAACTTGTATTTCAAGATTATATAATTTTAATGATTCAAAACGTTCAAATTCATTTTCTAGAAAACTTTATTTTTTTAGTAATGTCATTGTAGCAAATGAACGATATTATTTCAGTATTAGGATTTTTATCTAGCACCTCTATAAAGAATCTATCATTAACGAGACGTTACGCCGGAGCACAAGCGAAAAATCACTCGGAGCGATCGAACACGTGGGAAATAACGCGAACGAAACGTGTGTTACAAGTAACACGACTGCAAGAAAGAACTTATCGGTGCAACAAAATTGAAGCGGAGCTGGTAAGAAAAAGCCAGTTGAAAAGACGAGGAGATGAGGAAAGCGAGGAGAGAGAAAGAAGCGAGACGGGGTGGAGTGTGAGTAGAAAAATAAAGTGAATAACTTCGGCTACGTGACTTTCTAGAGCATATCGAAAGATTGATACACTCCTTTCGTCACTGCTACTACGCCTGGCGAGACGAACACGCTCGAGTTCTGACCTGGTGGATACAGAATTTGCAGGGAAACGCGTAGATAGTCAACTCGCTCTTTATCAGCTTCATGCGCTTCGTAACTTACCACATTGCTCTTCCGACATCGCTCATCGATCACTATCGACGCACCGAATGTTCGCGATAGCGTAAAGTGAAGGATCAAATTGATGCGCTTATTTAATTGTTGTTCAATTATACAGACATCGATTGTAGCAATGTTGTAAATATATGTATATATATATGTGTGTATGTACATATATATTTTTTTAAATGCTTCAATTATTTTTTCATTTATTATTTCAATAATTTTTTTAATCAATTGTAATATTACCTTAATTGTTTATAATTATTTTTTCGCAATACCTATCAAAATACTTGAATTTCAAAATTGGTTAGATATATTTTATACATAATCTTATATCTTACATTATCTTACAATATCCGTTATTCATTATTCAAAATACGACACATTATTTGAAATAAATTAATTTTCTAAGAAACTAATTTTAGAGAGAGCAAATAAAAAATAGAATATATAATCTCACATTCGTTGTTGCATGTTTTAATATTTTTATTTACATCGAGATACAATGTACACGCGCTTTTATTCTTTGATTCACGACCGTATATATATATATATTTCTGCACGGGGAAACATTGCTGCGCGCGTGCAGGGACAGCCGCGCGACGGCGACGCCTAGTCCTTACACATCTCAAATAGAAAAATAAGCTTCATTTTTCGTCGGTAACGTTGCGAAACGTCACACGAACGCCCAGAATTCCACTTATTTTAAAGCCGACGTTGTTCTCGCGCTTCGCCGGAAGTACGTGTCACTTGGTACAAAGCGAAGCCATTTCCCACCACGTATCTCTCGGTTAGCAGCTTTAAAAGAGATGATCGTTGTTCGCATTCTTATTGATGTCGCTTTTATGGGTCGATATTTTTTTAATTAAAAAAGAAATAACTCTGATAGAAATTTCATGCATTTTTTGAGCAGATTTTAAAATATAGTTATACCAACTTCTGTCTAGTAACTTAGAAGGAAAACTACTTAGGATCCCAATCAGGATGTAACGCTTTATTTGCAGTTACTGCGTACAAAAGTTGCATAAAATCTGAATCCAGTTACTGAATAGAAACACAATAAATAATAGATATTAAATGAATTAATAAGCAAGCCACATGCTCATGAAATGGACAGAATAAAACTCTATCAAGTTCTTGTCCATTTCCTACTCAGTATTGGCACAACTAATGAGAATACAGTAATATTAGATAGTACGTATAACTGAATAGGTGTCTAGGAAAACTGCATATATTTTTACCACAGGGAAGCATAGATGGAAAGGAACAGAATATCATATCTGTCAATCAATTAAAAGAAATAGTCCTACTTTGGTCAAAGTGGATCTTAATACTTAATAATACTATTATTTTTGCAAATTTCTGCAAATATACATTTTCAGTTTTTCTATAAACTGTGCGTCAATTTGCGATTTATTGGGTTTGAAATCACAAATTAGATTGATCATCAATTTTAGTAATAATGCTAATAAGTATCTGAAAACATGTAAATAATTTATTGCGATAAATATTACCTCAGCCAGGATTTGAATCCTCGGTAGTCGAATTGGTATGATTCTCCGTCCTGAAGAGTAGGGAGTTCGAGATTCAGTTCCTGGCTGAAGTAAATTTTTTGCAATAAATTATCAATAAGTTTTTAAGATACTTATTATTATTAAAATTGGCAAGCAATATAATTTGAAATATCAATATTTCAGCTTCACGTAAATTAAATTTAAAAAAATATATTAAGAAATAGCTCAAACAATTAAATCAACATATAAAATAGAAAGCCTCGAGTTAAATAACAATATATTGTTTTTAATATATTGTTATTTGGCTCGAGGCTCCCTATTTTATATGTTGATTTTAGCTTCAGTTTGTGATTGCGTTTCAAGTCCGACATACCAAAGTCTATTTAAGTCACTTCTTTGATATAACCAAATATAGATCGATACATTTAAAATTAAAAAATAAATAAAAGCATGCAGATAAAAAGGGACAAAATATCATAATAATTACTGTCGTTAATTATCGTTACAAATCAATTTTTTTTTTAAATATCAAAATTATATTTCTTGACAAATATACAAAATTAATTTTGACACGTTCTTTTAATTCAATAATTCCAATAAAAAGTTATATTTGTAAATTCTTCTACTTATGATACAATCTTTGTTATATATACATATATAAATTTTCTATATATTTTGTAAAACCCTTCTTCAACATAATTGAATATTTTTTAATATAATATCTCGAGTAACAAGATGCCAAACACAATCGACATTTCTAATGCGCTCTTAAACATTAGCTTCGAATTCGGCTATAACTGAATAAAAAAGGCTATTTTCCATGATGTATTTTCTGCTTTCTGTGCCAAGAACAGCAACTCAATCGTTATATCTGATTCTTTTCTGAGTTATTACGCTTTGAAGGTAGTTCTATTTGAATATTAAATTTACCGAGATCAATACCGTAGCAAATCAATGTCAAATTAATCGAATTATATTAATAAAATCGTCCTTGATATCACACAGTAAAAATATTTTTTATGCTCGTTTCCTTATTAAAATTTTTATGTTGAATTTTTTATATACCGGAGTGTTAATAACATAATGTAACGTTAATTCAATATTTTATAATTGGTACATATAAATATTTTATAATTAATTAACACTATTTAATGTTAAAATAATATAAAAATAATGTAATTTTAAAATATAAATTAAATAAATAAGTTAAATAAATAAAAGCTAGAAATACGTAATAGTGTTAATTAATGTATTTAACATAAATATAATTTTATTTAGCATTTAATTTATTTAACATATTTTAATATTGATTTTGCTAAGAAAATATGCTTCTACAAACTGTTTCCAAATTGTATCAAAGTGTTATTATATTAATTTTAATTAAGTATTAGAATATTCAAGCCTATGACGGTCAAAGCTAGATCTTTTTTGTCTAAACAATTCTCAGTGAATTATCTATATCCTATATATGTACATGTAGTTTGAATAACTACAAAAATATGCATGTACATATATAAGATATAGATAATTCACTGGGAATTGTTTAGGCAAAAAAGATCTAGCTTTGACCGTCATAGGCTTGAATATTCTTATACTTAGTGTTTAATTCTTGTCGGTGTCCGAATAAAATCTTATTATTGATTAATTTTTATAATATATTAATATTTGTATTATATTTTAACATGTTCATCTTGTGTAAAATTAATACAAAAATTTGAGTGGATTATTTGAGACATGTAAAATATGTTAAATGTAACACAAATTTTTCAACTGTGTATAGTTTTAATCAGTAGTTAATTCGACCATTCTTAATCAATCACGAAGAGTTTGAAAATTATACGCAATCCCTACACTTAATTCTTTATTTTTTTCTTATCGATTACCGTACACTTACGGATGGAAGTATGCAAGTCGATCTTCGCAGCAATTCGACAAAGAATTGTCTTCCAAATCGGATAATGATTTCTTTTCGCGTGCGCGTTTTACACCATCGTACCGGGCGGAACACGTTGAAAATTCTCGCAAGGATTCCGTACTGCATAACTCGCTACTCTTCAGTGTAAATTTTGATAATATCCTCGAGTTATACGACCGCACGGGCGGATAAAATACAAAGCGCGAGATAGAGAAGAATATTCTGGATCGTATCTCTTCCGAGAAGGCGACACGTCGAATAAAAAGTATCACGCAAACGATGGCGGATCGCGTTAACACGAATCCGCCTATATACACCGGCTAAGAGAATCTCGCAAATTATAAGATGAATGGAATCTATCGCCATCCCGGCGCGGTTGATTCATGAGAGAATAAATGCTTGCTATTCAAATCAAAATCACGTTAAAATTCAGATTACGCCATTACGTTTTCAGAAAAGTAGAACCATTGCAGGTATTGCCACCATCTCGTATCTGTTTACATCACATAAAAAAACCAATTAATTGCATTCGCCCGTGCAAGTTACGCGCTCGGTAAGGATGCCTTCCGTACATCCCCGTGAAATCCTCTCGACTTGGCGAGGGTGCTTTAAGTGCTACACGCTATATAACGTCGTCTTAACGAGGGACTTTCGAGTGTTTGTTTTCACAGCGGGAGAAATGAATTATTTATTCGCGAATGTCTGACGACTCTCGTCGATACCGCATACAAAGTGATCTTTCATGTTGTCCCGTGCGACGTTGTCTTTATTCTGTTTATTTTAACGTATCGCTTCCTTACTTCAAAAGCGACATCTCAAAAAAATAATTTTCGAATTATTACCATAAATGAGTTAAGTAAACATTACCCAATCAACCAACGAATGTGAACTAATTTAACTTCATAAAAAATCGTCACAACTCGGAAAGAGTGATTTTGAAAAAAAAAGCTGATTTTTAAAAAATACAGTATGAATATACACTTGTACAAAGTGGCCGCAAAGTTTTGTATTTATTAAATCTTGTGTGTGTGTGAGAGAGAAGAGAGAGAGTAAGGTATATTTAAAAAAACAAAATCTGAAGTGTTAATTATATCTTATTAAAAATAATTAACATATGAAAGCCACTTATAGTGAACTATTTGATACAAACTTTAAGACACTTCAAGAATATATCAACGATGGCCGAATATCTTTCTACAGATAAATTCTTCCAGACAGCTAATAGAGTGGTTTTCAATTCACCAACAGATCAAAATCTTTCGTTGCGGAGTCTTTTTGATATTTAGTAAGATGTAGTTAACAGTGCTAACACTCCACAGTTTGTTTTCTTTAAATAAAATAGCAAGTGACGTCAAAACGATGACAAATAACATCAGCTTGCTACCTATAATGATTTGATAAACACAAAACTTTGTGATAAATTCTATATATATATATCTTTTATACCGATTTTATTTGATTAATCAATGTTTTTTTGTCAAGTTATACAAAATAGTTTTTTTCCTTTTCTAGGAAACTTAATTTTTTGTATGGTGTTACTCTTTTAAAATAAAAGAGCGGTATAGATGTAATGAGATTAAATTCTTATACACAATATAAAAATAAAGACACTCTGTGCCAATTTACGAAAGTAAAAAATAATCTTTTGTCTTAATGAGTCGGATAATAAAGATAAACATAGTAAAGGATTGTTTAACTCAGCAATGCTTCTCAGAAATAATTTATGAGATAATCACTGAAAGAAATAAACGCTTTATATCATGCTTTATACTTTAATATCCCAAAATTTCTGCAGCATTAAATACTGCAAAAAGAAAAAAAGCGCCGAAACGTGCATCTCGGTATTTTTCACGGATTCATTGCCATTGTCTTAGATGGGAATCCACGGGGCGGAGATAACACGATACTCTGAAGCATTTATTTAGGAACATCTGAATTATTTATTTATAAACGCTTAACGAGCCGTCACCGGCTCGGTTCTCCTCGCCTTCTCACTCGACTTCTCATTTTCTTTTTCTCTTGTCGCGTAATTTACGCGCGACCTGGGTGTACTGTGGTCGGTAGCAAGGGAGAATGAGGGTAACGCGGAGCAAGACCGGACCAAAGTGCAAAGGAAGGAAGCCGAGAGGACGAACTTTCGCGTTGGCCGTCCAACGAGCCGTTGTCGTTGCCGTTGTTACGAAAAAGGAAGAGACTTGCGACATCCGCAAATAAAAAAAAAAGGAAAGAAAAAGAAGGGAACAGAAAAAGTAGAAAGAAAAAGTCGAAAGAATGACTTTGTTGAGCTAACTGTCAGTTATTGTGCTGGGTTTAAATCTGAGATACTTAAGAAAAAATTAAAGAAAGAATATAACCCTCTAAGCCCATATGTGTATTCTTCTCTGGCGATTTTAATATTTATAGTTATTTTAGGATCTTCAGTCGCGTTTAATAACGTTTTAAATTTATCTGAGAAGACGTAGGAAAATGAATTTTGACATTGACAGTGAGACAAGCCGCGAAGGTGCATGTGCAATCGAGAGACTGCAAAACGATCAATGCTACATTTATGTTACATTCTTTTTTTACTATTGGTAATTTAGAAAAATATACTAGACCACGAATAGATTATTAAAAAATTATGTTTTATTTTTCTTACATTTCTGTAATACCTATTTCTATTTTATTTTCAACAATTATTTTTAACAAAAACTTTGCTTCTACAACTTTCAATCCATTCTTAGCCCAATATTTTTCTAAATTGCTAATAATAAAAAAAATAGCACACAAATGTAGCTAACATAACAATTGATCGCTAACGTAGAACTATGACAGATCTGCTCAGTGGGTGTTGTCACGTTATCATAAGCTTCAAATAGCTTGAGTGTCAGACTTCCGATTGCGCATGCATTTTCGTGGCTTGTCTCACGACCACAGATTTACACACCTGCACAGTCTGAGTCTTCACTTCACATCGAAGTAATACGATTTTCAAATTGGGGGTGGAGAGGGAATTGAAACGATCAAGATAATTTGTTGCTTCTATATGCAGACACTGTCAAATCAAAATAATAATGATAAATAAAAAACATATTTCTTCATAGTAATCTATTTTTAGCATAATGTAATATTTTTCTAAACTACTAAAATAATAACAAAAAAATATACATTCGATAGCAACAATAAAAATAAATATGATTTTACATATTGAATGTAAAGCACTCCATACTCATAAAATGTACTCCAATATTATCAAATTAATAATTGCTCAAAATTTCACTAAGCATTTTGTAGCATTTATCTACTATTATTCTGTCGCGAGCTGCAAAATTACCAAGCAGAATAAGCAGAGACTAACTTCGTGTCGCGGAAAGTCGACGCAACCGTTGCGATAAGCCGACAATAGGAAAAAATCGCGTCGACACGGATTAACGTGATTAACGATCTGCCACATTTATACGCAACGACCGATGGTGAAGTCGCGTATCCGCGCAATCCGTCTACTAAACACCGAGCCGAGAGCGGAAGCGGAAGTGGCGGCGATGTAAATTAGCATTGTGGGCTTTACGCAACGACGTCATTTAAATAATACCACCGGCGTAAATTCTACAAGAATAAGATTTATCGTCGCTTTCGGTTATAATAAACGAAATAATAATTGATGTATGTCAATAACAATTACTTCAACATAATGTTTTATAACAAAATTTTTAAATGTTATCTTCTTAAATTTTATTTTATCCTCTTTATTAAGAAAATTCTTCTTATGTCTGAAAATGGAAGAAATACGACTCGCACGTGTTCCATTCAACGTCTCATATGCGCATAATGTATTTTGATCAATTTAAGTTAAATAGCTTTTGAAATAAAGCCATTATAGCCCTGGATGTGTAACGTGCGATATGATGTAGTTCACGGTAACTCGAAACCTCTTGTGCAGTATTAATCTCCTATAATTACTTTTCATAAATGAGAGTAGATTCCTTTTGCAAAAAAGTCCTGACATTTTATTGTAAAAAAATTTTTTTTATTTTTATACAAAACGCGGCATATGACTGCTATTTATATATATATATATATATATATAATGTTATAATTATCATATTTATAGCTTTGTACAAAAAATATATAGTTAGCTCCGAAACTGGCCATAATTTATAGTCGTTTTTAGGGGTTAGCTGTATTTTTTATATATAAAATTATAAATATAATTATTATCAAATTAATATGTAGAAACAAAGATACTCAATGGATTATATAAATTTAAATTAGTAATAAAAGGGCTCTCTCTCTCTCAGCCAAGTCAGGTTTTAATGCTGGTAGAGTAATAAGACTAAATTTGAAAGAAATCATATGAATTGTGGAAATGATATCAATATAAAATTGATAACAATAACTCTCGAGAATATCATAAATGAATACAAAGAGAGGACTAATGAGAGTTTTTTTAATCGCGGTAATTCATGCGATAAAGAATTTTATTGCATATTACGATAAGTCAGACGTTTCGGCTTCCTTTCGAGTCATCTTCGGTATATCTGAACCATACAATATAGAGTAACTTCTATGGTAACTTCATTTATGAAACGATATAAATTATAAAATGACAATTACAATGATATAAATTATAAAATCATAACAAACATTTCGACCTCTATTGAATCATCCTCAGTGTCGTATAATAAAAGAAAAAAAATAAAAGATAAAAATTAAATGATCGCAGATAACATCTTGAATAAAAATAATATTTATTAATACTAACATTGTAACAGTAACAATGGTGCATCGTAAAATAATTATAGTTAGAAACACCATTTTTATAGTGCTCCTAATCATAATTATTTTGCAATGCGACTATAGTCACAAATATCAAACTTCCTCTCAACAGAGAATTAATTATTCTCAACAGAGAATTAATTATTCTAAGCTCTTTTGCGTGCTAAATTACAGAGTCGCTGCGTACATCACTTAGCGCTGGTAGGATATCCATATGCGCAATTGTTTCCGCAAATAATAACGTCATAACATATCAAGAACGAAATTCTGGAAGACAGACTGCAGATGCGCCCGTGAAAGAGAAATCCGACGCGACAGGTGGTAGGTGGCTGCGACGTGCAGGCATGCATATTTAAAAATGCAGTTGACGGCATATTAGTGGTAGTGTCGTGCCGCGACTCTAATAGACAACGTAATGTCTCTCGTAAATGAGCGAGATCGTATCGACCGTTATAACGCCATTATCTATCACTCGTCGAGTTCTCATGTGTCGCGGCCGTAACAGCTTGCACGCGACACGACGTTTTGACGCTCATATAAGCGCAGCTCGTAACTCGAGCGATTATCATTTCTGAGTTCGACACCAGCGGAGGCTTCGATAACACGTCCGTAAACAGAATTTTGCCTCGCGTACATACAGCTCGGTACATACAGCTTACGGCGTGGACGAAAGCTCGGATACCCTCGTCAAGGCGAGTACCGAAATCATCTGCTTGCGTTTTCGTCCCAGAGACCTTTAGTCCTATTATAACAGAGTCTAACCACCAGTGTTCTGCTTAGATAACTTAAAATTATCTAAATGAAGATAAGATACATTGACAAAATAAATACATATAAACGCAGAGATAAAATAAAGATGATTTTATATTAAATTTATCTAGATAAAAGATGAAATTATAATCATTTTATCTGATTAAATTTAAGATAATATTTCTATATTCATATTTTTATTTAAAATCTAAATCTATATTTTTCAAAAATAAGAGTTATTCAAATGTTCTATTTGACAAATGATTTCTACGTATATATGTACATACATATATCTGTTGTCCAAGTACTCACTGGCATCGATGATGCAAGATATATTATACTTGGGAAAAATCTGTTTGATGTATGAATAAAAAGAGTAAAAGTATATTCTTTAGATTTAAATTCTAAATATAAAAGTTCAATGTTATACTTCCTTCTTTTAATGTAAATATAGAAAAAAGAAAGAAACAAAGGAGGTAATAAAGATAGGCAATGTTTCAGCTCTTATATGGAATATGTATTATCTCTACCTTTATCTTAGATAAGATAGATGCTATCTCTTTTAAATTAATATCTCAAGTTTAATATACTGGCTTAAAATTTGAAAACATCTGATACACATCGATTCAATGCTTAGAATTACAAATCCTGAACAACACTGATCCAACAACATTAAACATAAACATTCGGTTTACAAAAATAGATATTTTAAAATCCTACGCCACGTCAGCATACTAAACTTCCTGCACATTAAGATAATTTAAAAAAGATTTATTTCATAAAAAAAAACACTTATTTCATCAATAATAAAGATGGAGATCTGTGATAAATTAAAGTGAGATAGTACAAATACAGCAAAAAGTATAGGTATATACCTTTCTCCTTCGTAGGATTTTGACTAAAGCTCGTGGCTAGACTTTGTTATAGGGTCCTTAGTCCGTTCTACATTGGAATGCATCTGCAGAATGTTCGACGGTGTTTCGGTCGAATGTCAAAGTCTCCAATGAACTCTCCCGAGCGTATTTTGCAGAGGTAATTAACGTAAAGTAAACTTAACGGCGCGAGTAAATGGGATACGCGCTCACAAAAGATACAAGGAGGAAATAATCGAAATGAAACAAATTGCCCTATTTTATCGCAAGTACTAACTTCATGGCTACGTCTCTTCGAGGGATAGATCTAATTGCATTATCGAAGTTTCGGCGAAGCCACGATTTTCCACCTACGATCTTTCACTTTTATTGTTCCACTTTCATGATATATCTACTCTTTTCTCTTTTCTCCTATTTAAGATATATTCTTCCATGCTCGTGAACTAATGCCGATAAGGAACATCAAGCAAATAGTCACCGTATAAATGAAAACTTTCTGAAATGCAACGCAGTTTCTGAATTCATTCACTTCGACTAATTCCGTGAAAAAACTTTATAGATCGACGGAGCGGCCGGCCGCATCTTACTCTTTAAAGCTAGTCTTCTTTTTTCTTTTTCTTTCGCCATTTGAGTCGACTTTCCTTTGGAATTCTGTCCGAAGAAGTTTAGAGTCTCGTCTGAGGAGGAGAGTATCCGACGCGGCGTTTCTCGCCGCTCAATGTTACTTGGTGTTCCCAAGTAACATTGATAATATCCCTTGAAACGCCAAGGCGAATAACTGACAAAATGCAGAAGTTTTAAATACAGTCTACGTAAAATACAAAAAACGGTTTCATAACGTTCTGAGAAGTTTTTTCTGTCTAAATTCTGTACCGTAAACATTTTGTGTTTATGTTAAAATCGATCTTTGTTAAAATATTTCTGTCGAACTTTTAATATACCCGAGTGTTAATTTAAAAAACATAATGTAATTACTTTATATATTCTCAATGTTAAAATAATATAATTTATGAGTAAATGTACAAATAATATAAAAATGTAATTAAAAACAATGTAATTTTGAAATGTAAATCGTAAAATAAATGAATAAAATGTACGTGTCAATATAATATATTATAAATGTTATTTTTAGTGAAGAAATAAGCTTTTATAATTTGCTTCCAAATTGCATCAAATTGTTATATCTTTTAATTAATTTTTTAAATGTTTCTATCTAACATATCTTGTGTTAAATTAATATAAAAATTTAGATGTACGTTTGAGATATATAAAATATGTTTTTAACACAAATTATCCAACTGTAACGTAATAAATTTTTTTTTAATTTGATTCTACATAGTTAGAAAATTTTTGTTAAATTAAATAAATTTCACATGTTTCAAGCGGCCCACCCAAATTTTTGTTAATTTATCACAAAATGAATATGTTAAATATAACATAAACATTACATAAAACAATTAATACAAAAAATATAACACTTTGACACAATTTGGAAACAAATTGTGGAAACATATTTCTTTAGTAAAATTAATATTTATAATAAATTAAATTAATATATTATAAATGTCTATTTATTTATCCTTTATTCATTTATTTTAGAATATACAATTAAAAGCTACACTATTTTTATGTTTTTGTTTACTTACTCACAAATTGTGTTATTTTAATACTATAAAAAGGTGTTAAATATCAATTCAACACAAAATATTCAAATAGCATAATGACATTATATTAAATTAACACCTAGGTATGTTCAAAAATTCAACACAAAAATTTTAATAACGATTCTGAGTTAACACAAAGTGTCTTTTTATTCTAAATATGATATTGACGCAATTAAAGATTTGTTCATTATTTCAGCGAGAAGGCTCGTGAACGGGATATCAAAGCTTCCAAATGCATTTGAAACTATCGAAAACTATCGGAACGGCTAGAAATTTTCAACGAGAACTCACGGAGACCGACCTGTGCGCACCGATAGAATTTTTTTCTGAAATATTCCGATGGATCCCGCTGAAAAATGGAGAAAAGAGAACAGTGGGTAACGTGGAAATACGTATTTCTTGTATTCCCGAGCGAGTCCGTCGCGTATATATACGTGACTACGCGACGAGAAGCTTAAAATAATCCACGCTTCGGGAACAAGTAGATTTTTCACACTGCGAACCCGAAGCGATCTCCCTCGAAATATCCGATACGTTGAATTGTGCACCATTGATCGCGATTATTCCCGTTGCATCAGTCCTCAATAATACCTACAAAGCGATAAGAAACGTTTTCCGAAAACATAATTCGTCAGTTAAAACAATAATTTTTTTCGTATGCGAGCAAAAATCGGTGACAGATTACTATAAAGAGTCTGTTTAATTCTGAATTAGAAAAAAATTAAGATTAAAAAGAGATTCTCAAATGCGTCGATTTAATTAGTTTTTATAGAAGTTATTTCCTATAGTATAAAACTACTATCCTATTTAAGTTCTTTTTGAATTTGACAGTTTTAGCTCGCTGTTATTGCGAAACGTAAACGGATGAAGTTAAAATAAAATATTATGCCGCGTAAAGTTTTCAGCAGAGCTCGAGGAAACTTCTGTGACGGGAGCGGGAGTCGGTTTACTCTAGACCTTATATTCGTCGAGAAAATGTAGCTGACGAGCGCCGCGAATCACAGATGTGTCAAGATGCATCCGCGTGAAAATCAACCTTAAACATTTTGGCGTTAAGTCGGCGGCGCATTTTCTCGCTTACTCAAGCTGCTTCTGTTTTCAAGTTTGCGAAGTAGTCGGAGAAGGCTGGACAGGCAAACAGAGGACGTTTTCTGCAAGTAATTCTTAACAGTCCGACTCGCATTTAGCGAGCACGTCCTGCTTAAATGAATAAAGATTCAAACGTTTAAATTTTCTCAAACAGATAATACATGTCCCGTTTGAAATAAAAATCGAACCATATAACATAACAACGATAATCGTCCAGAAATTTATATGTCCATTCGTTATTTCCGTGCGATATAAATCGTAGAGAAAATCCAGCTTATATCAAAGACCCCTAAATCAAAAGCTAACTACACAGGGCGTACAAAAGACAAGCGCATAACGATCCACGCCGGAAGAGCGTATCTCTTTCCAGTCGAGATTTATCGATCGACCAGGCCGGGTTCAAGCAAGCCGTGAACGCCGCGCCGCTTCCGCGCCTTCGATTCAATTTCCCGCGAACGAAGGTGGTTTATGATTTGTGGCACATATTTCCGAGGCATCGTGTGCAACCTCCACGGCACGGCGCCTCGCGACGCGGTATCATCGCGACGATGGAATTAACAGAGCAGCGCAACCTGCGCCATGAATATGAAACAGCTTCACGGGGTGCAGGAATAGGAAGCGCCTACCCTTGTATATAGCGGAATTAAAATCCTCCTCATAGAGACCCGGTTGCTACGCCCCGGCGATTGTCTCGCGGCTGCCGGAAACAGCATGTATTGGATTGATCTTTCAATTATCGAATCAAGACATTCGAGCTGCATTCTCTCTCGCGTTGCCTTATCTTGTTCTTACTCGCGCCCGACCGCGTCTTAAATCATGAGCGTAATAACCGCGCACGCGATAACGCGGGGGCTCCTAATAACGGTGGCAGGCCTCGCGATAAAAATGAGGATCACGTTGGTCGGGTTAAAGTTCTATAGTCGCCGCGCGGCGCCTCCGTAATTTATCAGACGGAAAATATGCTTCGCCGCAAGCCGACGTCCTTTATTTCCCGGAGATAATTTGTATCTGTTACACGCGCTTTATCGAGGCGACTCAACTTATCGTTATCTCTTATACTCGACTTACTTTCTTCTAAAGATTTCATTTATTTAATAAGGTGTAAAAAAAAAACAATTCTAAAAAGTCGAGCTATTATCTTAAAAGTATACCTATATTTTCAAAAGTGATATCGATAACCTTTGTAAGGGTGTATCCCGCAAGAATCGTATACAACAATATCTTAACAATGTATTTTGAAGATTAATTGTAATTAAAAATCGCAGAAATGTCGTAGTTTTGCCGATATAGGTATTATAGATGAACTAGCAAAGCGTAATAGCTGCAACATTTTTTTCGCGATTTTTAATTAAAATAAATCTTTTAATTTCATTTTGACAATAATTATCACGAAAAAATATATAAACAATCTTTAAGACTGTTCTCCTTTTATCAAAAATTGGTGAGGTCAGATGTTGGGTTAAATTTGAGAGAGAGAGAGAGAGAGAGAGAAAAGAGATCTCAAATTTTATTAATTAAATCAAGCTATAATTTTTTAATTTGGAATAAAATTTTATCCGATAACTAATGAACCAACCTCCCTCGCCATTGGATTTTAATATTAATTTTCTTTCCTCTTTACATGTTAATTTTTTCGTTTATATATAAGCCGGCAAGCATAAAATATAAATAGAAATATTTTCTTATTAGATCAATTTACCATATCAAATTTATTTCTAATTTAATATAGTAAAAAATATAGATTTTAATATTTTAATTAATTCGTGACTCACCAATACGATGTGCACAGCAGTGGAGTTTTAAACTACGTTACAAACTACTGACCTGTAAAATTATAAAATTGAAATTCAAGTTACAATAGACTTAATAATTACTATATTTTTTAATTAATATCACACGTAGTATTTAATTTTTTACTCTTGCCTACTCTTTAAAATGATATAATTAATTGTAATATTATTAATAATCTTTTAAAAATTTTTCCTTTTTTAAAATATTTTATATAAAATTCTAAATATGAATAAAATTCTTCTCTTATTTTTAATTAGATCAAATAAACTCGTTGAAATCAAATAAGTGCAATATCGCAAGTAACAATGTTTAATTACATTAAACATGTTTAATACATTAATAATCTCGAGTTGTGCTGTGTAGACGCCCGATGCCTCCTAGGCCTGCTCCTCCTCTCAGGTTTCTTCGTTGCACTCAACACTCGCGAAAACCCGATTGATTAAACGCGCTTGCACACTAATTACCAAGATACAACGATCACACAACACTTCGCAAACACTTGGGACGTTAATATTCGCAATGTAGAATCCTGAAAAATACATTAATTATTACAAAATTCATTAGTAAATGGATAATATATATTACGGATAATATATCAACCGAATTATTCAATTCGATGATCATTATCTCAATCTTAATCTCACAAAAGCGATAAATTGTATTTCGATCCGCGAAAGTTTCAAAGTGTGCCATACGAGAAATATATTCCAATGTAAGTGCCAAAAAAACAATTACCATTCATTTATTTTTTTTTAATATTTTTTTATCTTTTTTTCTTTTCTCTGTTTCACATTTTATACCTAAGACATTAACAGCAGTCGTACTGACGTCTCGCTATTTGCATTTCCACATTTTTATTTTCATATAACCTTTATGTAAAACTGTTCATACGCAATAAATTAAATTAAATTAAATTAAATTAAATTATCACATCGGAATGAAGATAATTTTCCATCCCTGTAACCATTAAGTAAACAGGTGATGTACCTACTCTCGTAAATAGTTATTCCCTTCTAACCGAAGAAGTTAATTAACCGTATAAGCTAACGTTCCCCATTCATTCGTAAGGAATAGTCTCGATTGCGTTTCGAAACATAAAACGGTGGTAGAACGAAGGGCAATTCGGACAACTAACCAGCTCGTTCAACCGTTGCTGTGCAAATGATAAGGTTGGAACGTTCCGTGAACGAAAAACAACTTGTTGTACACAAGCACCAAGAATTGTTTACATCAACGGCTGTTAGGAAATACTTGACACGCATTATATTATGCAGAAAATATTTCGTTGACGTATTATGAATTTAAACGGATAGACAGCAGAGAGAGAGCTATCCATTTACTTCAGTCTTTCAACTTATATGACTCTAGTGCGCGTATCACAGTGAGTGATAGTGTGACCTCGATCAGAACGGTAAGTAAGTTATTGTAAACTATATACCTTCCAATCGAGAAAGTATTTATGTGAATTGATATTCATTATTATTACATTCATTATTATTATCTTTTGTCTGAACGTCCCGAATAAAGTGAGAATTGAGATCGTATAATTTCGATAAGCTAAAGCTGGGACCGATAAATCAAAAGATTGAATCGTTGCAATAAACGCGGCAACTTAATTTTATTTTCACATTATTTTTAGAATCACACAATCTTACATCTCTTAAAACATAAGATGTTGGAAAAAAAGGATAATAATCAATTTTGTAATTATTCTTGTAATTTAAACAATAAATAATAGATTTAGTGATGCTTTTAATTATATTAAAAAAGATTGAATTGGTTTAATCATTTTTTTAAGCGAAGTATAACTAATCGACCATTTTTCTGTTTTTATTTAAAAAATCTTTTTAAAAATAGTTCCTTGAAAGAGAACGATATTTACAGATACTATTGCCCAACTTCGACTGGCCGGTGTAAAGTTGGCACCCCATTTTGAAAAAATCGATATTTTATACACAGTTCCGTTTGCACCCATAATAGTTCTACAGTTCCTGCTATAAGTTTTAACAATAGTTCCGCTGATTTAGCAAAAAAAAAATTTTTATAAATGGGATTCCAACTTCGCGTGGCACCCCAAGTATCGCAAAAATTAATTTTTGTCACGAAATTCTAAAGTTCTCGAAGAGTTCTACAGTTCCTAATAGGTTTCAGCGACAGTTCCGGCCTCTAAGTATATTTTTTAAAACAATTTTTTTAAGTGAGAGCCAGCACCCCACCGTAAGAGTAAAGTACCGCGTAACAGTCAGTTCTCGCCGACTTTTTGCTATTTTACTACAGTTCTACAATAGTTCTAACGCTTTCTGTAGATTTTTCAAAGAGTTCTGGCCTCTACGTATTTTTAAACAATTTTTTAATGTCAGAACTGGCACTCCACTACAAGAGTAAAGTACCACGTAACAGTTCCCGCCGATTTTTTGCTATTTTCCTATTGTTTTGCAATAATTCCAACGCTTTCTAGAGTTTTTATGAAGGTTCCTATTTTTAAAACAGTCACTGGTATGCGAAAACTATCAAGGACTGCCATAAAACGATAGGGACTATCGGCATTGCACACTTATAAAAAATATGCTACCAGCAGTCAGATCAAAAAATTATTTAATGATACGTAAGGGCGAGAAATTTATGCGAGACATATTGAAAGCGTTAGAACTGTTGCAGAACTATTAGAAAAACCTGAAATATTATTTAGGCGTTCCATTACATGGTATTTTACTGTTGTGGTGCGGTGCTGGCTCTGACATTAAAAAATTGTTTAAAAATACGTAGAGGCCAGAACTCTGTGCAAAACCTACAGAAAGCGTTAGAACTATTGTAGAACTGTAGGAAAATAGCAAAAAGTCAGCGGGAACTGGCTGTTACGTGGTACTTTACTCTTATAGTGGAGTGCTGGCTCTAACATTAAAAAATTGTTTAAAAATACTTAGAGGTCAGAATTCTGTGCAAAACCCACAAAAAGCGTTAGAACTATTGTAGAACTGTAGTAAAATAGCAAAAAGTCGGCGAGAACTGACCGTTACGTGGTACTTTACTCTCGCGGTGGGGTGCTGGCTCACTTTAAAAAATTGTTTAAAAAAAAATATTTAGAGGCCGAAACTGTCGCTGAAACCTATCAGGAACTGTAGAACTCTTTGAGAACTTTAGAATTTCGTGACAAAAATTAATTTTTGCGATACTTGGGGTGCCACGCGAAGTTGGCACCCCATTTATAAAATTTTTTTTTTTTTTAGCTAAATCAGCGAAACTATTGTTAAAACTTAGCAGGAACTGTAGAACTATTTACCTTAATACTTTTATGCACAGAACTATGAGACTAATCCACTGGCGTAATAAAAATACATCGTTGCTTAAAAAAAAAATGCAATTAGTAATATGCAACTACATATCTTTCATAAAACAACTCTCTCTCTCTCTCCCCTCTTTCTCTCCTCCTCTTCCCCCCCCCCCCTCTCTCTCTCTCTCTATTGTATTCATCTATTGTTCATTATTAATAAGTTTCCGTTAAATTCATTATTAATAAGTTTCTAATTAATGTTTATTTTTTACAAATAAGATTTTTTTATAAAAATCTCTCCTTTCTATGAATATTCTTCACACCTATTGTATTTATGTTAAAATTTTCGACTTTAAAGTTGAATATTATACAGTGTCAAAAATTAATTAACGAAAATAGTTATCTAAAATATTTTCATATTCATCAAGAAAATGTGAATTGTTGTAAAATAAATATTGATTTCTGCTTCTTGTAAACATATTTTTCTTTTTTAATAACTATTCTTTACGAACATTTTAATATGTAATTTTATCGGAAATCTGCGATAAAAAAACTTTGTTGTAAAATATAAAAATTAAAATTTTACAAATATTGTTATAATCTTTACATTTTATAGAGTAAAATCTCATTCTAAGAGAAATACAATCATTTTCACTCTTCTCCAAAAATTGCTGCATTTTCGCTCTCTTGGAGTGATTTTACTTCAAGAAATTTAAAGCGTAACGTGCTTATTTCGTTTAATATTTATTTAGTTCCTACTTTCCTTTTTAATTTTTAAATCTGTAATGTTTTCAATGTCAAAATAAATCGGAAAACACAATTAATAATGTCCACTATGCTATTAATAATAGTGATTTCAATTAGGTTGTAAAACACAAATAATCGCTTAGGTAAAAAACTGAGATGACTCCTGGGTTAAACTATTCATAATAAGATTCGAAGATCTTATATATGTGAACTGTATCTCTCATAAAACTACAAACAGAGAAACGTTTTCAAATAAACATTTTAAATTTCACAATATACAACTATCGAAAATTGCAAAAGGACTTTTCGAATTCTTATTTGTATCTTCCAATCGCGTTCCATTCCGTTTGATGCTATTCCATTTTATATCGACAAAATGCTTAAACATTGTCTTCTGCACAGATAGATGAAATCGCGAGGGAAACCTGTTGAGAACGACGTATAATATCAAGTTTGCGAAAAGATAAAAAGGCAGGACGCGATATGCTTCCTCGCTAGAAGGATACTTGCTTTCGCACGCTTACGGTTTGCCGCCGTGTCGAATATATTTGACTGGAGATCCGAGAATGGAGATAGAGTTAAAAGCTTTCATGTGTTAGAAATGCTGGACATGCAATATTTCCGCGATGCTTCGTCGTATTTTTTACCCTTTTTTTATATTTTTTACACCATTTCTCCCGCAATGCGCAATCCGTTCGCGATTAATCGCGATATCATTTCTCTATTACATATGTTCCTATATCGGGTAACACCGATGAAACCAAATATTTGCGCGTATCGTTGAATAATATAAAATAAAATATCCATATCAAATATAAATAAATCTAGAGACAAATTGAACTTTATAACCACTGAGCTTCGCAAAAAATTGCCATTTAAAAAATTGCATATTTTGCATTAAATAAAAAGTGCGTCGGGCGTTACTCGTTATATCTCAACGATCCACTCACGTTTTATGTGAATTCGAGAGCGTAAAAAAATAGCATACTGTATCACTTCGTGGAAAAAAATTTATGATAATGTGGGAGAGAGTGAGAAACGAAACAAAAACTAATGTTTGAGTTACACGAGATCATTCATGACACATATGTATCGTCATAAAATTGCTATAAAATGCGACAGCAGGTTGAATTATAAATAAATAGCTAGGAGAAAGAGCACTTTATAATCCACAGACATTATTTTTATCCGTCGGGTTCTAAATAAAGAAAAATCGTTAGACGCTTGTTTTTTTCTCTAGCAGATTTATATATTGATCATAATTTATCACGAATCTTGTCTAGTATATATATATCCACCCTTCATTTTTTTTATGCGCTTTAACACATAGCCCTCCGTCTGGACGAAGTTTACGGCCTTGAACCTCTATTGTTCATAAGTTTTCCACCCATCGATCATCCGTCCGAGCGCGGCACCTCTCTGGAATCTATTACTAACCGAGATGCAGGTACGTATAGTTGGTACGCAAAGATGGATTAGACAAATTAATAGTCATCTTCTCGCGGCGCTCCGCGGGCCTTCAAAATACATCATTTTCCCCGTGGTACATTTTCTCAAACACGGATGATGCGCGCGAGGTAACTCTTCCCTTTCCTAAGAGAAAAGGAAAGGAAAGAAAGAGAGGAAGCAGATATCGCGGAGCCGGCATTATCCCGCGACCGTTACCGCGGACAGATTTACGGCACTGAAAGATCTCAAATCTCGATGGTATCTACCAACTCATATATTCTGCATACATTCTGAATTCAAAACATGCACTTCGAGACGCTCTTAACTCGCGAATGTAATCTGAATTTACGCCGTTCTCTATAGATGAAAGGTGGCAGCGAAAAAAGAAATGCATTATCAATGTGATGATTTGAAAGCATTCTCTTTTAAGGCAGAAATTTTATAATTTTTCATCACTTGGATAATTCGTTCTCTCAATATGAGATTTCATATCATCTCTCGAATTTTTAACGACCGCAAACATTATTTTATATGTTGCGTCCACTTTCTCGAATTTTTAACGACCGCAAACATTATTTTATATGTTGCGTCCACTTTCTCGTGATTCATCCTTCCTGGCTGATGTCACGTAAATTTAAAAGGTCCGACAAGGTGAAGCCACCCCCGTTGATATACAGGGAACGACAAAGCTTTCCGCTGCCCGTACTGCCCTACAGGGAAATCAAGGACCACGACTTATCCTTCTTCCCCTAGAGCTACGCACCGACGTAACACACCACTTGATGTTTCACTCTGTAGCTTTATATTGCGAGACGTAGCCACATTCAGAATACGAGTAAGGCAGTAGATGTTACCTCTGTTTTTAGAAGGCACATCATTATGTGCACTCCCAATTCCGGTTTTATAAGTCCTCATAAAGAAAATACATGAATTAAGAAATAAGACCAAAAAATATTTGTTGGATTTAACTAAAAAAATAATATGATAAAAGATATTAGAGAGAGAGAGAGAGAGAGAGAGAGAGAGAGGGGTCAATTAACGAACAAGAGAGAGAGATAGATGTTTGTTTCTTAAAATGATTATAATTATACTTGTTAATTATAAATATGATATAATTGATAAATATAATCAGAATTGTTTAAACAAACTGATATCCATTTTGACCTAATAATAACTGGCTTTGTTACATTATTATTGACACGAGCTAAATAAATTTAACTCAATTGAAAAAATAATAACGTTAATGACAATACAAACAAGATAATAAAATTGTTAATTAAATAGCTGAGTTAAAAAAATGTATTAGTTAAGAAAGCTCTTGTTTATTCAAATTTTGTAATGCCTAGAGCTATCGGTGTATGATCCATCAGAATATTAAGTCATCTATAAACAACAAGTCCATTTTTATAAATAGTTTAGAAAAAGAGCGACATCGTAAAACTGATCGATTCTCGTCGTTGACACTTCGGTCGGCTTTGTAACAAAATTGATTCGTTGCAAGCAAGTTGCAGAGTTCTCCGACTCCGACACCCTAATTAAGTTTCCATCCTAATGAAAGTGTTTCACCGCAAAGTCTACCGACGAGAGTCTACCGCCGCTCAACCGCACTCAACCTCCCGGACAGTGCAAATCTTTTCTTAGGACTTCTTGGAACTTGAAAGAGATGTCTATACGAAAACGATTAAGTCCAGCCACGCTCACTCAGGCAAAACATCAAAGCCGACCGATCTCAATTTCGTCCTACATCAATTGCTTTTTATTTAAATTAAGTCGAGTAAATTTTATTCGAGTCGTCTACTTAAATATTTAAAGCCCGACCAAAACTGAATCGAAACATTAGACTACATGTCAAATTCAACCGAAACCGAAACCAAAATTTAAAAATAGAAATCCTATAAAGGCCACATGTATAGACACACATGCCCATATGTTACATACTTTTTCTTCATAAATATCATAATTTATTGAAATAATTAAATTTCGGCCGAAATCGAAAACCGAAATTTTGATTGCGTCAATTTTGGCCAAAGAATATTAGTACTTCTTCTTCATAAACATCATAATTTAATAGAAACAATAATTACACATATTAAAATTAATATTTATAAAAAGAAGCTATATGATTCCAGTCGAAACTGACGCATAATGAATGTTCGTTTTCAGTTTCAGTAAAAGTTTCGGTCGAACTCTATAAACATTTATAACTAAAAATTATTAAGTTAACATATCGATAACCTTTTCGTCAAAAATGGCACAGATCAAAAACATGATATTTTAGTTACTACTCCATGAATTAATTAAATAAACATTACCCTATCACACAATTATCAAAAAACGAACGTCTGCCTAACTGCCCCCCCCCCCTTAACCAAATCTTTATGAATAAATTATATAATAATGCATTATTTATACACTTTCAAAATCCGCAAAAAAAAATTTTTGCGTTCATTTCGTTTAGCTAAAAAAAAATTTTTTTGTAGGGGGGCTGAGTAGGGTGTCAGTCAGCCCCTCAGCGTGTTAATAACAACCGACTTGGAAAATCAGATACACAGGATTTATGCGCTATTTATGCGTTTTCATATTCACATAGTCTTAATTTTTGTACTGCATCCCTTAAGGCAAATCCTCTTGGAGCAAACAGTCATATTCATCTCTAAGTTGTTTAAAATGGCAAAATTACATTAACTATGTAAAATGTATCTTCGATTTATGCGCTACTATTTCCAAGCAATTTCGATTTTTGCGCTGCAACCCTTAAGGGATTTTCCTTTTGGAGCAAACAGTAGTATTCGTTCTAAAAAAAAAAATTTTTACAATTCTCTTAATAAAATATACTCGTACACTTTAACTGCACTCAGAGAAAGGTTTCTTCGATTTAAAGAAATGTTTCTTTGCTATAAATTTTATTTGATTTTAAAAATAATGTTTAAATCAAAGAAATGACGTTCACAAATCAAAGAAATTTTTTCTTTAACCATATAGCAGAGAAACATTTCTTTAAATCGCAGAGATCTTTCTCTGGGTGTGTGCAAAATTTTTTATTTATGCGCTATGAATTCCAAGTAATTGCGTTTCTATTAAAAAATCAGAGATGATAATGTAAAAGGGGTTTTGAAGAAGGTAGAAATGATGATGCATAACATAAAACGGTTTTGATGAAGTGTTCGATGAATACAAGTAATATTCGAAAAAATGAATGAAAATACCCATTCGCATATATTTAATTTTTATACATTAAAAAACGAATAAATATTTTTAATAACGTAATTGCTTGAATACATATCGCATAAATAAAAAATATACTTTGCACAGTTGAAGCATGCATTTTCACAATTTGTATATAATGACTTAAATACAAATATTACAGTTCGCTCCGCAAGAGGGAAGTCCCTTAAGGGTTGCAGTGCAAAAATCGAAATTGCTTGAAAATAGTAGCGCATAAATCGAAAATATATTTTGCATAGTTAGATAGCATAATTTTGCAATTTTAACCGACTAAGGGATGAATATGACTGTTTGCTCCAAGAGGAAGTCTTTTAAGGATTGCAGCGCATAAATCAAAGATATATTTTCCATAATTAGATAGCGTAATTTTTTGCAATTTTAATCGACTAAAGGATGAATATGACTGTTTGCTCCAAGACGAAAGTCCCTTAAGGGATGCAGCGCAAAAATTGAAACTACGTGAATATGAAAGCGCATAAATAGCGCATAAATCCTGTGTATTTGATTTTCTAAATCGGTTGTTATTAACAAATGGAGGGTCTGACTGACAGCCTACTCAGCCCCTCCCCAACAAATTTTTTTTTAGCTAAACGAAATGAGCGCGTAAAATTTTTTGCAGATTTTGAGAGCGCATACAGAGCACATTATTATATTCATAACTCGAAAAGGGTTTTAAAAGAATGTTCATTACAATTGAGAAAATGCTTTTTTATAGTTGTGAAACAAAAATGACTAAACTAATATTTGATCCTGTCAAGCTAATATATTCTTTTTGCTAATGTTATTTAATTAATCAATAATTTTTTATCAAAATGAAAAACAGTCTTTTTCCTTTTCTGGAAAATTTAATTTTTTAAGTTGTGTCACTTTTGAAGTAAAAAAGCGATATATACTGTTTATTATTCGTGTTTAATTTTTTTCACGGGGATTGCATAATACAATTGTCACATTCCGCGAATTATATCTTTAGACGATGTAATTTCAATTCATCCCACAACTTTCATTCTAAAATTCAGTTCTGAAATTTGTAGCTTATAGAAAACGCTCTACAAAATGGAAAACGAAAAAATACGAGGCAGAAAACCCTGTGGATTAAGACATTCGACGACCGGCAGAAACCGATAACCTTTTCCAGCGGACCAGTTCCATGTGTCTACGTGTTCCTTACAGGGAATGGGCTGGAGAGGAACAGAGAAAGGAGAGTACGATAAGGTAGCAGACGCCCGGGAGTCTAAGCCGGAAGGATCAAGGGCGAAGGTGCAAAGACGGAAACCTCCGTCGACCAAAGCTCCCAAATCTGAGAGTTGCTGATCCTCGAGCAAACTGGATTGCTATTTACATAGAATACGCGCGTGCATCTCGGGAATGTCAGCGTTGACTTTCCTGGGGACTCCCGCCTTGATCTTCCTCCGGCACTCAAATCAAAGGTCCGGGATACATTATGCCGCACGACCCTTCAAGCGCGCGCATTGTCCCTGAGAATTCCGTGTGCACCGTTAATTATGAATTGGCTTGACGAACTCCGTCGTACTCGCGTCTACGATTTCCCCGAGCGCGCTGAGATGCGTCTTGCACATCGATGAGAGATTGAATACAATGCCGAGAAATTGAATCGTAACTTCGAACTGGTTCCACGAGCATCCGATAGAGTCGCAACTTCGTCCGCCGTTACAACGTCACTTTCAATTATTAATTTTAATGCGTGAAAGACGAAAGTACATTTAAAAGGCAAAAATTATGAAAATTGCATGGAAACATTACGACAAAAAATGTAGCGCGAATACTAGGAATTGAATTAGTGTGAACTTTTTTGCTAAATATTAAAAAATCAAATCAATTCTTTAAACTTAAAAATAACATGTTGATTTTAACTTCCAAGTTCATCAAAATGTATTGTTTTTATATAAAACATGTAAAAAAAAAACAATCACAAATCCATCCATTCCTGTGATTGAATTATTCAATTTCAAAATAAACAACAACGTATTCATAGTAACGTATGCGCTTAGTAAATATTAATAAACTAAATTGGAATCGAATTAATACGTTACTTGAATTAAATTATTTAACTCTAGTATTTTATTAAATTAACGGAATATTGAATAAGAACAGTAGCGACCTATATACAGGAATAATTAAAAATAATATACATATTTCATCAACTAAATTATTTAAATTTCCATTGTTTTATTGAACAATCGATATATCGATTAGAAGCAGTGGTGACCTATAAAAATGATTAAAAATAATTAAAATCCAGTATAATTTGACATAAATTTAACAACGTGAAAACTACTTAATTTTGTCGTTACATCTCGCCTCACCGAGAGAGAAAGAAAGAGAGAGAAAGAGGGGGGAGGGAGGAAAGGGGAGGGAAGGAGACAGATGCACTATAATTTTTTAAAGCAGAAAATTGCGTCGTTAATATGCTATCGAAATATTGCCGTCGTTTCCCATACAGATGCGTAATAGATGAAACAATAATAAATAACGCACCGAACCTACCAATAAATTACCATAAATCCCACAACAGAATAAATTGTAAAATACGTTCGCCATTATTATACGCACACGCGCACAGTCCGCACCAATAACTGCTATGTGCGCTGCTCGCCTTTCGCGCGCGCAATAAATCTGTCACGCCGCGTCACTACCGTGCGTTTCATCGCCGGCAACAACAACGGAAAAAAAATGATTACTGCGAGCGAAGCGTTTTCGTGATAAATCCATCCCCCGAGCCTTCGCACGAGTGACTCGATAGCCGAGGCTGCCTACTTTCTGCGATACCTGGAACGAACGGTCGGTACTATGATCACCGTGCGCCGATACAATCCGAATCGACGTCGTTCGAATATCTAATACATCGCCACGTAAATCCATAGGTGCGATCCAATGTAAGTTTATAACATATATGTAATAGACTATGCGCTTCCACTGGAGACATGAGGACAATGTAATAGGAAAAGGCAATAGTTGCTCAGATGGTTTTTTTTATTCATTTGTGCCATGTGTGACGGACAGAGTAACAGACCACACATATATCTATGTCCTTTATGGATTGTCTTTACCCATACAGTACACTTTATCCGAGAGATATCCCGGAAACATCCTTAAGACATTCAGAGACCATATAGGGACGTTCTCTAGATATTGCCTTGCTCGCGTTTGCAGTAAAAACGCGTGGTTTCCTATATATTATTAGGTGTTAAACTTAATTCCTGCCGTTTTTCGTCTCTAAAATTGATTTGTTTCGAAGGGAAGATGAGTGAATACCTTAATCGAAGTAATTTCCTCCATTTTCTACTTTATTACTAATTAATAATACTTTATTAATAATACTTTGATTAAGGTATTTCCCTTCGAAACAAATCAATTTTGAAGACGAAAAACGGCAGGAATTAAGTTTAACACCTAATACAAAAACTTACAGCAACATATATGCTATAAAGTTTATAATGTTATTACAATATTGCTGGTATGTTACAATGTTGCTAAAACGATCTGTGCATGAGCTATTATTGTATTGATGATTTCCAGCAAGAGACACAGTATAACATAGTAATCATTTCGTCCTTGGCAAGTAATAAAGATGTAATGATTCACTATGCATGTTACATTGTGTCATCTGTACCTCTCGTTGAAAAGTATTCTATATAAATGTTTAGCGTTTTTCAACCTTTTTATCAAATTTTTCGGTACATCATTAGGTGCACATACTTCAGCATTCAACCCATAAAGGCCCGTCTACAATACACGGAATAAGAAGTAAGAGTAAGAAATTGACCAATCACAGTCGATTATTCTTCTCACATTTGACTGTGATTGGTCAACTTCTTACTCTTACTTCTTACTCCGTGTATTGTAGACGACGCCTAAGACTTTTAGATCAGATATCGCTAACACTATACATTCAAAAATAAAAATTCTATTTTAAAAGTAATTTTATTGCATTAATGATGATGATATCGCTTTACTTAAAAGAGTAAACATAATATAATTTAAATTCAATTTTTAAAACATTTTTTTACCTCGCGCACCTTACTCGCTTTTTTATTTATTTCTAAATTTTTTTTGCTTCTTTTTACCATCTCTAAAATTTTCGTACATCAATCTGCGGCACATCGGTTGAAAGACTCCGGTCTGCAGTAAGAGCTTTCAGCCAAGACCATCGACTCTTCCTGCCTGTTCACTACATCCAACGTGTCCTTCGCGGAATTGGTCCCCACGGCCGTTAGAGTCCATTTTCGTATGACTAACGTGTGGACACTTATTCTTTCGCGACAGTGTGGCAACGTTATCGGTATGACTAAACGTTCCCCCTTGCTGTGTTATCAAAATGGAGCTGCACATTTACGGACGGAAAATGATACCATTCTATTTTCGAGAGAATTATCACCAAAAGCTCTGATGGCGGAGAAACTTCGGATACATCGCAGCTATTAGCCGTATTCATAATTTAAATAAATAATCATCTCTTCAATCTAACAATATAATGAAATATCCTTTGCCATGTTTATTTATAGACTGCAGAAACAAATAAGTATTAATGTACTCAAAATTATCAGAACTTTCGAACACCCACTTATTTATCGAGCATTACTCACACAAAGTTGAATTACGTTAATCGTACTAATTTTATTATCCTCGCGCATATATATTATTCAGTTAGAGCACCGAGAAGGAATGAAATATTGCGGGAAATCAAAATTAGTTAACCCCTAAAGTATCACAGATAAGCGGAGACAGTCAATCAGGGCTGTATTAGCGAAGCTTGATGGTAGCGTAAATCAAGCCCCGGATAATTCAAGCGCTACATAAATCAACCCCGATTCAATTGCACGACACACCAATGTCGAGGGGCGGCATCGTTCTCGCTATCGCGATGTCGTGGTGCGAAATTTTGTCGCGATTTGTCGACGGTAATTCATGGCAAATCTTGAACGTGACATGCGGATCCGAAAATGGTTCTTACGTTAATTCCGGCCGCGCCCGTTTTATTCATCGCCAAAGATGGACTGTAAGACACGCGCTTAATTAGCGCTTACATGGGGATCGAGGGAAGGGCGCAGAGAGAGAAAGAGAAGGAGCAATCGCGAGTATTTGCATATTGTCGGGAACGGTAGGCAATTACAGTAATCCCGTCTCGGCAGGACCTTTAATTCTATGGACGATTAATTTTGTGGATCCGGTAATCCCGCGGTCTCGAGCGCTCGTCCTCGTATCTATATCCTTCTTAACCCACCTTCTTCCTCATTCTCTTACGTCGAGAAGGCCGTCTCTTCCAAGCGGAGGAACGAGAGCTTTAAGCACACGCGAAGTTGCTGTCGGAACCGTGGAAAAAGAAATCGGTAACTTGAAATAGTATCCAATGGCACGGTACGCTCGCATATCTTCTGATAAATTTCCTCTAATCTACGATTTCGTCATTAACTTCTGACAGCTTCGATGCATTTCATCGTACTTCACAATTGACTATACCTATATATATTCAACGCGAAAATTACATTGCTACGAATTTATTCGCATGCACGCCATAAATCGTGCTCATTAATTAACTGCTCTACACGGAAAACAACACGTATGCGAGCACTCTATTTATAATTCATGTATTTACTTGCGGCACGTAATCACTCTCTTAAAATAATATTCGAATGCTGCCTCGCGAAGAGCATGTCAATATTTAGTGTTTACCGGTAAAAATTATCTCGACATGATTAATTGTGGATTATAAGGATGCATCAGGTGTACAATATCTGCAAATAAGTGACTTAAATTGTAAAGGAGAACATTAAAAAGAGACCAATTTCTGCTCAAAAAGAAACAGTATTTTTTATATAGATTTTGATCTGAACATGATAAAGTTATTAAAAAGTTATTAAAAAGACGTTTTGTGAATACCTCGAAAATTAATCAAGAACATTGAATACATCAATACGATAAAGAACGCCATTTATAGCGGTCAAAGTTAAATGTTTCGAATAATACACACACAATATTATATATTCTTCATTAAATCAATTTATTTCAGATATGATGGCGCGCCGATAACTTTCGGACTTTCAACACAATCAATCTGAAACGCTAATAATCCCCCTAAATTAAATTAGAAAAACTGTAAAGAACTTATTGCGAAAAATATTACCTCAGTCAGGATTCGAATATGATCGACCTCTCGACTTTCTGGCGCGAGTGTCAAGAATATTGAAATTTGGATAAATACACCATATTCGTGATCAATTTTGTTTCCCAAACGCTACAAATTTTGCTTTTAATAATTTTATCGTGTCCAGAAGGTCAAAATCGACATAAAACACTATCTTCTATTTATATTTTTTGGGCAAAAATCGACCCCTTTTTAACATTCTCCTTTATATTTTCCGTATAAAAATAAATTTTATATACATGTGAAACAGTTTAATAAAGTCAATATTTAATATTTAATAATATGATTTTATAGTTTAAATGGAAATTTTCTCATTTTATCATAATTATTTTTAAAAAATATGTTTACTTTTTATTGAAAAAATTTTTAATCGAGTTAATCGAAACTTTTTATATTATTAGTATACACTGTGTGTGTGTGTGAAACAAAATTTACTAAATCTTAATACATATATTTCTTTAATAGTACTAAATAATAGTACTAAATAAACATTTACTTACAGTAAATAAATTTACTCAAAACAATGATAGTTAAATCAAATTAATGATTCTTTTTATCAAATAAATATATATTTACACTTAGTAAATATTTACTTATTGTTGGAATTATTCGAACAAATATTTATTAAAATTTAGTTTTTTCAATTTAGAAAAATCGGTAATTTTTTAATTCTGTTAAAAGATATATACAACACACACACAAAAGATATAACACATTCTTAACTAAAAACAAGTTACAAAGTTCAACGTAGCTTGTGTGATGAATAAAACGATTTTGTTTCGTTGCATTTAATAAATGTTAATATGAACAGAAGAAGGGCATGTATCGCTGCAGGTTGCCACGAGTTTGTGCGACATTTATTATGGCCCTTCTACTTAAAAGGTATATAAGTGGTTCTCCTTCGCGAACGCTGCTGACTAACGTTTTCCTACGGGAAGAGCGTCACGATCAAAAGTTTATTTTTTTCCAAGGCGGTGAATTTTATCTCTCGCTTTCTCTCTTTCTTTCTCTCCCTCTCTGCCTCACGTAGTCGGCTTTCAAGATATACTTGAAGTAGCCACTACGTGACCTTTGAACTCTGTACGAAGCAAAAGTTACAGGACACAGGACGCGCGTGGACCGAGAGCCTGAAGGACCTTCCTCGCCGCTACATCAACCTCGATTACTCCACCTTCCGCTCTTAACCTCCTGTTCTTCCACCCTCGGCGACCACATCGCGGTCCTTCCGGAATTACGGCCAGAGACCTTTATGTCTCGATCCTCGTGCTTCCGCGACAGAATAACAGATCGTACTCTTCCGGCCATACCGCGACGCTTCGCGATTTTCTGTCCGGGCCATCGGAGCGAGATCAATGTTTCAACTCATCCATTCTCTTCCCGTGGTGATTCTCAAAATACTAATACAGACCTCGGTGGAACATTTTATGTCCACCGTGCAACATCGTATATAGAAATACGAAAGTTATTAGATTAAAGTAGAAGATTCCGTGTTCTTCTTGGTTCTTTTTCTTTCCCAGTAGAAATTCTTGAAGAAAAGTTCCGATAGAGAGTAATGGCAACCATTGATATTCATTTTAGAACATTGCACTAAAAAATTATTCGGTCTATCGCAAATAAATCTTTAATAATTTTCTGGTCTATGTAAATTCATAAAATTTTCTGGCGAGTTGTTTTTTAGCAGAGCACAGCCTTCACTGAGAAAAAAAATCGAGGAATGCAAATGCGAAAGAAGAACGTTCTTTGCCGATATTCAGCCGATAATAACCGACTTTTTCGCGATTCAACATCGCTTCGAGTTATTCCGATCCATTAATAATAACGATAATTATTATAGCCGCGTTCGTCCTTTCGTAAAATGATCGATTATTCCCGCGACGTTAATTCCAGCTTTTTTCTTCCAGTCGTTTTTTAATATCGATTATCGCCAACCGGCCAACTCGGTCGGGAGAAAGATAAAATTTTAAATGGCACTACTAACTGGATTACTCAGTATAATCGAATCGGTCCGCGAGCTTTGTCAATTTGGAATCTAACAACTTTAGCATACTCCGTGAAAAACGCGGTTAGTTCATACTCTAAGTTCGTTTCGCTACAAATTTTTTGACAGAACGGGTAAAAATATCGGCGGAAAACGTGTATAAAGAGAGCGTTAACGTATGCAGATTATGTCAGGTAATAGGAAAGATAGAAAGATAGAAAACTATAAAATATAAAATAAAAATTTAAAACCTCGATGTAACTCTCCATAAAAAAGCATAAAAATTATAGATATGCGATGTATTTAATGTATGTTATATTCGTTTTACATTACTTTACATTGTCCGACAGAATTAATTTTTACTGTACCACACAGAATTAATTTTTACATACTAGATAAAAACGAACTAATAATACTAACAAAATTGTCCTCAATACGTGGCTAATAAATAAACAATAGAAACGGTTGAGCATATGTCACACACTAGATCTTGTTAGTGAAATATCATTAATTATTATATACGAATATATTAATGATATTTCACTAACAAGATCTAGTGTGTGGCATATGCTCAACCGTTTCTATTGTTTAATAATACTAACTAATAATAAAAGAGAAATTAATTTTCCATTTTATTTCATTTCCATCCCTAACTAAAATCCCTAATTATTCTATATATTATTTTCTTTTCCTACCGGCAGCTACAGATTTCTATAAAACACATTGCGGGTACCCAGACAGAAATTTCAAGCATATTTTGAGCAATTACTAGACAGTTACATTAACTCTACTTATAGTAACTGACAATGAAAAGTAAAATTACTAGGCTTCTAATCTAGATATAACATTTTGTCTGCATCAAAAGATTTTACTGCATACAAAAGACTGTATATAAAATCTGAATCTATTTACTAAATAAAAACTGGACTGAATAAATGAAGTATATAATATTTTACTAATAATATTTATTTACGACGCCGTCATTATTCTGTTTGGACAGAGTTATCTAATAATACTAATCGCGACAATGATCTTGTTAAATGAATAATTTTGGTTAATTCTTAAGTGTTTTTATGCGGATTCTGAAAATGAAGTTAAAATTTATTCTACTAGCTCCAGTTATTTGTAATCGAAATATTTCTTTTTAAAACTTATGTATATTTTCTAATAAGTTGTATATAGAACCTTTTTCTTAATTAAAATAATTAATTTTTCTTTGAAACTGTCCATAACGAAAAAATGATATTAAATTCAGTAGCTATTCCCTATGCATTATTTATTTATGCCTAGGCAGAAAGAAATAGAGAGAGACAGAAAGAGGAACTTTTTAATGCATATATTTATAATATATATAAATATTATAATATATACGAAATATCCTATCAGATTAACTTAAAATTAAAAAAGGAAATTTTATTCAGTGTAATTTCTCTTTTTTTTTTAAGATGTCGTGGTTAATAACTAAACGTTGTCACTAACAAATAATTATTCATATTTATAATAAATATTTTGTATAACATATTAATTTCAAAGAAAGATGCTAAGATTAGTTGAATTTTGAGCATTTAGTGGTTTTAAAATATGAAGAACATTTTAATGTAAAGAATAAGTATTTTCAGCACATTATGCTGCTTTATTTATTATTTCTTTTTTAATGCTGTTTTATATGCATGTGCAGGATTTTTCTCTTTATATACAAATAAAATAACAATATACCGAAAATATAATATACTTATTCTCGTTCTCTATATTCAAAATATTGCTCAAAACTTAATCAATTTTAGAAAATTTTTTAAAAACGTCATTTTTCACAAAATGCTTATTATAAATATAAATAAATATTATTCGTATAGAAATCCTATAATAAGAGTTTGACAAAAGCGGATAAAAATTAGCGAATAGATACTCTCTAAAAGTGAAAATCAATGTATACTGACTTCAGTCTACACAACTGATGTAATTATCAGCGAATATTTACTGTTTCTCAGTAATAATACATTGATTCACTTTTAGAGAGTTAGCTATCTATTTCTTTCTGCCCTTTGTCCTCTCATTTTCTCTTACTTTTCAAAAATGTACGAATCATTCCAAATGAATAGTGACAACCAATCAAAAAATTAATCCACTTTGGCCAGACTTATAATTAGGTCTCTATCTAATTATTCAATATTAACAGCGCTACCTCCCAAAAATAGAGGGAAATATTGGCCAACCCAAAATATATACGAATAATAAATAATATCACGGAGGAGAAAAGCGAAGTACAGAATAAGCGGTGAATAACGGATGCAAATTACGATTTATTCTTGTAAGAGAGAGGAAAGTTCATTAACTCTGAGATTGCGAGAAATGAAAGCGGACGAAAAGCGAAAGAGATATTACGTTGATATATCAACAATTAAAAAAAATATTTATCTAAAAATGTCCATTTTTAATGCTTGTATCTTGTTTGCCTAAGCCAAGCATTGTGTTGGCTGTTGTTTGTCGTAACTAAATATTATACAACGCGCAAATATCATTGAAGGCAAGCTATTCCGGAATCTCAAACACATATGATAACGCGATATACCAAGTTAATTTCGCATTTTCGTGTCTATACGCCGTACTCTGTCATACGGTAAACGAAAGATATTCTTCAAATTACAGTTTTTCACAACCGCCAGTCGCGTTTCATCATCGTTACGGCACGCCCGGAATGATATGAAAGAAAAAGCAAACACGTCGTAACTTTTAATCGATATAGTCGCAATCTAATTTCACAGAGACATATATATAACATTTGATGAGAAGGAACAACGCTAATCGCGAGCGCGAACACGCCGCTTTCCACTATGTGTCATAATTCTTAATCACGATATCACGGCGACGGTCCTAGTCTGCGGTTAATTAAAACAGCGAACGTCTCGGTTCTAGCTTTCCGAGCCCTGGCCTTGAAATTAACACGGCAGTTTACGGTCCGTGTTTACTTCGCATCCCAAGTTTGCATATTCCCCATTACGTAGCCTGTATACGTACGCATGTAACTCACCCTCGCAATGTGTATGCGTGCACATACTCGCGTGCAGTCGTTTCGCGTACAACCAGAAACCCGGAGGTCCCGCAGGACCCGTGATATTAGTCCAGCTTAAGATACAACTGCGTGAAGCCGGATTGCCTTGAGAGAGAAAGAGAAAGAGGGGAAGGGGGATGAATTAATTACGAATAAGATGTCGGTAACATGAGACACATTATACTTTGCGCGGAAGCAGTAACTTCGTTCTACTTCCTAAGTAGCAAAGCAGGGTCTTAGATTCGCACGTATGCTTCAGAGAACTGTTTCAGAGCTGTTAAAAAACAATAAGCTCTTACTTTGCAATTTACTTCAAACAAACTTCACTTGAACAAAATTTCACATATTAATCTTCAATATTTACACGAAAAGAACAGTTTTGCTACAGAGTACCTAAAAATTTAGCTAAATACAGAGATATTTAAAAATAATTTTATTAGATCATCAAAATATCTAATTATATATAGGAAACTCAAGCATGATAATATTGCAAAAAAATTGTTATATTCTAGAAATCAACTTGAAGTTCTACATAATTATTTTAATATTTAAACAAAATTATTTTCACATCTGTATCTAGTTAAATTTTTAGATACTTCAGCAAAATCGTTCTTTTCGTGTAGAATACAATTTTCGAACAATTTTCAAGATCCTATATCCTGAATCAGTCACGAGAAAAATTGTGTGCTCTCCGACCATCCTAGATAGATCCTTATAATGTTCTACCTTCTTAAGCGACATTTTGTGAAAGATATTAAACGAAGAATATTCAGATATAAGATTTATGAAAGCTACTCGCCAGAGGCTTGAACTGAGTTGTACTCTAATCTTTCGACGACTTTAGCAAGAGAAGTTCCAAAGTTTCTTATCAGCGTGCGCAAGATATATCCCTCGGTATCCGTCCATTGGACCCTTCCTTCGCGGATGAAACAATATTCCTTATCAAGGATTCGTAGTTGCGAGAAGTTCGCGAAAGAAAATCATCCATAGCTTTATCTTAATCATCTTAATCCTAAAATGCTATATCGTACGTATATTTTACATGCAAATGAGCGAGATCATTGAGCGTTAAACTATGACTTCAGTGATCATCAAAAGGCCCAATCTGTCATATTAAATGTTAAAACAAACAGGAACAAGCTTTTAAAAATTTAATGTATTATATGTATACAGGGTGTCCCGAAAGTTTTTACCAATCACTTTTGTATAAATAAAACGGACTAAACTGAGTCGAAAAGTCCTCTACCATTTTGCAATTTTCGCAATAATTAACAAGATATTAATTACTAAAAATTACCAAATATTGGTCTTGAATAATGTTTTACTCAAATACTATCAACTTTATAGAAAAGCTGCAAGAGATAGAAATCATTTATTTTCTTCTCATAAAGTTCTGAGAATTTTTTCAGAATTTTTTCAAAATTTTTTAATACCGTATTTTCTCATGTTGTGGTAAAAATAAAAAAATGCAGTACTAAAAAGTTGATAAAAAATTCTCAGAACTTTATGAGAAGAAAATAAATTATTTTTGTCTCTTGCAGTTTTTCTGTAAAGTTGATAGTATTTGAGTAAAAAATGATTCAAGACCAATATTTGGCAATTTTTAGTAATTAATATTTTGTTAACTCTATTGCGAAAATTACAAAATGGTACAAGACTTTTCGACTCAGTTTAGTCCGCTCTATCTACACAAAAGCGATTGACAAGAACTTTCGGGACACCCTATATAAGTTTCGATCTCCTGCCTCTGTATTCTATAACGCGTTATGCAATCGTAATGTGCTTATAACGACAGTTGCGCAAATATTTTATATAATAAAAAAGCTACATAACTGTCGTTACGAACACATAATGATTACATAACGAGTTACAGAATACAGGGGTTGATAGGTAATATAACAGACAACGTGATAAGTGATTTCAATCTTTGTAATACAAAACAGTTTTGTGTTACCATGCAATATTTTACTAGTAATGTTATGACGATACATTAATCTATATACTCTATATTATTTCAAGATTAAATTTGATAATGTTATTATTTTTTTTTTCTTTTAAGTCAATATCTAACGTAATGTTATTTATATTTAGTATAAAGGTTTATAGGTTATAGGGGAGACCAGGACTGGTTGTCGTACGGGGTTGATTGTCAAAATTCTTATAACTCAAACAGGATATGGCAGAAAAATCTCTTTTTTTAACTGTAAATATAATATCAATTTGTTGTGTAAAATGGTTTACATCACAAGCATTGTATATATTATTTATAGTGATTTTTAAGAAAATGAAATTAATGAGTAAATTTTTCTTATCACCTATTTTATTGTCTGACAAGTTTTTGATTAATCGCGATATCCCTGTACTCATAGAAAATGACATGTCTTAGCAGATCTTTGCTACAATTAATTAATCATTATCCTGGCTAAGTTTGTGAATACAATCTCTTTTATTAAAAATGGCTATGTGGGATAGATTGACCAAAATGAGATAAAGTGACACAATTAATTTTAACATCTTTAGAAAACACATTTTTAAAGAATATACTTACAAATATATTATATTTCAAAAACATATATTATATAATGTTTTGTTCATTTTTCATATAGAAACTACAATACAAAAACAAATTACGAATTTTATGATTAAAATTACTATTTTGTTTGTATTAATACCATAATTTTCTCAAAATATAGAACTGATATTAAAATCAAAATTGTATTTGTTATATGCGTTGTCCATTACAAATATGCTACTGCCAATCCTAGAACGTGTCAACCCAGAACACGAGATTAATTGTCACATTTAAAATTCTTGATTTAAAATTAAATAACTTATTTTTACGATATAATGAAAATTCACAAGTAATATTTTTTTTAATGCCTAAAGGATGTAGATATATTATAACGTACATAATATTTCAAAATCAGGCATTCATTTTTTTCTAAAAATCACTAATCGAAAACTGTGACACCCGGCCCCGGTCTCCCCTAAATATTTCATCAAAAGTATAAAATGTATAAAAATCTCGTTACGTTAAGAATAATCTATTTCCTTGTACGTAAAATTATGTATCAAAAACAATACTGCATTATTCAATAACGTTCTAAGATTAATTAGGGGATAGCATCGCGATGATCTGCTAACTACAAAAGCGTGACATTTTTCATCATATAGGTATTTCGAAAAATTAATCTTATCTATTAAATTATGAAATTGTTACAAATATCCAGAAATGGAGTTTTAAAAATATTAATTTTTTTATATAATCGTTAATTCTCTCTATCTCTCACGTATATTTGAGACACAAAGAAACTTTATTCCCGATGATTAATTTTAATTACAGAGCCACTGTAATCGCGCGTATAATCTGATTTAAATATTTCCTGTTAGCCCACACAAACCAAATTTATCCGGCAAACAGAAATCCTATTTAACGCGTCGCGTTCCTAATTTAAATATTTAAGGAACTTCAGTTCACGCATAAATACACACTCAGTGGCGGCTTCATTAGCTTCTTTATGGACCGACGCGACGGGAATCCCTACGGCACGTGCCTTTATTCAAAACGTGCGTAAAGCGAGATTCAACGTGAAAGTTTCCGTGACGTGGTTTTTCGCCTTTTACGTGGTCAGATATGTACGTTGGCATTTCGTGATGCGTGTGTATGTGTATGTAAATGTGTATGACGTATGCGCGAAGCGCGCGAAACTAAGTTGTCGCTCCGGTAAAAAAAAAAATCCACACGCTCGCGGCACGACGCGACGGACAGTGCGCGGCGAGCGCACCTCGTGCAAAAAACAATTGTTTGCTTTTACAATTAACGCTTGGTCGCCTGCGCGTCGCGTACAGTTTTACGCAGATCCGCGCTGTAGATCTAGCCAACACCGCGAAATACATATGGAATACTAACTCCACATCGCCGAAATGCGAACTTCCGAACGAACGGTCGCGCCACGCGCGAAACGACTCGACTATTTTTCGATGGAAATCGAACCGCGACGCTTTCACGCGTTTCTCGTATTTTACATCGCGAATCGCGAATGACGACTTTAGATTCCACACTCTTACGGACTCCGTCCCGTAAGTAATGATCGTATTTGCATAAAGTAAAAACTGTGGAAGTTACTGCGTGGGTATTCGGCTTTTCTGACGCTTTTGAAAGTTTTAGCTACAAATCTTTCAGTTATAATGTTTATTTACATTTTCCCCATTCTCTTATTTTTGTGTTAAATATCTCATTATTATGATAGATTAAATTATAAAAATGTTTTATACTTGTATTAAAATCGGTCTTTGTTAAAACTTTTATATCGAATTTTTAACATACTACTGGAGTGTTATAAATTATATCTATAAAAATATAGTATTCAGTATAACTTTAGTTCTTATTACTTTGTAAAACTAGTTACAAATATTAAATTATTACAGTTGTTAATTTAATAGTTTTCAAAACTATATTTTTCTCTAAGTGTATTTATATGGTAAAGAATAACTAAAAAATATGATAAAAAGTTAAAAATTTCCAAGCAGTCAGTGTGACTATATTAATACCACATTGCCTATATTTGTATGATTAAAACTAAATATGGTTGTCCCAAAAAATAACTATAAATTATAGTTAAATTATGTTAATTCAATATATCGTTAATTTAATATAAATATTAATTTTACTGAAGAAATATGTTTTCACAATTTGTTTCCAAATTATATCAGTGTTACATCTTTTGTGTTAATTTTTACATAATGTTTGTGTTATTTTAATGTTACTTTTTAATATATTCATTTTTTTCTTAAATCAACATAAAAATTTGAATGGACCATTTGGGACACGTAAAATGTATTAAATTTAATAAAAATTTTCTTATTTACTATCATTCGAAATTTCCCTACAAATTTATAGCGTAAACCATATGATAGAAAATTTTATTCAAATTGGTCCAATCTACCTATATCGATATTTAAAACTAAAATGAAAACAAAATTACATTCAGAAAAATTCGTGCAAACAAATACGATTACGTTTAATATGATACACTTATTGCTAGTATATTTTATCGAACAAAAACACTGAATTTCATGGATTCAGCAGATAAATATATAAAACGGTTTTCCCAATAGAAATTCGGATCAGTTCGTTATCGGCTGTATGCAAAAAAACCTATCATACGTTAACAACTCTCGAGGATCGCATCACCACCGTCGCATCGTTCGAAAGCATTTGATAACGAGATCTCGTCGCAAACGTCCTGCATCTCGCATCTCTAGCCACGATCGTGGATATCTCGCATCCCAGCTCGCGTCACCGAGATTCCTGCATAATGCCGCAGCCGAGTAGCGCATCACACCCAGCTGTTATGCAGTCCATCCCGTAAACGGACAACGATCCCCCCGTGCATTTCTCGGTGTACGACTTCGCCTCCGCGCTCGTAGCCGTTATTACGGTGGACGTATATACTCGCCGGTCCAAGCATATATCGAGAAGACGCTGTTGCATAACGACCGCATTCGGGGCGAATCCACTCCACTTGACACGAGACATTCGAATAAACGAAGTCAATAAAAGCGAAATCAGATAATGCATATTCCACGGAATGACTATCATTAGATAAAGATTCGATAGAGAATATAAAACTATATAGCGCTTCCCTACTTCAAAGATCCAACACAACTCAAAAAATTAAGTTTTCTAGAGAGAAAAGAGGAAAATATTCTTCAATTTGACTGAAAATTATTAACTAAATAAATAATATCGACAAAAAAAATGTACTCTTAATATAGTCAAATGTTATTTTTGTTATTTTCATTTCACAATTATTACACAGAAAGAACGATTAGATATGCTAAAATATTAAAAAATTTAGGTAGATACAAATCTGAAAATTTGTTGGATTATCAAAAAATTATGTATAAAGAAACTTAAACAGCAAAATAATTATGTAGAAGAAAACTTAAGCATGGAGATCAACGCTATAAAGTTATCATATTCTAGATCAATTATTAAACGTTCTATATAATTTTAATAATCCAATAAAATTTATTTTTAGATCTATATTTAACTAAATTTTAAGATACTTCAGCAAAATTGTTCTTTCCGTGTAAAAACATTCTTTCTAAGTTGCAACAATTTCTTTTTAAACCATACTTTTTAAGTTGTGACGGTATGTTATGAAGTTAAGTTAGTTAGCACTTTTGATAGATAGGATAATTCGAAAGTCACGTTTTTTGAATTGCGTCATTTTTGACAGATAGAATAACAATTCAAAAATCACGTTTTTAATTGCGTCACTTTTGAAATAAGGGAACAATATATGTAAACGTTTTTATTTATAAACGTCACATTTATTATACAGAATTACGTAAATATATTTATGATAATCTCTTCTGACATATCTAATTGTCTATATGTATTTACCTATATAGTTCTTAATATATTTCGATCTGTATAATAATGAAAAATGTAATCCATATCTTATAAGATTTAATCGTGTTTCTTAAAATTAAATTCTTCTTTTTAATTATTTTCATCGTAAAACTATTTTTATTTAAATTTGATTTTTATTTAACTTGCATCAACCATAGGTTTCTTCGTTATCGGCTATTGTGATAAATTTCCTTCTTGGTTATAAGTAGGTATTCTCTTATCGTCTATCGTTATCCGAATCTTGTTATCAAATACAGATAAAATAGTTATTTTTAAGCTTTAGTATATTATAGATTTTGTATTTCGCGTTACATAAAAATAATTTTTTCTTAAACAATACTTAATAACTTTTCAAATAACATTTCTTTAATATCAGCATACAAATAGTCGTAATTTTAATCTTTATTAAGTATCTTAATTGTCTTGAAGATAAAGTTATTACAATGTTTTCCATTTATGGTTATTTATAGTCAGCACTAAAGATAGCGATAAAAACGTAATATTGGAATTTACATAACACTCATAAAAAAAGATTGTTTTCTTTTTATAGTAATTACGAATTCTTACTTCATTTCATTAAATTGTTCACATGCTTGTATAATAATAAGAATATTTTGTTCCGGATTTGATAATAATAGTAATAATAAAAAACAAAACATGTCTCAAGTTCATTGCATAAGACGGTAAGAACAACAAATAGAACAATACGATAATATATTATTCATATCATTTTATTATTATCATAAATAATATTTGGGCGCGCGCGCGCTTTTCTCTTTATATATTCAAAAATGGAATAAAATTTCAATCTATTTTAATTCATTTTCGTTTATTAGGAAATTACAATTATTACTCAAAATAGTCAAAATAACACGTTATAGAGTAACAATAATATGATACTTAGATTTACTTTCTTAAAATAAAAAACATTAATACGAAATTATGAAACGTTGGAAAATTTATTTGTCTCCTCTTGAATCAGATTTTTCTTTTTTTTATTGTAATACTTGTTTGATTTTAATGAAAATTAGTAAGAAAAGTACCTATGTTAAAAGAGATATTTCACAGTAACTTTTCCATTGTTTCTTTCGGTCTCCTTTATTACTTTAGTCACATTAATTTATGAAATAATTTCTAAACTAAAAAATTAGCTTTTACTGCATCAGTCAGATGTTTTATAATCCCAAAAGTCATGCAATCATTTGACAAACTTTGCGCTCTAATATTTTTTAAGTTCGACATACAGTATCTGTTAGCGAACAGATTAACAAATGCGCAATACGTTATTTACTTATCGCTTTACTGTAATAATGAGTAGAAATCGTGATATCACTTGTAGCCGTGATAATCAGTCACCGATCACGGTAGCATTAGTTCAGAAACGTGCTTCATCGCGTTATCACGTGCATTGTTCGCACGTTTCACGCTCGAGGAACACGCCGCAGACAAATGTCTCACCTATCACACGTGTCGATAACTGCGACCAATTGTAGTACACGAGCTTTGATTCACACCTCTAAAAATTAGAGGTCGACTATGAGGCTGCGATTGGATGAAATTTTACATTTCTACGTACCTTAAGTATTGCAAATATGATATCTGACGCTACCCGATCTCGTGAGGCGCCAACAACCTCTGTTTACACGAGGCTTTGTCGTCTCGTAAATCCGCCGATCGTTGCACAATTTGTACAAAACGTGATACGTCAATCGACATATCTACGCTTTGCTAACAATGTTGACGTTTGTCTTGCAAAAATGTTCCAATCGAAGATACTTTTAGCCATATTTCCAAACTTTTTATGTGAAATTTTACTCTCTTTAATTTATTCCTATTTCTCATTTTTCCCTTTACAAAAGTTTTATAATTATTTTTTTAATTATGATTTACGAGAAATATATATTTAGTATTTAAAAATTTAAATGTGCAGTGGTTAGGAAAAAAAATCTTCCACAATCAATTCCTCGATAATAATATATAGCCTTCAGGCCTTCAGTACAACTATCTTAAATCAAGAAATGCATCAGTCTAATTACGATTAATTCGTGAAAATGAATCACGTACAAATAGCATTTTTCTTTCTTTAGTCATTGGCTTTAACGTAATTTTATGTTAATTACTCTGTGCCGAGTAATTACCGCACAATAAATTTGTAGATGCAACAGTAATTTTTATGCAAAGTGCGAGCAAGACAAATGCGCGAAGAAACTTCTTTAATTTCGCATAAATAATAGATGTGAAAGAAATGATAAAGAAATAAATTTTTGAGAGGAGTGCGAATTTATTAGTAATTGTGGAGCAATGCGGTACCGGTAGATAAAATTATTCAACTTTTTTATATTTAACTTATTTTATAAATGAATGTTATATAAGTAAACATTTTTGCACCTTAATTTCATCGTTGATATATCGCAGTATAAAAAAGTACAGAAGCGTGATTACACTTACCAAAAGTGACACAAATGTGACTTGAATAATCAGTTGCATTGTTCTGGATAAAAAATAATGTATTGCCCATGCCAATATTTCTGAAATAAAAAATTGAAAATATGCATTACCAATCTTTACATTTATCATCATATTTGGAGTTAATATTTCACATCACGCTTTAATAAACGATAAAACAATATTAAACTACTGTTTTCGTATCAAATTTAAAAAATTAATAAATAATTCAACGTAAAAGACACAGCTTATCTTATCTACTTTTGACATCGAGAAATAATAAAATGAATATTATGTATACCTTAATAATCACAATAAAAGATAAGACCAGCTAATAGAAAATTAAGATAAAAACTAAAAAAGTTTATTGCAGTGTACACATCTCTTCATTACGTAAGTTCTTCATTAAGTCAATAAAATTATTGATACCTTAAATATTTGAATAAAAAATTAGTTCTAATAAGTATGCCGATAGTAAGTACATACAGACGCGGAAAGAATTTAAATGTTGAAGGAAAATTGGAAATAATCAAATAGATGATAATATGTACTATATTTCGCTTAAAAAATACGATCAAAAAGATAGTATTTAATAGATACAACAAATCAATAGATAAACATCAGCATTTTGCATTAATATGCAATAACAGTATTACGTGAATAATATGCATTTCGTCACGTGTTATTTAATGATCAGCATTACATTTAATGATCGAGTAACATTCCTTAAGAAAAATACTCAGAAATCACGTATTTATAAATTACAAAATTTTTTTAGAATATTGTTGTAATATACATCAATTTTTTTAGTTAAAAAATAATTCATGCATGGATATGAAGATATTTGTATCATTTCGTTTTTGTTCTCATTTGTCTCGATGATAATTTATTATTGCACATAAATGAAAAAACAATACAAAGAATGTATCTTCTCTATTAAATATAAAAAAAACTAAGGTTGCAACCAAATGAATTATATTATTCATTCTCGCAATAAAAACTATTTAAGTATATCGCTCATTTGCTACAATAACGATATAACTAAAAAATTGTCATTTTGGAATTGCTTACAGAAAAAAAACAAAAACGGAATAAAGATAGAAAAAAAGCACATACTTTAAAACATACTTTAAAAGAAAATACTTTTATTCCTCTGTAAACAGTTATTACTGATCAGTGATTACTTATCATATAGTGATATTCCTAATAAAAAACTGAATCGAAAAATCTTCTACCATTTTACAATTTTCGCAATAGTTAACGAATTCCTAAAGTTTGCCGAATAAACGGATAAAATCGATGTATAAAACAATTTTAAAATATTTTTCAGTGTTCTTTGTGAAACATTTTAAAGATATTTCTTAAAGAGAACTCTTAAAAATATTTTAAATGTTGTCTTATATGTCGATTTTACTCAGTGGATAACTAAAAAAAAATATTGTAAAAATTGTAAAATGGTAGAGGATTTTTTGATTCAGTTTTTTATTAGGAATAGCACTGTATGAATTAGTGGGCGTTATTTCAGAAACATCCTGT
>NW_017300169.1:1424695-1507274 GCF_001594075.2 Trachymyrmex cornetzi | reverse complement strand
ATATATATATATACACACACACATATATATATATATATATACACACACAGGGTGTTTATATTAAAATTACAATCGAGAGTTTTGGAAATCTGTATAACTGAATCCTGTACAAAGGATTTTTTATATACACATATCAATTAGTGATACAGATTTCCAAAACTCTCGATTGTAATTTTAATGCTAAATTATATACAACAATTAGAATTATAATAAAAATGAAAAGATAGCAGCAACGACAAGACAGAGAAAGCTCAAGCGATAAGGTACCTCGTGCTTTCTGGACACACGAATGATCTATAACGCGAATATATAAGACAAAATGGCAGAGAGCCAGTCAATTACGGTCGGATTAACACTATATACGAGGGGATCTCTCCTCTCTTTCTCTCCTTTTCTGCATACAGAATCCGCGTAGCTAGTGTCCCTTGCACGCTTCGCCACCTCATGCCGCCACGGCCTTTGAAACGCTATATAAAGTGACAAAGCTGGCTCATTGGCGGGCACGCTCCGGTATCCTCGCATCGGCTTTAAACTCGCGCTTTCCGGCCGCGTCGCGCAATCCGAAAAGAAGTCAGACGGCTTTTGTCACGGGTACTATCGGTGGCCAATCGACTGGAGAAGTGGCGAGGTGATTACGCGATACGTAATTTAAAGGACGCCGCTCGCTGTGCCGCGTGCTTCATTCCCGAGGATGTCACGGTTCAAGACGCGCATTGCCAAGACATCGTTGAATTGACATATCGACAGGTCCTATCGAATTAACACTGTCGTAGTGCCACGCTGTATCACAAGTTCCTTCACGACACCTCAGGTAAGTGATAATTTGATTTGCCATTTTCCGTATATGAGATTAAAGCTGCGTCTCGGGGTGTTTGAGAAACACGTGAGAAGATCCGAACAATCAGCTTGGATGCTGAAGAGACAACGAGATAGGAACTAGGTCGGCAAGCGACCCCGTTCGTATGTACACGTTAATATCCTCAAGCGTATTATACGTCGTTCAAATAACGTCCTAAAAAATTATAAATTTATCTCGCGATAGACTTAGTAGAAAAAAAGTAGCCGGAAATTTTACAAACTGTTATAGCTGTTATCAGCTAAGTAATAATACAGCGCTAATTATACACAGCATATCTAAATTGGAAAAAATAATGAAGTAGCAATTATTATTAGTGCGCTTATCTATTTAAATGAAGTTTAATGCATCTTTTTTAAACATCTTAAATTTTATAAAAGAAAAAATAAACATTTAATGCAATTAATACTCAAAAATGAAAACTATCTGAAATATTATTATAAATAATAATTTAATATTATTATCACGTGAATGTTATCATATAACTCAATAAACTTATAATAATTATAATAGGATATTAATAAAATGATAATTAGTTATAATAAAATTGTAATAAAATCTTCAATCACACGTAGAAAAAATGGTTTAGTTAAAGTATTTAAAAATTTAACTCTAATACAGATATGAAAATAATTTTGTTAGACCATCAAATTAAGTATACAGAACACACAGAAAAATAGGCAAGTAATAATTACTTGTTTCAAGTATTTCAAAAGTTCATATATCCGCAAATCTATATCATAAGTGTTCATCATAAACATAAAATTTATTCAAAATATATTCTAAATTCAAGTAAAAGTTTAATACTTCAATCAAGATTGTTAAATTAAAACAAGTATAAAGTCATTTCTGGGGAGGATTCCGTTTGCCTACAAATCGATTGCCTACATCACTTTCGACGACAGTTCGTTTGCGCACAAAAATGATTGCTTGCAGCTCGATTACCTACATGCACTTTAGTGTACAAATAAAAATTTTAAAAACAGAATTACATTTCTCTACATATTATTGTCTACACGTATTATTGCCTACAAATATTATAGCCTACAGCTCGATTGCCTACATGTACTATTCTTTGCTTTAAAAACACAAATTCTGTTTCAAAACACAAATTTTCTACTTGAGAAATACGAATTTTCTATTTTAAAACAAATTTTCTGCTTTAAAACATAAATTTCCTGCTTTAAAAATACAAATTGTTTTCTTACTTAACTTAACCTTAATTTTATATTTGTGCGCAAAAATGCCTGTAAGCAATCGACCTGTAAGCAATAATACTTGTAGGTAATAGTATATGTAGGCAAATGTGACTTCGTTTCTAAAATTTTTATTTGTGTGCAAAAAATGCATGTAGGCAATCGAGCTGTAGGCAATAATTTTTGTGTGCAAACGAACTGTGCATAAGTAATGTAGGCAAATGATTCTGTAAGCAATTGATTTGTAGGTAAAAGGAACCATCTCGTCATTTCTTCAATCAATTTTATAATATTCTTCAAAAGAAAATAAATTCTTATTATGAGAATACATAATGAGTTTTTCTAAAATTTGTAATATATAAGTATATTTTAAGATTATTATCAAGAAAATATTCTTTGTTAAAATAACCGTTATTTTAAAGGAAGAAAATAAATTGAGTAATTACTTTTCTTAGCAATAGAATGATATTTTTCTGTGTGAACGCATGTTTAAGATTATCAAAATAATTATGTAGAAGGCTCAAGTATGGTAATGCAAAAAGTTTTGACATTCTAGCAACCAAATTTGAGCGTTCTACATAATTATTTTAATGGTCCAACACAGTTATTTTTATATTTGTAAATCTAGCTTAAGTTTTTAAATACATACTTAAGCAAACTCGTTCTTTCCGTGTACTTACATATATATGAATACTTAATATCCGACTAAATAAAAATAATTCAGCACACACACACACACACACACACACACACACACACACAAAATATCATCTCTTTTATTTTCAACTTGTTAACAAACAAATTATATCTCGAGTTTTTCGAGATGTCAAGTATAAGATAAAGGTAACCGTATAACGAATGGTGTGGTTACCGTCTGTGGTAATTATACTCAATTACATCGTGTCGTAACCAACAATTTTCAAACAAGATAATAACAAAAACATTTTGCGAAGGAATTAAGGAGTTACACAATAGTAGTTTTGGTTCGAGAAAAAATGAAGAGATACAAGTCGTACGTATCACATTCGTCCTTATATTCTTAAATATTTTACAAATATATTTTCTCAACAAACACACAATATCTACATTAATATCCTAATATACCTTGATACTTTAAGCTATCTAATTTAGACTTCTAACTAAGAAAAATGTCTGGTTGGATTAATTGGAATCAGAATTCTAATTAATTTCAACTAAAGTTATAATAACGTGGTGCATTCTGGAAATACTAATTGGTACAATTTCTTAGAAAGAAAGAAAGAAAGAAGGTAAAGATTGGTATATAATGCAATGTTCTTTTTTTTTAATGTGACTGAGGATCGTAAATTTAGGAAAAAATCTTGGATTAAAAAGGGATAATAAATGGTAACAGAGTATGTGTGTGCTGAGAAAAATATTTGATTAAAAATGGACGAATCAGAATTTTCTGATTATAAATCCACAAAAATTTTAGTTGAAATAAATGGAATTCTGATTGATATAATCAGAATCTTCTAATCAGAAATAAAGGCCCTAAACAGTCAAGTCGTATTAATACTTAAATAATTCCGTGTGAATTATAATCTTCTTATTCATTTTCAATCATATATTTTTCTCAGCGTACTCCGTAATCGTTTATTAATCTTACTTTAATCTAAGATTTTTTCCTAAATTTATGATTCTCAATCAGGCGTATTAAAAAAAGAACATTGAATTATACATCAATCCTCACCTTCTTTCTTTCTTTTTTTCTAAGACATTGCACCAATCAGTATTTTCAAAGTGCACCGTTATCACTATATAATTAAATTCTCTATCTCTTACATTTGAACGAAAAATGCTATCGATCTGAAACTGTTAGTTTTCAGTCGTCTTTTGTAACGAACGTATCGTCGGCATCGCAACCACTTAAATTGCTCTAAAAACTTAGTAAGAAGATACTTTGTATATTTTTTTTCAAAATATTACGTCGCATCTCGCATATAACAGTGTTTGAATACACTTGTAAACGTAGAAAAAACATACAAGAAGAATCAAAACCGATCAAGCCAGAACTCCCCGATATAAGTATGAAATACATCTAATATTATAGTAATTTTATTAGCTTGGTAACTGATTCCTGTACAATTCCCCTTTGTCACGATGGTCATATAATGCAAAGCTAATGGCTTTTCAAATTAGGAACAGTTGATCGCGTCGAATGAGCCACGATTCATACTGACTGTAGCGTCAGTAGGGTGCAAATATCATATTAGTGACAGTATCCGTATTTACATACTGTCAATCAAAATTTTAATTTGTGAGAATATAAGCTTTTTAGAATATAAAAACTTATATTATTTTAATAATAAATCTAATTATTGTTATAACAACTATACGTAAATAAAATAGGTTAATTTATTAATTAAAGAAAAATTCATTTTCTTTTTAATACAAATAAATGAAGAAAGCTATTTTTTTAGATTATTTTTATTTGTAAATAGAAAGTAGGTACAAAGATGATTAAGTATAGGCAAAATTTTAATAATAAAGTTTCTAAATTTTTCTGATAATGTTATATTTTATTTTATTTTTTTGCTTGATTTCAGTACTACATTGTATTACTACATGGCTGTTGCAACCAATTAAAAATGCTATGCCATATTTTATCATCTAATTTGCTGCAACAGCCAATCTTTTTTTTTCAGAATGTAGGCTGAGAACAAAAATAACAAGATATAATTGTAATATCGTGAATATTTCTAGAACTAATAAATGTGTGTGTGCATGTGTATATATGCGCGCGTGTGTGTATGCGTGCTGCAAGACAAGATCTACTAGACAAATCGGTATTTCTTCGTTAGTTTCTTGTTGGTTCTCATAGAATATATACGTGTGCATAAGCAAGAATTACGTTCTTTATTCTTCAGGTAAATATACACAAAATTTGAAATATTTTTCTCTCTTTATAGTGGAGGTAGCGTATTATTTTAATATATTAATATTTTAATGACTACTTATATCAATTGTTTACATATTTCTCAAATGACTTTCTAAATATTATATTTATTTTAAAAATTGATCATAAATCATAAAATATCATTAGAAGACAATAGTGTAAAATCATTGCCTTTGGTTTGATTTTATTATGGTTAATTTCTTTGACCCTCGTACGTCGAATAAAGGGTCACTTTGATCTGTGAGCGATAAGACAGCACGGAATGCGGTAACAGTTAATGAAAAACGATCACGATGTTATATTTGCGTCGGTAATGATACGAATTACAGTACAAGATGTCAAAATTCTAATAAATTTATTTGTAAGAATCATACAAAAATACATTTATTTCAAGTGTACAGAATACTAAAAAGAGATAAAGTATATGTTGTTCAAAATGCGTTTTTATATATAATTTCTTGCCAAAATTAGTTTGCAATAGAAATTCTATTATTTCTATATCAAAATAACCTTGCGTTTGTCGTTTGTCGTTTGTCGTCTCCCTCATCGAAAACCATTCGTCTTCCAAGGATTAAATACCTAAATATAAGGGCTATATAATCAGAAAGTTTTTTTAAATTAAAAACAATATATTTTTGTTTTTGTTTGCTAGTGTAAAAAAATACTGATATTGTTACGTTAAAAAATTATCATTAAAATTGCACTTCTTAGAGAAAACTCATAAGATTGATTAATAAATCTTAGAGATCCTTAAACGAGACATTTGCTACCGTTTTGATGGTTTGCTTAATACGTCATATTCAAGATATTTCAGATATCTAATCTCTAATAAAATTTAATAAATAATCATTATTTTGTTTATAAATAATGTGATACAATCCTCTCTCTCTCTATTACAGTTATTATTATCCCAGGACGATAATCCTCATACTTTTTAAACAGTAATATTTTCCTAGTTACATTACAAAATTCAACACAAAATGTAAAAAATTATGTAGTCAAATAAATTCTATATTTAAAATTCAAGTTTTTTTTCCGTAGATGTTACATTTTAACTATTGTAAGATTTTAAATTCAAAATACTACTTTTGTGCCCGGTCTATTCTACTCTTATCTAAAGAGATCTCTTTACATATATGTATATTCCACATATAAGGAAACATATTTTGTCACCATAGTTATGTACGCGACGAGACCGAATAACTCCCAGACAACATATGTCCAAGATCGGAACATGACTCAACGGTTATCAGTTGTCCGGTTTTTTGAACGATTTTCCGGCTAATCGCTATAAATTTTGATTTTTTTTTTAGGAGATGATAATGTATGTTAATCCTTTGGTTTTAAAATGAAACCTCTAGCAGAAGGATCACAAATCCGATAATCTTTTTTTCACATAAGACATCTTATGATATGATATCTAATCTAAAAAACATCTTAAAGACATCTTATGTCCCGATTCAGCTAGAACATAGTGCTGTCTGGGACTGATGATTTGATTAAATCAAATATAACTACACAGAAAGAATAGTTTAGCTAAAATATCTAAAAGTTTAGCTAGATTCAAATCTGTAAATAATTTTGTTGAACTAATCAAAATAATTAAATATAGGACGTTCAAGCTAATTACTAAAACGTCAAAACTTTTTGCAGCATTGTTCATCTTAAATATACATAAATATGCACATACGAAACTAGTTCTTGGGAATTTTAAAAGAAAATTATTATTAACTTTATGTTGTCATGTCACTGGAATTTTTTTCATGCATATATGTTTCCGTCTATTAATTATCTATACTATTTCCTGTATAATTTTAAATCCACTTTAGATTTGTGATTTACGTTAGATCTTGATGTGTCAATTTCCTACATAATTATTTTTATGGTCAAACAAAATTATTTTCAAATCTGTATTTAAAATTTACGTAAATTTTTAGATATTTTAGAGAAATTTTTTTTCATGTAAATAAACTTATAAAATTTAATCAATGTTCATGCTCTATCACACAAATTACACTGTGAATTGAATGAGACAAAATTAATAGAAAAGGGCATCATATATATACGATAAAAAAAAGTTTATTTTAGACAATGTATAATTTGTATCAAAATTTACGCTCTATATATTTATATACAACACATAATATTCGAAGAGTCAAAACATTTTGTATATACAATATTCTGAAATTCGCGAATCAAATTACCACAGCAAGAAATTCTGAAAAAATACATTATAACGTAAAAGTATTTGGCATTTACCATTTCGAGCAATAGTTTTTGAGATAAAAATGTAAAATTGGCCAATTATAGATATAATTACGGTTAAACTGCCATTTTTATTACGCGTGAGTTCGACTAGTGTTGATCGTGCACTTCGTCTGCTCACAGATAATTTTTTAACTCAAAAACTACTGTTTGAAACGATATAAATAGCATACTTTTATAATTTATATTTTCGTTCTTGGTGTGAATTTTCTTGCTGTAATATTTTGATTCGCGAATTTCGGCAGATAACCTAGTCCAAATAATTTAAAGTGGATTTAAAATGACGTAGGAAACAGAAGAAGTCTTCCTTTTACATTTATCTAATAGTCAAAAACATGTGCATGTGAAAAAATTATCAGTGACGTGACAAAACAGTGTTGATAATTTTTTTTAAATTTCCAAGAACTAGTTCTGTATGCATAGTTCATATACATATATTTAAATTAGTCTCTTGTTCAGTTTAGTGGTTTTATTAGTGATTATTAATGTGAATTATTAATATGGCTCGTATGAAAGAGGGAAAACAAGAAGACTTACGTAAAAACTCAAAAGTACAATAAATAATGATAATAATTACTGATAATTACTGACCACTAAAAGCAGCTTTAGCGCTTAATGACTACTGCAATAAGTAAAAAGTCTTTGCAAAAACTTTTTAATTTTTTAGTATAGTATAATGGAAATTTAAAGTTCTCCAAAATAGAGCAAACTTCAAATAGATACGTATACACTTTATTTTTATCATTTATGTTGCATTGCAAAATTTGGTTGCGTAATTCAAGATAAAAAGTTTCGAATAACAGTAAGTGAAGAATAGGAAACGTATACGTTGGATAACGAAATTACTGAAGCAGCAAACAAACCCAAGTGGGAATTTATACAGAAAAACGGTATTAAATCCTGGCGAGGTACCGAATTTGTACTGAAAATTGAGTTTCATATTTTAGTACTGGACCAGTACCATAAAACTAATGATACGGTACTGGCCCAATATATGAATCAGTATTGAATAGTAATAGAGGAAAGTCGCCGATACTGACATAGGTTTCCTAAAGTGACACCCCCTTATTTTTCGGAAACTAACTATTGCACTTTATTAATACTAATAAAATCATGATCTGTTTAGCTAATTAAAGAAGTACAAACTCATAATTCGTAGATTTGTGGCTTGTTTCTATATCAAATCGGCTAAAAACGAATTCTACAAATGCGAAAATAAAATTCTTAGGATTTTCTTTTGCAAATTGTGAGGTTTGAATAATAGTGACTATATTATTGATAATATTAAGTCATTTTAAATACTTGTAGTTTCCGAAATAAGTTTTATTTATATTATTTTTTCTCTTAGAGAGAAAGAGTCTTTTCATAATACGATTTTTAATTAAAAATTGGGGTGCAGCGTAAACCGACACACCTGTCCGTAAAACAGACCATGAGCTAACTTAATCTTTATAATGTTGCTTTATAGTGTCAAATAAGTCTATTGGAGCTGAAGGCAATCGTGCATATATATGGAACAACTCTAGAAAAACTATCGCGTTACATATTTGCATCTTGCAGAACAGCATAAAGTAAATATGCATATAATTGAATAAAAATGTTTTATGACGAAGTAAAATGATTCTGAAAAATCTTATATACATTCACTTATAGGTACTTTATACAGATAATTCCTGTAAAAGAAAAAGAATAGGAATACGTAGCATTACTGCCTACTGTGTCATTTTTGGAGCCCATTTTGTCAGACGCTCATTTTTGCATAACTTACGAAAAACTTAATTATTGCAAAATTGCAAAAAGTATTATAAAAATTGCTTATACTATCTGATAGAAGACACTTTTTATTTTGTATTTATGTTTTTGAAGTTGTATTTTTACCTTTTGTTTAAGAAATATTGTCTAAAAACAAAGTGGTATGTCGGTATCGGTGACCTTCCTCTACTGATCCAGTACATTGCCAGTAGATTTTCGATATCGCGTGTATACTGAGGTTGCCAAAACCAGCGTGTTGGGGGCCAGTATCGAAACTGTATACCGCCAGTATATTTGCAGTATCTGTATTATAATTAGTAAAAAGAATATGTCAGTAATGAGCCAGCATACTGTCGGTAGATTATCTTCAAGACAAGTGTAATTGTTTCAGCGCATATATAAATCAACTCGCATAAAATTAATTTCCGAAAAGATTAATAGGCGGCTGATTTTCGCATGTTTGAAAAACGTCCAGACATGATATAAAATGCGAGCATCATCATTTCTGCCTTCTTCGTCTGGACTTAAAGCTAAAGTTGTAACCTTTTTTGAATTGGCTATACGGCTTTTGCGGTATAGAGAATTGGTACGGACTTTTTATACAATATTAGTACTGTTATAACATTAAAATTTGGTATTAATATTTAATACTGTTGCAGTATTATGAATCAGTAACGATTTTTGTTACAGTATTATTTCTGTTACGGTACTAAAAATCAATATCGATATTATACAATATATGTACTAATTAATTCTAGGCACTATTACAATATTGTAACCCCGTACTCTAATACTGTACTATAATAGTACTGTATTCCAAACCTTGGCCCATTGCTATCGTCCCAGTGTTTTACCAGTACTGCGTCGATACTGAAAAATGGTATTGGACCAGTACCTCGCCGGTATTCAATTCCACTTGGGAATATATGTACCGTTAAAATAATAAGATAAAACATTGAATCTACATTTTTAACTTTTAATAAGAATTTCATAACTTTTATAATGAAATAATAAATATGATTTTGTTTATCACTACAAAAAATAAATCATTTTTCTAAATAATAATGTTGATTTTTTATTTAACACATTGCAGACAAAAAACATTCACAATGAAGTGCTACATTCTATTACTTTGCATCGCAACGTTTCTTCGGCATTCCGAAGCTCTACGTAAAGGATCAACGGATTATGAAGGTTTGTTATAAACCGTCATACTATAAAACAATTGATATATGCTCGAATTAGATCCCAAAGTTCTTAAATAAATAGCACGAACATGAGTTAAAAATTTTACGTTTTCAAAATTTTTCACGATTTGATAAACATAATCAGTACATTGAGTTACAAATTTTAAATATGCATAATAAATATATAAAGAACTCTCAACAATATCATACGCGTCATTCATTGATAGATTTCTATAAAAAAAGCAGATTGCTTTGATCAGCCAAATCAAATTTATATAAATTTTGTTTTATCATTGAAAGTCAATAAAGTAACCGTCGCGTCGTATAAAATTCGCTCTTCGTCGATCATTATCGATACCGAATGTCTGAAATTTTTACTCATGGATATTGCTTTGTTACATAACAAGCTATTTATAAGAGCAAGTTATCAATATCGATATGTCACAAAATTAATTCTGGTGAAGATAAAATTGTCCATTAATAACGACAATATTATCTTGATTTCTAAATCTTATTTTTCAATTCAAGAAATCAAATATCTAAAACTTAATTTGCTGTGTTGCTCAATATCATCAACTTTGATTGAATTTTACTTTATCTCTCTTTGTATACACATATATATCGTAGATAGAACTACAGATAATAAATTACTACATGGAAAGAATAATTTTGCTAAAATATCTAAAAATTTGGCTAGATATATAGATCTATAGATATATAGAAAATAATTTTGTTTAAAGAATCAAATAATTATGTAGGATTTATGTAATATACCTAGGTTGAATACTCAGGAGCGTTAACTTTATAAAAATCATCAAAATCATCACATCTTAAAAAGGATGATTTTTTTTAGAAATACGAAACAAAAATAATATTTGATCATGTTAAGAATATCCTTTTTGCCGATATTGTTTTATTAGTCAATAATTTTCTGTCAAGTTGAAAAATCGTTTCTCCCCTTTTCTGAAATTTGTTAAATTGTGCCATTTTTGAAGTAAGAAATCAATATAATCTAAAGTCCTCTAATTATTGTCTCAAGTTTTTTCCTTATCTTTTTAATATTTTTAAATTAATTTTTTTTTAAACTTCATTCCGTTCTATCCGTCTTCTCATACTCAATCGATAATATTCCTTGGCAACAAAGCTAAATTTTGATCTCTCCTCAGATATGTCCTTCTGGCTAAAGTCCGGCCAAGAAACTCTGCACAAAATCCTGACGGAACAAGAGAACGAGAATCGTGCCAAAAACGTGATCATCTTCATTGGGGACGGTATGGGCCTGTCTACCATCACGTCCGGTCGAATCTATGTAGGTCAGCTCAATGGTCAGAGCGGTGAAGAATATCAACTCTCGTTCGAGAAGTTCCCCAACACCGCCCTCGCCAAGGTATAGCCATTCAAATTGCCTTCAATCTCAACGACGCAGCGGTCTCGCGAGGCGCGACGATATTGGGAAATCCCGTCACGTTAAGCCGCTTAATTCCACGCCTTTGATAAGGACACCGCGTTCTATTCTAGACGAGAAAATACGACAAACGCGATGCTCGCATTACAATTAATCCCCGTCGATCTTCTAATCGCTCGCCAAACACGAATAATGATTGCGTTTGGTAAAAAAAAAACAGCTTTGCAACTGTTGCAAAATTCTTTGATATGATTGATATACATTTAGATCCAAAGAAGAACTAAGGGCAAGACCAATTACATTAAAGAATTTTACAACAGTTGCAAAGCTCCTTTTTCTGTAAAATGCAGTCATTCATTGATTTATATCGTGCCTCTATTTATCACGCCACCGGAAATGATAACGTAATATTGATTACAATACATCTATAATAAAATTTCGTGCTTCGACAATTTTAATTAAAATAATGATATTCAAAAGCTTATGTCCTTAGATCGAATCTCATTATCAGTTATCGAAATTATGTCATATATTAAATACAAATATTTCACAATTATCACAATTTTCATTTATAGACTTACAATGTAGACAAGCAAGTACCAGATTCCGCGGGAACGGCAACTGCTATATTTTCTGGTGTGAAAACCAAATACAGAATGGTTGGATTGGATGCCAGAGCCCAAGTTAATAAATGCGACGAACAGCTCAACGAATTAAGCAAACTAACCACAGTAGCCGATTGGGCGCAGCAATCCGGCATGGATACTGGTAAGAGCTTTCAAATATTATAAATCTTTTTTCTGTTAATGCTAAACAATTATAATAGTAAAAGATTTGTTTCGAAGGGAAATACCTTAATCAAAGTATTATTAATAAAGTATTATTAATTAGTAATAAAGTAGAAAATGGAGGAAATTACTTTGATTAAGGTATTCATTCATCTTCCTTTCGAAACAAATCAATTTTGGAGACGAAAAACGGCAGGAATTAAGTTTAACACCTAATAAATTGCTCACACATTTCAATGTTATATAAATTATTTTTCAAGACTCTTATCCGGCTCCTTTAAAATTATTTTTAGATTATCTGAGTGACACATTGTCGTACACTGACGTGTGTTTGAAAATGTGTGATTGTATTTTATTTTAATACATCCACCTTTCTTGATGTTTAATATTTCTAACAATGCTTTACGACACGCTTCATGTTCCGTGATGATTAACATCGCTGCATCTTTATTTGCGAGTGACTTAAGCATTACGGACATGTGAGCTAATTATACTTGTATTATCATTGCTAAGGAGGACTCCAAAGAGAGTCGAAACGTTCAAATATAGAAGACTTCAAATCCGACACCTGAGTATTGAATGTTCACTAAATAATTGCGCTGTTTATCGCTGCTGACTCTCATTAGCCTACTTTATTTATATTTTTATATTGTTTTAAATTTGAGAGTCCTAATATAATTATTGTTATTGATTATTTTTAGAATTATTTATGAAGCTTAAAATTATTTATGGAGCTATAAAAAAGCAATTTTAGGCGAGGAAGTTTTTATAATTGAATATTTTACCTGAATTATAAGCAATCGCATCGGGAGAGAAATCTCGAGCTAATTAAGAATCTAATTAGCTAAGAAGCTAGTTTAAATCTCAACCGTGATAATAAAGCTGCTGTTAATCGCTGTTTGAAACTTTGTCCGACCAATAAATTTCGAGGAAGCATGATCGATAACTCATAACATAGTAAGATCAAACCTTGGCACAGATTTGCTTTTTAGATTTAAGTATTTCAAATACTTCTTAAAAATTAAAAATCGATCAGAAGAAATCTCTCATGCATCGCCGAGTGCTATCGATTAAACTATTGACTAAGCACATTATTTTTTTACACAATGTGACATTCAGATAATAAATCCCTATCAATTTTTATTATATATAAAACATGATTCCAATTATTTAGCAACTTTATAAATTTTCTTGTCAATATATAATTTATTCATCTTGTGTGCATGTTTACATTGCAGACGTAACAATTACATGATCGTTTGATAATACGTATTTCACATTAAATTATAATTTATATTAAATGAACAAATCCAAATTGAAATAATATTAATAATTTAAAATTAATCTTACAACGAAAAACATTATATTTATATATTTGATAATACTAACTTCTTTTTGGAGATTAATTAACTTTAATTTGCTATTTCCATGTAACCAAACTTTTTCAAACTTTTTCAAACAAACGTTTAAAAAGGCGCTTTCACTAAGAACGTATTAAATTTAGACTGAAAAAACTAGAACTTTCCTCTAACATTTAAATTATTAACCTTAGAACGATATCGTATGTAAATTTAATATACAGATGAGCAAGAACATTGAATGATAATTAAATCATGTTTTCAATGATTAGCAGTATTCAATGTTATAACTTATAAGAAACAGAATGAGATAGTAATTCAATTTTTAAGCTGTTTAGTATTATATATCTTTTTTATATATTATTTTATATATTATATATTTTATGTTATTTTATATTTTGTATTTTATTTTTACAATGTACTTTTTAAATTTTATTTATATATTTTTGTACATGTGTCAGATTTACGTATAAACTGTTGACAAGCAATTTTGTTTTCCAATTCAGATAATTAATTTTCTCATTGCAAGTGTAAAATGTAATAATGTAATATAACATATCATTTCAAGATTGAATTTAGTAATGTGCTTATTCTCTTTCTTTTCAAGTTAATTAGATTATTTGTGTCTATAAAAGTCTAGATAAATATAAATATTTTGTCATTAAAAGTGTGAAATGTATGAAAATCTTATGTTATATTAATTGAGTGTGACCTATTTCCTCGGATATGAAATTTACATATTAATAGCAATATTATATCATCCAATATCGATAACGTTCTAGGGTTAAGGATATTTTTAGACGCGGCACTCCCTTGAATATGATTTGTACCCCATGATAACACGCGATTATGAGTATCAATCATGTAGAGAACACGTGTCACGCGTGATCGGCTATTTCATTAACAGAAGTGTTGGTGCTGAGTAGACCTCGTTGAAATCATATGCAGTGAAAGTATACTCAATAAAGGAGGAGGTCATAAGCCGACCTTCTACCGTGTCGCGGACGTTCAGTCAGTCGTGACTGATTTCTACTTTGACAAAATAATGAAAACTTTTTACATAACTTGTCGATTAGTATTTAACACATTCGTTGCATCTTGACCTTCAGTGGTCATTTTTCCGTTACATTGCTGTACATGAATAAATCAACGCATAACATCGGCATACAATCAGAATATATATATCAAAATACAGAATAAAGTATCTTTATAAATTGCAACGTAATATAGTATGCATATTTTATATCTGATGTTTTATATTTTATTATATAATGACATTTTGTATCCCTAATTTATTATCCTCACATTTTATATCCCAAGCAGAAAAACAGCTGGTCACAATAGTATCAAAATAACATTAAATTAATAGTAACTGATTAAAAAATAAATTTTAATAATCATTTTAAGTCATTTTTTGACGCCGTCATGATTTTTTGTTCTGATGTTTGCGTTATTTAATATTCTACTCTATGAAATTAGTGAAGTTCAAATAGAATCATTATCGCGCGTATGCTACTCAAAAGACCAATAAACAATAAATAATTCGTGCACGATCATTTAACAGGATTTGTTACCACCACCCGTATCACCCATGCCACTCCCGCGGGACTTTACGCGCACATTAATCATCGCGACTGGGAATGTGATAGCGAGATACCAAAAAAACAGCGACATTGCGTCAAAGACATCGCGAGACAACTTGTTCATGATGAACCAGGGAGTCAGTTTAAGGTAATTCATCGCATCTGTGCACTCTTGCAGTCGTAAAAAAAATCAATATAATTTCAAATCTAGCAGATTAATAGAGCAAATAATAAAATTTATGTATAATAAATACATAATAAAACACGATATAAAAAAATACTTAGTATTATTAAAAATTATTTAAAAAGTTATTATAGTATGGTTAAAGAAAATGATTTGTTATCATCATAATTAAAATTATCTACAATATAAAATACAATATCCCTTATCTATTTTCTTTAAAGATTCTCTCTCTCTCCCTCTCCCTCCCCCCTCCTCCCCTCTCTGTATAATATATCTTATTTTTTGCCTAAAATAATTCACTATAATTAGAATCTAATATTAAAACCGTATCTTTTGAAAGGTTATCATGGGTGGAGGATTAAGTGAAATGGGTATGGACGTGAAAATGCCTCTGAAGAAGTTTGATGAGTCCAGTAATTGCAAGCGATCTGATGGCAGAAACTTAGCAAATGAGTGGCAAGAGAGTCATCCCAAGGGAAGAGTTGTTACCAACACATACGACCTCATGTCTATTGATATAAGCAACACATCGCACATCCTAGGTGTTTTCTCACCTAGTCACATGCCCTACCACGCTGTAAAAGACGATGAAACACCTTCACTAGCAAATATGACAACACAAGCCATAAGACTGCTGAAGAAGAACAAAAACGGATTTCTGCTAATGGTCAGTAACACTGTGTGTTAGAGAGAGAGAGAGAGAGAGAGAGAGAAATCTGTAAATATTTTTTAGAATTCTTTATATAGGGTATATATATTCGTTCCACTACCGTATATTCTCTGAAAGACGTATAGGTAATTTAGAGACGAAAATCCTAATACAAAAATATCGAGGCTATAATTTTTTGAATTAATAGTGATTAAAGTTCTCTAATCACAGAGTAGACATTTCGTGCTCGGGCATAATAATATTATATCAAGTAAAAAACGTGCTCCACGAGGACTCTGTCAGCAAGATTATATAAATATGCAATAATATTTTTATTGAATGGTTCTTACTTTTATACGAAATCTATTTATACATTACGTACGTATAATATCGGAATATAACAACAAAATATCAATTCAATAGCGAGGTATTATGACATATGTCAAAATGAATTCATAACTATGTTTTTTGCTTTGTATGATAAATATTTTTGTAATAATATTAGTAGATAAATGTTTTTGACGTAAAAGGAATTAAATATATAGATAAGACAAGACTGAAACATATCAAATACCTATTTATCCCTAATATAATAACAAATTACTAGCATACATGTTTCTTAATGATTATTCTAGTAAAACGTTGAAACATTAAAAATATAAAAATTAATATAAATTACATCAAAACATGTATATGTCATTAAAATTCACAAAGAGAGTGCTCGACAATAATCGGCAATTTATAAAGCTGTAAAATGTATTTAAAAATTTACATAAAAGTTTTACTATTAAGCAACGTTATTAGGAAATATTATTAAACATTAGCATCGACTATATAGAACATTTTCTCGATTTATGTTTACATCATTTTTAGAATTTTTCATACATGTGAACTTTAAAATATATTCAAAGATTTCTAAGATCTCTTATTCTATAATTTTCTGAAAAAACTTATAAAATTTCAAAAAGTGGAAAGTATTTTTTCAAAAACCTTTATGACTTTTTAAGTATGATAGTATGATATAAAATAGGATAGTATTAAAATATAGACAAATTCTTTAAAATTCTATGATATAATATAAAACTTTTTTTCAACAAAAAATGATTTTTTTTTTCAAAGTATAAAAAGGAAGATATTCGTTTCTGTTATTAATATTTAACTTAAGGATTTTTCAAGTCGATGAATAATTAATAACATAATTATAAGAAAAATATTTAGAAAATTAAAATATTTACTAAATATTTAGTAAAAAAAAATTATCATAAAGAATATTTAGTAGAACTTTAATGACTTATGTAAACTTATAACTTTGATGCAGTATACAGAGAGAGAGGGGCATTTTAATTGTCCCAGACAGATATCTTAGAAACTAAGAGAGATACAGGAAAAAATTTTATATAAAAGTTGTAGGTTTTTTTCGATGAACACACACGCATACATAACAGATTAAATCCTGAGTAACCTCCATTACACCTTAGGTAATCAGGGTAATGCTAATGTCAGCAGTACTATCAAGTTTTATAACTCGAAAAGTGCTTCATGAAAAAATACTTTATTATAGTGTTTTGAAAACGTCTTGACTTCAGCTACAAGAATATACAATAAAAAATAGAGGTTCCTATTTAAAAATTCATGTTGACATTGACCTGACCTTGGTAACAACCCCATATACAAAATCTGTTGTTTCCATCTTGTTTCCCCCAAGAAAACACCTACAACTCTCTTAGTTTCCGAGATATCCGCCTGAGGTAATTAAAATGTCCCACCCGATATTAAGCATGAATATCTTTTTAATCATAATCGACACAGATTCCTTTATTTAAAGGCTAACAAGTCTAACAACATACTTAATTTCAATTACAATATACTTCTTCAACACTTCATATCATAGTTATACCTAATATGCCAAAATATATCAAAATAATCTTTCTTACAACTTTAATCGCAAATTAAAACTGTACCGTGATAGAGCAGTTTGCTGAACAAAGTATCCAACAAGCAATTAGAAATTATTATTACCTTCATTCTTATCTTTTTCAATGAACAGTGTAATCGTCGCTAAACAGCATTGAATATTTATACCAATGTAAGTCAGAACGAATGCTACGCAGAACGAACATTATGCAATAATGTACTCAATGAATATTAAAATAACATTAATAAAACGAAATCGAGACACATCAAGAAATCCGGAAGGTGATGCGATTCTTATGCAAATTACGCGTTGATGACCATTTTCGTGTAATGCATTCTTACTCCATCTTCATCTTCTTGCGGATATACCTCGAGGTCGTATTATTTTAGTGCATAATTTTATGTATAATTCGAAAGCGTTGTACAATCTTGTTCTAACGTCAAAGGATCATGGAGAAAAACTCAAAATTGAAACATTAACCCTATGTTATATGGGTAATAATATATTGTGCATTGAAAAAACTTCTAATTGAAAATAAGAGAATCAAAAGATTTTGATCATCTTAATCACAATTTTTTCTGGTTATTTTAAGTAGAATTATAATAGATTCAACCAGAAAATTTTAATCTATCCATTTTTAACTAAAATTTCAATTAAAGCAACCAGACTTTCATCCAGTGAATTCTTACAACTTCCAGTTCAAACAAACTACGTGCTAATTATTTGTCGGTCTTGAAACACAGTCTTAGACTGAAGATAGAGTACGTAATATCTGCACAAAGCTTCACACCAACTTCAGTCTAAAACTGTGTTTCAACATTGACAAATAATCGACGTGTAATTTGTTTGAAATTATAAAAATTCATACAATATATTATTATCAGGCATCAAGACCCGCCTTAATCGAATATGACCCTCTTTCATTAATTTATTTTATTTCAACTACGTGCTGCACGAGCGATTTTTTTTATATAACATATATACTACAACTCCTTTATTAATAAAGATATATACATTTGCTTATTACCATTATATATATTTCTTAATGTCTCGTGTTTTAGTGTAGCACTAAAAGATTAATAATGAACTGACAACTTTTCTTTTCTTTAATTATTTTTCAATCTTTCAGGTCGAAAGTGGCAAAATTGATATAGCCCATCACGGCAATTGGGCAAAACTGGCACTGCGCGAGTTATACGAACTCGACGAGGCAGTTAAGGTGGCTCAACGACTATTAAATATGGAGGAAACGTTAATCATCGTCACAGCCGATCACTCGCATTCGTTCACGCTGAACGGATATCCCGCGAGGGGCAATGACATCCTCGGTTTTGGTAATAAGAAAGCTAGCCAAATACCCTACGAGACGCTCTCCTACGCTAACGGACCAGGATTCTTCTACCATCGAAGAAACGATACCAAAGACGTTAATGAAACTTGGAGAAGAGTCGAGGATGATTCAACTCGCGATGAACCCTTCTACAGGCACTTCGCTGGCAAATTCCTCAAAGACGAGTCTCATGGCGGAGAAGACGTCGGGGTTTATGCCATCGGTAAGAAACATAAATTTGTTACATTGTAATTTCCGTTAACAGTGTAACATTCACGCTTATTAAAGAAAGAAAGAGAGAAAAAATGAAACAGTTCGTACAACACAGAAAAAAGTGATGTTACATTAGAAATGTCAGTCACAATAGCAATCTAATTAAAAATAGTCTTGTTAATTCAATAACAGCCCAGCAAACACCGAATATAATTATCATATAACATAAATGTAAAAACATGTATATTTGTATAGCAATTATATCTATATCATTCAAATTAATTATTAAATATTTGCTTGTTATATATATGTATATATATATATATAAATAAAATGAGATGTACGACAACCCGAATAGATCGGGTCGGGCCGGAACGGGAAATTATGTCGAAATCTGGTCGAGTTCCCAAAGCTTTCGAGATTCCCGAGAGTCGAATTCTCGAAAGAATCGAGATTCCCGATGGATTCGATATTCTCGAGTCTGTTGCTTTTCCTGAAAATTCGATTATCGTTTCGAGACTCGTTTTAATAAAAATTTTGTAATTGTTTTTGTAATTGCAACCATCAAGCACAAATATAGAATCTGTCGTTAAGTCTTTATTATTCGTTAAAGCGACTCTAAGTAGCAATCATATTATTGTTTAAACGTTTCGCTTTGCAAACTAAACTCAATTTCTACTTTCTATGTACCTAGATTAACTTTAATCTCGATTTAACTTGCTCTTTATTTCTTTCTAATTCTTAAAGGAAAAATGAAGAGTAAATTAAACCGAGATTAAAGTTCACAATCTACATTGATAGAAATAGACATGAGAATTGCAAAATGAATTTACATGTTTATTAGTTTATTATTTATTAGTTTATCTTCGCGAATAACAATTTCAAAAACGATAGAATAAATAATATCTTTTGCAGGTCCCTATTCGCACTTGTTCCGAGGTACTTTTGAGCAAAATTATATTGCTCACGCCGTGGCGTATGCGGCATGCTTTAAAGACTGGCCGTCTCATTGTGACAATGCTTACCATCGTTATTTTTATGATATTAATATGCTATCGTCAAACATCAAGAAAAATTCAAGTGGACAGAACACCGTATCGTTTGCGGTAATAATAACTTTCCTTACGGCGATCTTTATATGGCTGTGATAAACATTATTGCATTTTTCTTTCGTAGTCAAATTAACAATGATGCGTCGCGAGAAGAATTAATCTCAAATATAACTGGTACAAATAATATACATTTAAATACAAATAAATAAATATCGTTTCCTTGTACTTTTATTGAGAAGTATTCTAATTGCATATTTTTCTATATCACTTATTTGCTACAGTGTTACACCAACGACACAACTAAAAAATTATTTTTTTATGCTTATTTTTTTACAAGAAATTAAAAACATTGAAAACATCAATAAAAAAGAACGGAACATACTTTAAAAGAACATATTTTTATTCCTCTATAATCAGTATATTAACAAAATTTCGTTTTAAAAATTAATGCTACAAATTTTTTAATAATTCAAAATATAGTTTTTATTTTCTAGAAAACTTTTTTTATTTTTGTCGTTGTTGTAGCAAATGAGTGATATGATATAACGCAATAAGATTTCTTTTGTGGTGCACACCTACGATTTTTGTAATAGACTAGATAAGTTGTGATCACACAGATAGCGTATACGATTTTTTTTCTGTAATCTCTTTACACACTCACTGTTTCTTGTGTAATTACATTATTGTCTAATTTTATTTATTTTGATGTTTATAGAGCTCAACAAATAATCGTGATTATAGATCGCAAATTTTATATCAACACGAGTAACACGATGATTTTTTGAATTATTGCAGCAATGATGATGAATTTAGTTTCAAATATGGAAAAATTTCAATGGCATAATCCGCATATTAACTATAAACATAAATTTATAGGATTTTGAAATAACGTTGGAAAATGCTAATAACCGTATGTCTTTTAATATAAAAGTAATGTGATATAGTAATATATGTAATATAATACAATACATGCCATGTTTCCAATAAAATTGATATCGCCATTGAATAATCGAGAATAAAATTCTATCTAATACTTTTAGTGAGATTTTATACAATAAATACATAAAATAAGTAAGCTGCTATAATATAGAAAGTCATCCTTCGAAATGTAAGAAAAATAAAATAGTTTTTTATGTACTTTAACACGTTACTTATATAAAATAAATGTATATACTAGCGCATTATATCACAGTATTTTGTTATAAATTGATAGAATAATTTCTCACTTGGATGTCAATCATACAGTTATACGTAAATTATAATAGAATTATGGATGGAATAAAGTTCCTTATTATATTATTATATTATATTATTTGTATATTTTATGTCATAATAATTATATAAGCGAGACAATAAATTATTTACTAGATTGCAAATATTAATTTGATTCCCAATTTAAGATAGAAACTACAATACAATAACAAAAAATGATTGTATTTTATAGTACACATCAAATTTGGCAACTCGCCAACTTTGGTTGTCATATTGTATAATCTCTTTAAAATTTCACATATAACATTTGCATATAAATTAAAAGCACACGATAGACAAAGTGTCGGCCAACTGTTCTGTCATTTATTAAATGTCCTTCGTAATATATGTAACTACGCACATAAATATGGTCAATACTTCGTTCATCATTTGCTTTTGCCTTAATACTAGAAATTAAAAGATATAAAAAATATTTTAAGTATTAATTTAATTTCTATATTGAAATAGGGACTACAATACAATAATAAAAATTATTATATATTACAATATACGTTAAATTTGGCAACACATCAGCTTTGGAGTTGCCACAGTATATAGTATATAGTAATCTCTTTAAAATTTCACATACATATATAACATGTGCAGATAAATTAAAATAAAAGCAAGAGCACAAAGTGTCGACCAACTGTTCTATCATTTATTAAAAGTCCTTGGCAATGAATGTAATCGCGTACATGGGTCAACATTTTATTTATTGTCTATTTTTGCCCTAATACTAAAAATTAAAAAAATATAAAAAATATTTTAAATACTAATTTAATTCCAATTTGAACTAGAGACTACAATACAATAACAAAAAATGATTGTATATTATAATATATATCAAATTTGGCAACTCGCCAACTTTAGTTGTCACATTATGTAATAATCTCTTTAAAATTTTACATATATAACATTTGCATATAAATTAAAGGTAAGAACAAGAGCACATGATAAATCGCCGGCCAACTGTACTGTCATTTATGGAAAGTTCTTGGCAATGTATGTAACCACGCATGGGGATGGCTGACAGTTTGTCTACCGTGCTCTTACTCTCTAATAGAAATTAAAAGATATAAAAAAATATTTCAAACGTACAGTGTTCCAGAAAGACTTTCGTGTCGAATTTTAAATGTAAAGTAATCTTAAAAGAAAATCTCTTTCAAATTATTAATTATAATTTTCCTTTAACAATAGTGAAATAATAATTTTTATAGATAAGTGGCGCTGTATCGTCACTAACGAAATTTCTATCAGGTTTGATCGAAGCGAATGGATTTTTTCGCGGCTCCAAAATCGTTTCTACATCAGCGATCGATTTTATTCTAATCATCTCTCGTGGAATTTCCTGCTTCGTATAAGACGTCACGCACACGGGAATTTTCATTTTACAGAATTCTCGTATCGTCTCCGGCCACGTATCTTTGCCTTTAAAACCAGTTTCCCGATAAAGACCCGGATTAAAGAGGCACACGAGATGCGGTTCTATAAATTGTTTGGAACGACAGAAATCGTGATAAAATTTTTTAGGATGGAACGAAATTTTTACTCGTCGACCAGATGATTTACAAGACGAACAGATCTTCACAGCGGTTAACAGGTCTAATGGCACCGTCGGCAGACTCAGTTCCGGACCAACGAACATCAGCTTGAGATGCTTTAGATTTGGGAGGAGATGCAGAAAAAGTTTCTCCCACACGTGCAGATTTATACATTCATATTGAAACTCGGCACCTATTACGTGAACCACGAAGGAATCAATAGTTTTCCAATTCTGGCAAGAAATTTGCATAGAATACAAAGCCGTCAATGGAATGGACGATATATGAGAGAGGCTGCAGTACGTATAGCAGTCCATATTAAAATAATATGTTGAACGGCCGAAAAGCTGTGCTATTAACAGATCAAAATTGTCCGGTAAATGAAGCGATTCTTTCTGGAAGGTATCCGGAATCTCAGGTTCTATATGACCGTTTTTATGCTGCATGAACAGCACTCTACGAAACACCTGAAACTCTCGACACCATTCATGTCCGTCGTCATGATTTTCGCAGAATAAGCCGATTCCGCATGCCGGGCAACATCTCAGAGTCGTTGAGAAGCGACGACAATTGCAACAAACGCGGGGATAAAGAAGAATCTCTTTTTCCCAGAGCTGAAGAGGCCTGTCCAAGCGACACTGTACTATCTCGATCAATTTCAATCGATAAACCCGATAATCATCCGCGCTGAGTTCCGATAATAATGACAAGCCATCTCCGATCTGACAGACTTCGGTGAGAACTTTACACAGGCCACGATGCTTCGGTCGATCCTGCTTCATATGTCTGACGGTACAGTAAGAAACCATGCCGCAAAATTCACAGGTTTCCTTCGATCGTTCCATGCAGATCAGACATAGGTTCGACACGAAGACAAAACGTGGCCAGAAATTCAGCTCAACAGTGTCCTCTTCGTCGCTGTCGTCCAACGATCCATCTTGTATCGGGTACACGAATGGCAATTTCAAACGCGAGTAAACGTCGATCGTGACTTCGTTGGTAGAAAGATTTTTTCCTTTTTGTTCCTCTATCGCCTCTTTTTCGTCGGAATTTAATTTTTCTGCTACCTTCCTTTCGCAAATTTTCTCAGTGACAAAGATCCTTTTCGGATTTCTTTTTCTACGACCCATCGTCAAAACTGAAACAAGACGAAATAAATGCAACGATCGTAGATATTTATGACGAGCAAATAAAACTGATTTGTTTTAACTGTATTAAGCTATCGCATTGCGTTATATTAATACTTCCCCGCAAAACACAAACTAACGATAATATTACATCAATATCATTATAATTTTCCTGCATGTAATATAATACATATTGCACGTAACAGTTTCATTGTTAAGTAGGAAATTATATATTACTGATAGTTTGTGTTCTGCGGATCAATTATATATAAAAGATGAAAAATATATACATGGCTTATATAATTAAAATCTTTCTATTGGTTCGAGGGACTATTAGGAGGGTTATTACATAATATATCGGCGTTACGCGTATGAGTATTTTAGTATTTCAAGAGCGAATACGATTAGTTACATAACTGTGTCCCGTCAAAGAACACGTGTAAACCATTATTTTAGAATATTACAATACGAAGCTCACACGCATCGTAATTAACAAACCGGTGTACCACAAACGCTAATAATTAAATACGACCGCGACGGGTTCTACCTGCGTTTAATGACCTATTGTATATCTATCGAAAAGAGAAGACAATTATCTCCCAATTTAGCATACCGTATTCAACCGTACATTGTGCCATTATTGGAACGAGAATTTATTCATTTGCCATTTCAAATACATTACTACTCTCCGTATATATTAACGAAATAAATTGTAATAAGATATTAATTATAGCGTAACAAATTACTAAAAATTTAAATACTTACCTTTATAAATTCTTTACTTTTTAGTAGCCACGATTATTTGATGCTTAAAAAATATGTACAACGCAAAGAGCGCTGTGTTAATAATGATACCACTGGTGTTACAAAGATTGTCTTGATATTGAAACTTCGCGCGATTTAGACAAGCGATTTAATTTTCCCTCTGCCGGAGACCAGATGCCTTTACCGTTCAAAGCGTTGCGAGGTATTATCAGGGCTGCGAGTACGTCGATGGGCACTATGCCTAGTCGCCCAGACATAAGGTATTTCAAGCACTGCGTACTGGCAATAAGATATTCGAAGACGAATAGCCAAAGACGAGTGACGTTTGACTCTCGAGAGGGAAAGAGACGGTATATCTCGAAGCAACCGACACATTAACTAAAATAATAAACGGTAACAGTTCTGACATTCCAATTTGTAAGCATAAGGCATTTAGTACATCAGATATGAATAATAGAATTTCTGTATATGAATTAACATGAGTTTGTGTATGTGTGTGTTGTGTGTGTGTGTGTGTGTATGTGTGTAAATGTGCGCCCTACGTCTGCACAAGCTATTATTATAACATTACAGAATACAGATGATATGTCGCAAATGAAAATTTATCCTATCGTCCTCAACGTTCGCAAAAAACGCACAGAAACGCCCAATATATAAAAATAATTATCAATTAAATAATTAATATTAAAATAATAGATAATTAATACTAAAGTAATAAACTTTTTCCACAATAAATGAGTATGATTACAAATAAAATATTTGGAGATAAGTAGATTATTTTTGTGAAGTTTCTATTCATTGATTTTTTCAGCTTTAAAGATAATTTTATATTACTATTAACTCCAGAATACTAGAATGCTCGATATATAAATGTTACATGCAAATGAGCAAAGTCATTGAGTGCTTAAGCTATGTCTTCAGTCATTTATAGGTCAATAGGAAGTCTGCAACAGTCCAGTCTACCATAGTAAAAGCTAAAACAAACGAAAATAAACTTATAAAAATTCTATCTTATATAATTTGAATCTCCTGATGGTTAGTACTATATCTTTATGGCTGTTCTACAATGTGATTTTTGTTTCCTGTTTCTTGCTGTTTGTCTCTTGCCTTTTGAATCAAGAAGGCAAGAGACAAACAACAAGAAACAGGAAACAAAAAGCAGATTGTAGAACAGCCATTACACTATTCTTGGACTCTATCGTCGATACTAATAAAGACCTTCTTTGTTATTTCTTATAAACCCTTGAGTCCATTTCTTTCCGCGGCTCGGGAGTGCGCGTCGCGGTCGTGAGTGCGATCTCGCGTAGCGGGCGCAACAGGACGAACGGACGGACGGACGTAACAATATATATATTTCTTATATTTAAAATTCTCAAAAATATTATTATTATTTTCTCATAATACTTCTGACATTTATAATAATACGTGGCAATAAAGTTTCGTACATGTTATGAGAAAATGAACACCACTAAATTAATATACAAACCTTTATAGTTCTTCAAAGTAATTCCCTCTAGAGATAATACACTTCAGACAAGATTCATATAATTCGCGGAAACTCTATGAAAAGCTATCTTTGAATATCACCTTAAGTCTCGTTATTACACATTCTCAAGTAAAATATAGAAATCAAAATAATATCATAAGAGCAACATCATGATTTCATTTGTTATAAGTTTATTTTTAAGTTCATTTTTTTTTATATATCAAATGATGTCATAATGATATCCTATGATATGACTATGAATAATTAATTATGGTGTATTCTGATTAAAAACATGTAGAGCAATTTTTGCTCCAGCAGACTTTTTTGCTTCCTAAACTAAAGGAGGTGATAAAAGGGGCTTGATTTATAAACATTTTGAACACTCAAAATCATGTAACAACAAGACTTAAAACGATATTCAAAGTTGACTTTTCACAGAGTTTCCTCAAGCTATTGTCAGAAGTGTATTGTCTCTAAGGGGGATTACTTTGAAGAATAATAAAGATCATTTGTATATTAATTAAATGGTGTTTATCTTCTCATGTACCAACTTTATTACTACGCCACATATATAAAGATGTACAATAATAATCAATTTGTTGATATCTTTCAATGCAATTTACAAGATTGCAGACAAAATATGTTATTTCGCGAACATCAATAAATATGAAATATTTTGTATTCCGAAATTTTCATTTTTCTTTGTAATATTAATTAAAATATTTTTCGATATGAATCCTTTTATTTTTATTATATATAAATTTAAAATTATTTTAATAATCAATATTATGGAAAAAATGAAAATTTGAGAATAAAAAAATTTATTTCCGTGTTATAATATTGACCGAAGTATAGTTTTTAATTTATATATACAATTCTTTATTCACTTATAATCTATATATCATGTATAGCATATTATAAATAAGAATAATACAAAATCCAAAAATATTTTTATGATAGGTAAAAAGATTTATCCATCAAACATTTATTAATTTTCACATTATTATATGTATATTTATAATAATATATTATACATACTACACAGATTGTAAATAAATAATTTTATATATATTTAAAAATAATTAATATTATAGCACAAATAAAAATAAAATATTTTTATTCGCAATTTTTTCTTTCCTGTTATTATAATGTATTAAATAATTAGATACATATATATAAAATATTTATTAAAATATTTATTAAAATAATTGTTTGATTTTGATATCATATACACATTCATAGTGCACATATAGTTGAATATTTTTTATTTTATTATGTCTGCCAACATTTAAATATCTTTTTAATCACATAAAATTGCTACAATTTCGATAAGTTCATATTTCATGCAAAATTCCTACATGCACTTGAAAAATGCTCTTGTGAAGATAAAAATTGGAATATATAAACCGAATGTAAGAAGAAAGTAAGGATTCGAACACAATGAAAGAAACAAGGAACAAAGAATAACAAATTTCAATCAATCAAGAAATTATGGGTTGTGACACAAGTCAACACAAGTATCATTGTCTTTGTTACTTATAGAAGGCAAAAAAAAAATTAAATGATATTTGTGTCGACTTGTGTCACTAAAGGGAAGGCATCCCGTGTTCCTATGTATCCAGTTTTTGGTAGGGTGAAATCTGTTATATCTTGTTTATTTATTCCTTGTTCCATTTGTGTCTGAACGGTCTGAACCCTAATAGAAACATATAAACAAAGCTTCTATATCTTAGTAGCAATAATTATTATTGGAACAATATTAGTCCAATATTAACCTAATATTGGCTCAATAAATCCCCATGTTTAACTTTTAATGTGTCACTACTAAATTATTATTAAAGTATAGGAGGTGAAAATTGAGACAACAAAACGTTCCCCCCTCCCAAAAAAATAAATCACATTTGCATCACAATAGTCACGGATAAATTGAGATATTATCGTAAAATTATCAAAAGGTGACGGTGATATTACATTGACTAGTTTCCTTATAGCAGGTACAGTCGACACAATTAAATGTCCGTTCTGTCCTTGATATGCAATGAATAACAAAAATAAAACGACACTTATATCGACTGTGTTTCCTAAAAGAAAAGCAGCGATTATTATCTTCATCTGTATATATTCATAGCAGTGTTAGAGTACATTTTTTATCACAGCTTCATAATGATATCATATACAGCGATATCATATACCTGTTACAAAATGGACATTCACGCGTCATCATAAATTTGTTTGTGTCGCATGCTCCAACATACTTCAATATGCTTCTACCATAACTCCTACCACTGCAACGTGCTCATTGGAATAAGAGCATATTGGAGCATGTTGGAGCACGTCGAAACATATTGGAGCATGAGACAGACCTCGTGACTGTCATGATCGATATTATACTGTGACTTCATTTTCTTTTGCTAAGGAGGATAAAAACGTATAAATGCCTCTTTTATATTTTGTCGTCTCAATTTTGCTCTTAAAAGTTTTGTTTACGTTTCTATCACTCTTCAGCTCTTACGTTCGACTTATACCAATTTTTATTTTCACCAAGACGGCACCATCTTTCATTGGCGGGAAGTACATGCATCTCAATATATCAGCGACATCGAAAATCATTATTGCTTCCATTGGATCATTCCATTCATTATTTATTGTACGTTTCATAAACGAGAATGTCTCAAGCACATGAAAAATTTGGCCCGGTGCAATTATATCGCTTTTAATCCACATTTTGGTACGTATATCAGTTACGTACCTCTTGACGTGCGACGCTCTTTCACCTGCGGCCCAGCCGGAGCCGGCAATAATTATCCATCACCATCTGTCTCAGCTAGCCATGCCATCCCGTTTCCTATATCCTTTCAGTTTGTCTCAACATCTGCTTCATTTGAGCACTCGCATTTCAACAAATCTACGCGATTTCTATGCGAAAATTCAGGAGAGATACCGCGCGCGCGAATACGACCGCGACGACTTGGATCGCCATTCGAGAATCGCAAGCGGCCGGCCGATTCGATAGTATCGAACTTCGTCCGACTCGGCGACGTTCACTCAACTAAACACTGCGCGTAATTATCGAATTGACGTAGATACGCAGCGTACTTCACGTTGTGTGGTTGTCAGTGAATTAGAATTGATTAGAATGATTAGAATTATTCGGTGAACTCGACGGAGGACCTTTTGTTTCTTCTCGAGGAATTCGGAATTATCTTGGACATCGTACGCGAAAGTATCGCTCTTATGATCGGCTGATGGACCAACACGCGAAGAAAAATCGTGTATTCGAGGTACGTGGCACTTTGAGGTTATGGCGGCCGGGCTATCAGCAGCTGTCAGACAACCGCGCGAGCGAAGAGGAATCTGCTCTTTTGTTGGAACAAACGTAAAAATTTGCTTCTATGAATTAAGCGTCCTGAAAGCGCGGTTGCCTGACGAGAATTTTTAGACGAAACTGCAAAATGTATTTATTTTATGTATCGTGCGACTTTTAGGATTCGCTACGCGGAGGTTATACATTTTTCATAATGCGAACATTTCGATGCAAAAACTAATCGCGACGTCTCAAGTGCATTAAAAATAAATTGAAGTGTTATGGAGTTTCGTTTGTAATATTAGATATTGAAAGGATCTTTTTCCTGGCGAAACTGAGGTAAAACAACGGGTCAATATCAGTTAATGGAAATATGACGATAAATAGTATTGTATAATTTAAAATTTTAGCCGATTTTAGCAAAATACTAGGTAAACTTTGATGATAAATTTAGGGGAAATAATCGAATATATTTAAAATATTGTGACAATTAACTCGAAAACCTGTTCCTTACTTTTATAAATCTTTATTTGCAGGTAACTTTTTATTTATCTGTTATGATGTATGACTATTATCAAATATTTTCCAGCAAGAGATGTAGATGACACAGTGTAACACAGTGAATCGTTACATCCTTATTGTTTGGCAATGTTAAACAAAGCTGAAATGATCATTATATTAAGGGGACATGACACACAATAATTTAAGTAACAAACCTAAGTAAACAAATTGGCTTATCACAATAGAGACCATAAAATCGTAATTAAATTGGGGATTGAGATTGGATTCGAATTTAACCAATGCCTGTTTCTACAATGTAGTTTAATTTTAATCTTGGTTTAATTTATTCTTCATCTTTTTCTTAGAACTGAAAAAGACTGAAGAATTAGTTGAACCAGGATTGAAATTAAACTACATTAGTAGAAACAGACACAAAAAAAATACTGAACTTATGTTTAATGAACTCTGCTTCGATTAGTTAAATTTCAATATAATCCCAATCTTTAGTCTGAGAGCCATGACACACAAAAAACTTAAGCAGTAAGACATAAGCAGTAGCAAATCCAACATCTTGATTTTCTTACTCCTTACATCTTACTATCAAAGTAAAAATTTTTCTGTGTGCCTTACACTGTGTCTCGTGCTAAAACCAATTAACTTTTTGTGTTGCATTTATTTTTTTCTTTTTTTCTTCAATGTGGAAAGAAAAATGAATTTTACAAAAAATCCAGCTGAAAAGAATGAACCTATAGACTACATTCATGCTATCAGTGCTATTGTGTCATTCTGTCCCTGTTTTACGTGTAATGAATGATAAACACAATAGTGCTGATAACGCGTATTTTTTAAACACAAAATAGCTTAGTGAGCGTCCAATGCGATTTTTTTATTAGAAGTTTGTTTTTATTTGATCTCAGTAAGTAAATTCTTTATTATTCGTTTATTTTTTATAGTTGAACTATTGTATACTCTTTATACTTAAAGTGAAATAAATATGTTTGACATTTAATAAAAGCAGAACCAATTATATAAAAGAATTCACTAAACTACTTTTTCTGCCTGACGCAGCCATATTATCTGTTTTCCTTGTAATGTATGATAAGGAGCACTCCAGAGATATTTATACTAAAAAAATCAAAATATATATAATAAGACTCGTGATATGGACAAAATAATAGTGTACAACAAACGACAAATACGATCGGTAACTAGCGTATTAATATCTAAAATTTTTTATTTATTAAGTTATTAATTTATTATTGTAATACTGAAGTAATGTTCAATAATAAAAATAATAAGCCTGTTTTTTTTAGTTAAACTTTTTTTGGTTCTTTTTTTTCTTTTTACTTTTAGAGAAAAAAAGTAAAAGATGAACCGCTCAAGAAGTTCAGCTAAAAAAAACCTGCCTATAATTGTATATTTCGGTTCTTTCTTCCAATCGTCTTCAGCATGTGTGTACCTTAACAAGGTTCTGTACAAGAAATGTATCTTACTATGGACCACGAAGCGGTATACTCCGTGATTGAAGATGTCATAATTACAAAGACTTGGTATCAATAGTAGATCATTTACCTGTTTTTTTATTATTTTTATTTTTGATTATGTTTTTAATCTGTTGACCCTAGATGAATCCTCCTTGTTTACTAATTATTATAATTTAAATTTGTAACTATTTTTGACATCAAAATCAAATTTGTTTATTTATAGTGGAAATTATATTCACTATGTTGATACCAAGCAATTTTATGATTTTGACATATCCTCAATGAAACAGTATTTCTCTCTGCGATCCACAATAAAATACATCTTTGACACAATTTTGTTAACACATGCTGAAGATAACTCGAAGAGAAAACCGAAACATACAATTATATTTTTATTATTGAACTAATTTGTTATTAATTTATTATTGCGTTTTAATTCCCGCGTGTGACTCGGATTTGTGATTTGTCGTATATTGTTTTAAAAACCTAAAAGTCTTGGGGCTGTTTTATAATACAAATACAATTTTACATTTTACTCAATGTAAACGAACGTTCTTCTAACAATAAGTCTATAGTCTCTTGCTAGTGATGGTCTCTTCTGCATATATCGATATGTGAGATTTAATGTTGATACCGAATGGCCTATTAAAAAAATATTCTCATGCCAAAAATACTCTCTGTGTGATTTGCAATTGCCTTCGTTAAGAGAGGTGACGATTTAAATAAAATCTAGACACGTTCTGTGTGGATCCTTGGCATCGGGTCTTTGGCACAAAGAGCAGACGCGTAACTCTTTATACCATGATTGCTACACAACTTTTATATTATTCTACACAACTTTTATATTTTATGCTACACAACTTTTATATTACTCAAGTCAATAAATATTTAGATATAGAAGCATTCATAAATATTATTTTGAGACAAGTAATAAATTGCTTTTCGAAGTAATATAAGTAATAATATGTAGGATCTACAGTTTTAATGCTGATTTCAAACAGTCTACTAGAAGAGGTCACAGAAAGAGGCAATTGTTATAATGGCAAATACTCTCTCAATGGTTTGCCATTGTCTTCTAAGAGATGATCAAGTAAAATCTGACATATGTGTTCTGAATGGATCTTCTAACTCGAATCTTTGGCACAAAGAGCAAATCGCGCTTTCTATCGTGAACTTTAAGGAAATACATTTTACGTGAATGAATATCGATTTGTGAAATACAAAATTTTTTACAACTATGTGAACGTGAAAATAATACTGTGTACATTGCGAGACCTTGATAATATTATATGCAATAAATAATCTTACGTGATAAAAGATTACCGGCTGGTCTTTATAAAATTATATAATTTTATTTTATAAATTTTTATATTATCTTTTTTAAATTATTGTCTATTACTTTTATATAATTTAAAAATACTTTAAAGACAAATTATTGATTAAGATTCATAATGAAAGAGAACAATTTTTGAGTATTATATTAATAAATTAACTATTAGATTTAAAATTCCGTCATGTGTTATTAATTCACAAAAAAATTTACAGATTATTTATAAAAATTTAGTAATTATTTATAAAAACTATACTAAAAAATAATTTAACTCGTCATTATTACAATCTTTTTTATCACAAAATTGTATTATATAAATATAAGATTATTTTGGAATTATAATAATAACATTAAGAGACTATACGACTTGGTGGAACAAAAAGAAAAAAAGAAGAGAGTCAGGAGCTTGCAAAACCAACGGTGGGTTTAAATTAGATCCAACTCTAAAAACAGGCTAGAACAAACGTGACGAAACGTATCTTTCGCTTACGTAGCTCTAGTTACACGCTCAAGTCTTCATCTTAAATAATAGACGATATACGACACCTGAGTAAGAAAACGAATCTGCCATCTTGCTGGCAATATGGATATCTTTAACGAAATTCCAATAAACTTTCTGTCAACTTTTATCTTTATACAGGTCTCATTAAATTTTTATGAACGTTAGACTAAATACGTTATGAGAAGTGGTACATATTATAATATTTTCCTCATCACAAACAATTAATCTCAAGTATATTTTTATCGATAAATCTAAATTACCTCTCCAATTCTGCGATTGTACTGGTAATATCCAATTTATAAATTAAACATCAGACATGCGTAAAATTTAAATAATTATTTCAAAAAAATTTGCAGATATTTTTTTGGCTGCTCTAATAAATCACTCGGTTTTTTATCGCAGTATTGGCCGGTGATTCGCAAAAGGAAAGCTAACGAGGATGAGCCATGCGAAGGTACAAGAAAACCGCTTTGGGCACAATAAACTCCGTCGCAGACAGCTAGGAAAAAGCAGTTCACCATCGAATAAAATGGTGGGACTAGGCAGTGACGAGCTATTTATTTCAACCGATATCAACAATATGGAATTGGAAATCAACTCTGAAGACGAGAGCGATGAAAACGAAAAGGGCGATATACAGCGCTTGATACCGTTGGACAGCGAGAGTGTCGTATTTAGCAACGGAAAAAAGGACAATCAAAGGAATGAGATGGAAAATGCGGACGATGAAACCGTCTGGTCTATATCCATCCAGATGTTTATACCCTTCCTACTTGCCGGCTTCGGTATGGTTGCCGCTAGTTTACTGCTAGACGTGGTGCAGGTATTAAAAATTGACTCTTGTTTCTGCCAATATAGATTAACTTTAATAATCTCTATTTAACTTGTCTCCTTCTAAGTTAAATCTAGAAAAAAAATTGTTAAAAGTAAATTAAATTAAGATTAAAGTTAATCTATATCAATTAAAATGGACATATCGCAGTCATATTTTTTAGGAATTCTGAAATAGAAAATAAATAAGATACGGTGTTATCAGCAACTTGTTTCTCTTTACTAACAATAATAATTTTTATCACGCGTCTCTCTCAAGAACTTATGATGAACTTACAAATTATTTTCTAGTGCATATTCAAGGATAATAAATCTAATCTCATGAATGAAACGTTGAATTTTAGCATTGGCCAGTGTATCAAGTGGTATCCGAAGTATACATATTAGTTCCTGCGCTATTGGGTTTGAAAGGAAACCTGGAGATGACATTGGCCTCCAGATTGTCGACCCAAGCTAATTTGGGTCAAATGGATACGACGAAACAACAATGGACATTGGTTATGGGAAATTTAGCTTTAATCCAATGTCAGGCTATGGTAGTTGGTTTGCTGGCGTCCTTGGCAGCCGTGATCCTTGGTTGGATTCCGGAAGCTCACTTCGATATTCATCATGGACTCTTATTGTGCGCCAGTGCCTTGATCACCGCTTCCGTAGCCAGTTTCGTCCTGGGCCTCGTGATGGTTGCAGTCATACTATTGTCGCGACGAATGAACATCAATCCTGACAATGTCGCTACGCCGATCGCGGCTTCCTTAGGAGATCTAACTACTTTAGCTCTTTTATCTTGGATCGCTTCTATATTATATAAAGCAATAGGTATATATGATTGTTTTACCGTATTGTGCTTATTTGATTAAAAAGTCGACGAATTTTTTAGGTAGCGCTCCGTGGGCAGCTCCATTATTGATAGCATATTGTGTATTTATAACTCCTGTATGGGGGTACATAGCAGCTAGAAATCCATTTACTAAGGAAGTATTGGATTACGGCTGGACGCCTGTGATATCCGCGATGTTAATTAGCAGGTAATTATTTTTCCTTACACATTTTATAAAAATTTCATAAAGTGAACGTGCGTGTCAACGAATAACATTGATTTTAGTCTTGGTGGACTGATTTTGGACTACACCATATCAAGCTACAAGGGCATAGCGGTCTTTCAATTAGTAATTAATGGCGTTGGGGGAAACTTGGTTGCCGTTCAAGCCAGTAGAATATCGACGTCTCTACATAAAGATTATCACACGGGTGTTCAAAAGACTCTCAACGTTTGTATTAGTCCATTCCACGCATTTTTTGCTAAAGGTGAGTTTACTATGAATGTTTTTGCACAAGATATAATTACATGATCGTGAATTTGTAACAAGGAATTTTTAACAGGAGGACACGCGAGGACAGCTAGAGTATTGCTGATGATGGTGATACCAGGGCATTTAATCTTTAGTTACACCATTAGTTACCTTCAGGCGGGGCATACCTCATTCACGCCTATATTCATCATGATATATTTGATCGCTGCAATGTTACAGGTATAGTATACATATATTAATTTTTATAAAAAAATGATACTAGCTGAAATTCAAAAAAATTAATACTGATTAAACTTGCTTCTTTAATTTTTAGGTAATCCTGTTGTTATACATTGCGCAATTAATGGTTATTTGGATGTGGACAAGAGGTATGGATCCAGACAGTTCCGCGATACCATATTTAACAGCAGCAGGCGATCTTATAGGAACTGCGCTTCTTGGAATTGCCTTCCATATTCTTTATGCCATAGGCGACGGCGACTCTGACGTAGGAGATTGATCGTTAAAGTTTATACAATATTTTAAGTCCTTTATAATGTTACAGGTCACAAATTTTTGAACTGTCGTTCAAAAGACTTCGATGAAAAATCTGATTTGAATTTACAATACTCGATACCATTTGTAATTCGAGATTATCAATGGCTATCGCTTTTGTTACAATGAGTTTTTCTTTTTTAAAAAAAAAGTACAGTATTTGTTAATATTGATTCTATTACATTAATAATGAAGAAATTGTCACGTGATTACAAAGATAGGAATTACAATTAATTGGAATCGCGACTATGCCAATAAATATAGGCTAGTATATATAAGTATATATATATTTTATTCTATGCTTTAACCAAAATTTTCATCATACAAGATATTTTCTTAAGCTTCGTCATATCAATCATACGACGTATGTGCCTATATGTATAAACTTGGTTTAACTGTATATAATACCTGGTAGATATATATTTGTATACATATACATATACAACACGTCAATCAGTTAAATATTAAATATAAATTTTAATATTTTTTATATAATTACCTATAAAGGAAACTTCAATTAATGCAATTCTCAATTATGGCGTTAAAGTCAAATATGTGTACTCTTTCTTTCTTTTTTTCTTTCTTTCTCCTATAGTATTCTCTTCAATTTATTAATATTCGGAAACTTATAAGTACATATTGTATGTGTAAAGCTTAAACGGCTTGTATATATGACAATTTTGTTTTTACATAGCTTTACTATTTGAGACTCGTTTTCTACTAGTGTAGATTAACTTTAATCTTGGTTAACTTAATTTTTATCTTTTTTTTAGTTTTAAGAATTAGAAAAGCTAAAGAGTAAATTAAATCGAGATTAAAGTTAATCTACATTGGTAGAAATGGACACAAAACATCTCAAGCTATAATTAAAAATATATTTCTATACATATAGTGTATATATATATATTTTTTTTTTAATTTGAATGAATCAAAATATTTATAATTATATGAATTTATTTCTCTTGCCAAGATATATAACAGATTAAACAAGAGTTAAAATATGTACGTGAAAAAATAAAATTCTCGAAATATTGTCAGAGCTAACAAAAGGCTAAACCTTGTAATTGCAAATTATATTAATTAATTGCAAAATTATTTGTTTTGCGAACTAAATTCAATTCGTATTTGAGATGAGAGATTATAACTAGAAAAAAGGATTAAACCGAAGTATATTGCGAATTGGAATTTTAAGAGTAAGTTAAGGAACATGTAACTTAGAGTTCTGGATATTATCAGGAGTAGCGCATTCGGTTTATTCAAGCAAATACTGACAACATTTATTTATTGACTCTCTTTTTTCGACCACCATTTTCAATTTACGCCCTTGACAACTGGGAACGAATGCGCAGAATAAACATTCATTTATTTATTTTTTTTTTTAAATAATGGTTTAATTAAATTCGTGGTGGTGACTTGACTGGGGTCTCTGTGTTCTTATTTCGGTTCAAGGATTACATTATTTTTAAATTTTTGAAAATTTCGGATGAAACTAATCATCTTGGAGCATTTCGAATCACTTGGTGTTCCCCAAACAAAAATGGATTAAAATAGATTAAATAGATTCACAGATTTTCAGAAGTACACATTCGCAAATATTGAAATGAATTCTTTTTAATCCTAATGCATTTTTATTCATTTAGGAATTGTATGAAGCACATCTCTATCTTTTCAATCTAAAAAAAAATTGTAATTCTTTAAGTGCATTGTGAATACTGCTGAATTTAAAATTCTGAATAGAAAATGCAGTTTTTCAATCTGATAAATCTAAAAAAACATTTTCCGTTCAATTGAATTTAAAAAAGTGAAAATGGACTATTAAGTAAATGCTATTAAAGTATCCATTCAAATGAATTTAAATTGATTAAAATTTTAATCCATTCTGGTTTACTGAGTTTAATTTATCTCTTACTTGAGAAAAACTATCCCAGCTTTATCCTATTTTTATTTTGTCATTAACAATTTCTTATCATATGCACTTTCAATCTCTCTTTTCATTGTTTTCCTTTCAGTTTCTGCTTCTCTTTGCACCCTTGTTCACATCGCAATTGTTCCAATCTCGCAATTCTTGCCGTATTTTTTTTCTTTAGACTTTAATCTTTCTTCCTCTTCTTTTCATTTTTTCAAAGCTGTTTGCATATCAAACATTATACATCTTAAGGAAAGGTTGAAGATGCTATCAATCTATCATCCAGTGGGAACTTAAAAAAAAGCATTTTTCTAGTAACTCTGACAGGCATTAAAAAAATTTCTTGTTTAACGTTTTACGAAATTATCTTGGAAAGGGGAATGTACTTGTATAAATATTCGTATACAGACACGAATAATTTATATCTTGAAAAAGTATACAAAAAGAAAAGAAAGAGAAATAGGTGATATAAATAGTATTTTATATTAAAAGTATAAATACACATATACTTTAATTTACGGGCACAAATATAATGAGAGAAATTCATATATAAATATAATATATACAGTAATATGTGTGTCACAAAAAAGGGGAACACCATGTAAAGGAGTTCTTTTATTATAGTATTATATTAAATATCTTTACTCTTATATATATAATAAATAAAAACAATTCGTTTACTTAGCTTTGTAACGAGATATCGAGAGTATAATATATAAAATATTCTGCAATCATATATATTTACTAACAATGTTATGCCGGTATATTCACTATATTTAAGTGTAGTGAAAATGATATTAATATAATCAGATAAGTCCTTTGAAAAGTTACTGCAAGGAAGATACAGATAATACTGAGACTTTATTAACATTTTCTAGTGCCTAAAACATACTGTGTTTGGAAATCTAAAGTATTGACATTGTATAAAAGATTTACTTATGTAATATACAAATATCATAAATTCTAGCACAACGATTTGTTATGTTTATATGAGAGAATAAAGTCTCGATATATAACTGCGGCATTTTATTATTACTTATTATCTCAAACGCACGCAAACAAAAATAATAAAATTAAGTTGAACCGTCATAAGGTAATGATTCAATTTAAAATTATCTTAAGTACTCTAATAGTATCATTATTAATATCTTAAGTGCTGAATGCGTGTGCCGCTATATTTATAACGGACAACGAAAGTGGAAATGTCAAGGGCTAGACAGATTTATTTTACAGACAGACTATGTTTGCAATCGGATTACATTGCATTATAATTTAATTACTTCAAATTTAGTTGATATTGATGTTATATTATTCGTTCGATTTTACGTGAAGTTTGTTTTTTACTCAAGGATCACAGAGAGAAAAAATTTGCTATGAACGTTAATTGAACATGACACAAATGGCAAATGCTATTTGCAAATATAGAGATCACAAAATTATTTGCAGGTGTAACAAATACCTATTTTTTTGTACTCGCTACAAAAATTATTTACAACAAATATAAAATATTTATTAAATATCCAAATTTATTTGCTAAACAGCAAACAAATTTAACAATAAAAACAATTTTACAAGTTTTTTGTGTTTATAGCTAAATTATTTTTCTCCGTGATGTCTTGCCTGTCGGATGAAAACTCGTCGAGGGAAACTTCGACGAGTTTTGCAAGGATGAAGTAACCCAAGCAGACCAAAAAATCATCACATCAAAATAGTTCCAAAATGGGCTCCATATTAAAAGTCACTTTTCGATCAGTATAATGATTCATTTTACCGTCATTTGGACGTTATGGTGATTGTAATGGTATCGGTTCTGCTCGTGAATACTTTTCCAATTTACGCATAATAAAAGTACGCGTGCACCAGCCGCGACACGCAGGAGGACCCGCACGTCTTCTCGACCGCACTCGTTTAAAGCCCCGTTGCACATCCTCCCGCTTGTTCACGCTCGTAACCACCTACACCGTAATCGCGCGGTACCGTTCCTTCGTTGTGTACGTTTATACATGTGTATTCGTGTGTATGCGCGCCGGTTCATTCATCCACGTCGCCGTGTTCGCGCGTACGTGCACGTGCACGGGAGCCGCGTTAACACGCACACACGCACGACGGCGGCGATTCGCGCGGTCAAGCCCGTCGACGACGACGACTCGCGCGGTCAAACCCGACGACGGCGACGACTGTGTCTCAGGCTGTGAATGAAATAGTTTCATCTGTCAGTGCCAACTATCGCGTCGATCTCGGTGTACGCGGCGCGTCTCTCACAGATCTTATCTGCCGTCGTGCGTCGTCGCGCGTAAAAGGGGTAGCGAGTGACCGCGAAAAGAGCGCGATTACTCTGACTCAAAAGTCGCGCAACTTTCAGGGCTCTCGGAAACTCTCTCTAATCCCGGTGAATTCGATTCTCAATGCCGCGGACATGAAAGGAACCTCTCGATTGTGAACTCCAAGCGGTCCGTAGAAAATAATAAAAAAATAAATAAAATCAAAGTAAAATAAATTGAAAGTAAAATAAAGTAGAAGTAAATGACAAATTTATAAAGACAAAGAAATCTCATCCGAGCAATCGGACGCTAAGATTAGCATTAAACTACAGTACAAAAGCAACAAACAGCTCGGAAGGAGCTCTAGTGATCAAGAACGAAGAGGACTTTTGCGCTCTTCTTTCCCTCTCTCTTTCCCCGTGCGAGGCTTGAACGCGTACGCTCGTTTTATTTTCCATCTAGAAAGGGGTCACGAAGAAGCACGGCTGGACAGTCGTACCTTTTAATTCGACCCTGAGCTACTTTTATAATCGCTGAATTGTAGCTGATGGGGGTTACTATTCCTGAACTCTCGGAAATTAAGTCAGTTTCGATCCCCGCGCGTGACACCTTCCGCTGGGATTTCTGATCCTCTCTTTCACCTTTCTTTTTTGCAACTTTTTCGTAAACCGTTATCATTCTGGAAAAAGAAAAATTTCCGTCGAGTGATAGGTGTCGAGAAACGACCGATAACGAGTGTGAAATAATCGACGCGCGTGATAACGATTCCAGAACACGTGAGAGGCATTACTATTTATAATATATATAATTACGGATTTAATGCCGAATCAAATAGCGACCTTACGAACTTTTGTCGCCTAGCTTGCTTCCCGCTAGTAGCTCATTCGTCTCCGCGCCGGATTTAGTTGATAACGTGTTCAGAACGGTCCTCGTAATTTATACGTCTGCATTCCGATCTCGCTGGTCCACGCTCGCGCTCGTGAAAGAGCCTTTTTTCCTTTTTCGAAATTGGTCGCGCGCAAAAAGACGAGGTGCCCGATTCGTCTCGTTGATACGAGATAAAAAAAAGTTGAAGAGAAATTACGCGGAATAAGTAAGTTGGGTCCAGCGAAGATTTGACGCGCGGCGGCACCTCCTCTGCATCTCCTCCGCATTTCCTCCGCATGGACTATCGTGCGGAAATCGAATGAGTGCCATTACGTGCGCGACCGCCGGAATGCAGAGCGGCACCGCAGGATCCTCCATCAGGACGACGAGCAAGCGCATCGTCATCCGGAACAGCTGACCAACGTGTAAGTATAACGACGGAGAAGATCCGCACCTGCGGAATATATCGCACGTACAATTCCCATCCCGCCGCGTCGAGGAAAATAATAAAATAATCGCGACGAGCGAGCGAGCGAGACGACCGGTGGGATAAGATACACCGGGAGAGACGAGGTATCAGAGCGTATGTTAAGTTATTGCCCGTCATGGTCGAACTTAAACACGTGGAGTAATTTATCAATCTGCGAATATGTTACGGAAGCGCTTAGGCGCTCGCGTCGCCCGGAGAGCGGTTTGCGGGCCTCGTCAGCGGAAAAGTGTCGCGATGCGAAACGTGAAAACGAGGTCTGGAAAACCAGAAAAACGTCTCCTCCGCGATTCATGATTATCGATTTAGGATCTTTTTCCTATGCATGTAATAATGAAAAAAAAAATAAAAGTCACAGGAGACGCGCTTAATCGTGCGTTCGATTGAGTGCGCGCTATTCGAAGCTATTTACCTAAAAACCTGGAAAACTTGGTATTTTTAGAGGATTTCTTTTTTTATTCTTGAAAAACTATTAAAGATTTTCGTGGAATTTTATCGGAATTTAAGGAAATTTTTAGAATTTTACTTTTAAATTTGTATTCTATCTCTTTCTGAAAACATTGCTACTTTAATCGTGTTTCTTTTTAATAATGCAAAATGTTGACAATCAGCAATGAATATGGAATACACATTCACGTATGTTCACGTGTGAACATTCTCATATATGTGTCTCGTGAATTTTTGTAAAAGAGTCAAAGTAACAGTAAAAAAAAAAAAAAGATATTTAATTAAACTAACAGAATAAAGTAACTCACTAATACTATATTATAGTAAACCAGAAGCCTTCTATATTATCCTATAAGTTTCGCAGCTCCAGTTGTAAAAAATAATAGATATAGTGTTGTAGAATCTCTGTCTACTAATTTTCAATATATAGTTTGTGTTTCTTGCAATTTATTTCACAAAATTGCATTTAAAAATTCTCTAATCTTTTACCTGGAATTTTGAACAAAAAAATACTTGAAAAATCTGAAAATTTTCAGAGAATTTTATCTGTGTCAAAGTAAAATGCAAATATTTTTAATTGTATAATACAGATTTTACTTAACAGCACAATAAAATGTATTGAGGATTTCGTGATATATAATCCTCCATTTTTATATGTATTTATATTTAATACACATTTTTATATCAATTTATACGATAGCTTTAATAGGCTTTAATGTGCACTACTGCGCACTGAGTGCATCCAATCGAATTCGCGCTACAAGATTTCTGTAAACATCTTGGAAACTATTGAAAGGCATTATAACATTAATTGCTATAAAATATATCTAATAATATTTGCGGATGTTTTCTAAATGCCTAATATTTACTCTAGCAGCAAAGAAAGTCATTCTGATACTGGATGAGAGTCGCAAAAATCTTTTGCTTCTACTACTGAATAAATACATACATATATTAAGTGGAATCAGTGGAATTAAAAAGGCAGTCTCACAAAAGAATGTAAAATGTGCTTGTAAAACTATTTTATCTTTAACGTTACACCCCTGTTTTACAGTTGGAAAATTTTTTGCAGCTAAATTATTGTGTTAATTTAACGGAAGATGAATATATTAAAATGTAACACATTATACAAAAATAAACATCAAAAAATATAACGCTCTAACACAATTTAGAAACAAATTTAGAAACAAAACAGGAGCATATTTCTTCAGGGAAATTAATATTTAAAGTGCGTTAAATTAACATGAACATTCATCTTTTACTCACTTATCTTAGAATTTACATTTTAAAATTATATTATTTATGTTATTTGTCCATTTACTCATAAATTGTGTTATTTTAATATTAAGAATTAAACATCAATTTAACATAAAATATTCACAAAATAACATAATTACACATTATATTAAATTAACACCTACTCTCTAAATTTCTTAGAGTGAAATTTCATTCCAAAAGAGTAAAATACCGGCACTATTAAAAAGGATTTAAAAAATTTGCACTCCTGAATAAAAGTAGCAGATTTTCACTCTATTTTGGAGTGAAATTCACTCCAAAAAGGAGTGAGATTTTTTCGTTTGAAGTGGATCTCACTCCAAAATAAAAATTACAATAGAAAATTTTAATTTTTTACTCTTTTTCAATAGTCACAGTATTTTAACTCTTTTAGAATGAGATTTTACTCCAAGAAATTTAAACAGGATGTTAAAAATTCAATATAGTATTAACAGGAATAGTTTTAATAGGATAGTTTTAACGCAAGTACAAAATATTTTTTACTCTATTTAAAAATGATATTGTTTAAAAAATGAAATTTTCGTGATTTTTCAATTTTTTAAATTGTATCACTTTTGAGAAGCAAGGATGTGATATGACAAGACAATCATGTCTCAATTATTTATGTTTTTAAAAGAATACCGACGCGTTTTGACAAGAAATGGTCGCGAGCACGAAGTGGTGGTGGAAAATTGAAAATTTAGCTTCTTAACATGGTGCAAAGAGACGATAAATAACCTGACCGAGAGACGTTAGTATAAAAATATCGCGACGACATCTCGAGAGCGCCGAATCACTTGCGTGTGGTCCACTATTTATCGTTAGAGGAGTACTCCTCTCAAGTTGCACGCAATAACGCTTTGCGTAAACCGGCCACGAGTCCCGTTCAAACAGACGCCGGTGGCGGCGCATCTGTTTAACCTGTTATCGAAATAACTGCCACTATCATATTGCGATATATAGAGAGTCAACATTGGAGAACACGATCTCGAAATTGATCAATTAACGAGACGTTCGTTAACGTTTCAATTTGAAATACAGTCTAATGTTTCATTTCTATCAATGTAGATTAACTTTAATCTCGATTTAACTTACATTTTATATTTTTCTAGTTCTAACAATTAAGAAAGATGAAGAATAGGTTTACCTTTTTATAAGACTAGAAAGCCTTGTAATGGCGTTGAAACTGTGTCATTTTGAGACAAAGAGTACAATGAATTAATGAATTATTACAAATCTTATCTACTCAAGAAAAAGCTGTACGATTTCAATAACAGATCTCCGCTCTCTAAATGTTAAACCAAAATTAAAATTAATTTACATTGGTAGAAATAAACACTAATGAGACTTTAATTTCTTTTAAATAAGAAATCACGGTCGAAAAATTTATGTTTTTTATTATCTCCCTCGAATTTCTCTCTTCATTTTTACTTGTCCCATCTTCAAAAGATCAATAGAAACTTTACGATAACAGCGTTTACTTTACCACGCAATGATTCTCTATTTTGTTCTTTGATTTTCGATTTTCGACAGACCTACCAAATCTGATCTTTTTTTATTACAAGCGTACGAATAGCAATTTCCAAAGTATTTTTACCCACTAAATACGAATCCTTTGTTCCAAGTTGGTTATCACATTAAGAAGAATGATGTCAAAGAAATAAAAAATAATGATTTCTAAAATTTCTAGAACATTCATTGTAGCATCGGCATCAAATTTTTTTCAAATTCGTTAATGTCATACGAAAATATCAACTTTTAGCTTTAACATACATTTTATCCTATTTTAATTTGATTTTTCGTTTTTGAGATACAGTAATTTGAAGATAGTTTTTCTTTATGTAACATATCCAATAAAATTTGATCTTTTTCTTGTAACACGAATGTGAATTATTATTTCCGACGTTTCCGACGTTTTGCCTGCCGAACACAAATCCGTTGACAAAAATTAGCTCACGTCATAACGTCATGAAAAAACGGCATCAAAAAACCCAAAAAAGTGACTCCCTTTAACACCATTTTTCTCAAAATTGTGACATAATAGCCAACTTTGGACGACGGATTCGTATTCAGTGAGCAAAAATATATCAAAAAAGATTATTCGCATACTTGTAACAAACTTTCATATATAGGCCTGTGAATTACTTGTGTACCCGACTGTAGCACTGCAGCCATTTATACGGTATAAGGGTCCGTAATTGAAGAAGCAAGTGTAAGGTAGCGCTTGCGTAATGCTCTCTCGGCAATCCTCTTATTGTTGTCCGCGCCAACGTGTTTAAGATACGTCGGTGGTGCATGTAGAAACAATAAAAGAATACGCATATACAACGAGAGAGTTCAGTATCGGATGCGATTCGCCGAATTGTTCGACGTGCTGTTGGAAATCTCGTAAGTTAGAGGCGTAAAATTTTAACGAGTTCTCCGAAATTATCCGCCTCCACACCTTTAGAAGTCATCTTTTTGCAGATTAAAGAAATCCAGCGTTTCATGAATAACGCTCTTCGCGGTAAATCCTCTACTCGGAAAAAACGATTTGGCTGAAATATCTAAAATTTTAGCTAGATACTGAAAATAATTGTGTTAAAACCATCAAAATAATTATTATATAAAACGCTCAAACTAGTTGCTAGAATGTCAAAACTCTGTGTAACATTGCTCATCATGCTTGAGATGCCTACAAAATTATTTTGAGCACAAATGAATGAAGAGCATCATATTCGATCAAGGCTAGTCTTGGTGTCTAACAATATTTTTACAATTATATATAAATTTTTACAATTTTTAGTTCAAACAGCGCGCCAATTATTTGTTGATCCTGAAACACAGTCTTAAAAATAAAGCTAGAGAATGTAATATCACAAATTAAATTAATAAACAATTTAATATTACTAATGCTAATACTGATCATCTTCAAATCACTAAAGAATTTATTGCGAAAAATATTATCTCAAAATTATTTTAATAATTCAACAAAATCATTTTTAGATCTATATAGCCAAATTTTTAGATGTTCAGCAAAATTGTTCTTTTCATACATCATCGCGACTTTTTAAACGTAATCAAATTCAAATTACAATGTAACACTCGATGTGATCTGAATATTCTTTAACGTATAATTTTTTTCAACCTGATTGATTTTAATTTAAAAATCGCTTCGTAATTTTAATTTACTCTTTTAGTTGACATAATTTACTATATCACTGTACGTTATTTCATTGCGCTCCATAAAAGAACCTGAAGTAAAGCCGACGGCACACGATGTTCGTTTTTATACTAGATTGTTAGCTAGAATAAATTCTTGCCACTATATTAGCTACGATGCTGACACTGTTAGTACCGCAACCAATACGAATGCAAGATTCTAATCCAGCAGGAAAACAAGCATCGTGTGCCGCAAGCTCAAGATAAATGTAACTAATTGGGACATAATACAAAGTGAATCGATCCGCAATTAGTCACGAAATATGTGAATAATTAATCAGAGTGGATAATTCAGTTGAAGCAATTGGCTCCTCGTGTGACAAATCTTAATTGAAAAAACATACGCAATTCATCGGCACTTGGGAATAGCCGTGAGCTCAGTGAGTTAGTGTGTCAATTATATCATATAAACCTGCTACAAAGACTACACTAACGATACACCTAACATCTAACTCTACACTGTTAAATTCATAATGTCAAATTATACTCAATTTAAATTATTTTAATAATATTTTTATAGGTCATTACGTATCTATATTCAATAGGTTATCACTGTGTATCTATTCAATATATTATTAATTTAACAAAATTAAACAATGAAGTTAATCAACTCAAGAAAATTTATTGAATTTGACTATTCAGTTTATTATTTACTAAATGCATACGTTATTATGAACATTATTTAGTTAAAACTAACCACAGAAATAGATTGAGTGACATATTGTGATACGAAAATTAAAAATAACAAAATATTATTTTTAACTCAATAGATTATTATTGGATTACTATTACTCCTTTAATATCTATAATATTCAAACTGCAAATATTATAGCAGATTTTCTTTAGGTTTTTTACTATCATAAGCTTTTGATTCTCTCTCTCTCTCTCTCTCTCTCTCTCTCTCTCACTCTCTCTCTCTCTTTTGTTTAGTTACAAGCAAAGAACGGTTTTACTAAAGTATCTGAAAATTTAACTAAATGCAGATTTGGAAATAATTTTGTGAGCTATCTAACTGATTGCTGGAATGTCAAAACTTTTTGCAATATTGCTTATCATGCTTAAGTTTCCTTCATATTGTTTTAATAGTCCAACAAATTATTTTAAAATCTATATCTATCTAAATTTTAGATACTTTAGCAAAATCTTTCTTTCCGTATAGAATTTTGTCGGTGCTCACGTGCATGTATATCAGATATATTATATATATATATATATATTTCAGTATATTTATAAATTATTTATTTATACTATTTAATCAGCCTGCAAAAGAATGTCAAGCATTAATTGTCAGTTTTCAAAATAGATACCTAAGAAAAGCAGTCTTATCAAACATCTGTGCTTGAGCGATAATATCAATTTATGGGATAATATAGATGTAATATAGACTATTACATACATATCGTAATAATGTAAGCAGTTTTGGCTTCAATATATTCTGATAAACATCAAATTATAATCAAATTAGGCAAATGAAAAGAACGGGACACAAATTATAATTGCAAATGTGTGATGCTGTTACGCCAGTTTTCTCAAATGAGAAGCGAGCGACATGCAGATCTGACGAGAGATCAGGTGTCGGTAAAATCTGATATCTCCATCTAAACGGACGGCAGAATCTACACGCACGACTAAATTACACGTGGGTATACGCCGTTTTATTGAAATTGCTGGGGAAAATCGTCGCGTATTTGAATGCGTTCCAGTTACACACTTCATTCAGGCCCGGTTTCAATGTCGACCTTTACCGAGTCAAGAGCGAATCTTACATAATCGCGCTTTAAAAGGAACCACGAAAGGTATATATATGCGTATGCGCATAGATAATATTGCTTATATGCCAAGGCCTACACCTTATAAGCATATAATATTATTTAATATCAATTAATATTTTAGGCATATTCTTAGAATATTAAATACAACGTTTCAATAATATTTTATTAAAATTATATAATATTAAATAATATTCCTGAAATACTAGTAGATGTTATATATCCATACTCCTAATACTATTGTATGATTATTGAAAATAACATTATTTTATGTTGTATAAACATTAAAAAGTATTATAAAACAAGTATTCTATAATTTACTTTAATTTGTAAAACTGTTACCCCAGTTCAGTTTAAGATTATGTTTAAAGATAACTGAACATGATTTTGGCGCGCAGTTGTAGAACTGAATATGTACATAAAATCACATCGAAACGTAATTCAAACACTAAAATACGGCGTAGACCCATAAGACTTTTTCGTTACTTATTGTGAATTCAAATAAATAAAATTAATGTTAATAAATATTTTAGTAATATTTCAGAAATATTTTAGACATTATAATACCATGGGTGTTATGTAAAGTGGACATACTTTATTTAATAAAAAATCAAGATCTCTCAGAACAGTGTATTCATTCATACCGCTCAATAGATTCAGGGAAATTGTAAAAAATAACAATGGCGAAAGTAATTTGATGCTGCTCAAGCCATACATAACGGCGAGTAAAATAATTTTGAAATTTATTGCAACACAAAATTAACACGCCATCGCATATTGAACGTGTATTTAACCACATTTTGTATAATAACGCTAATTATTAGACGCTACTTTGGCGTTTTAATAAAGACATTCTAATATATATATATATATTTAAAATTCCACTTAAACGTCTTAAAATTAACTGACATTTTTTATTTCATTCTAAGTCGAAACATTAATTTTATTATTATTTTATATGATAAGAATTTCATAAAAATTAATCGCAATAACAATTAAAATATAGTTCTTTATGTTCCTTCCTTATATTGTGATTTATTTATTATTATTTTAATGTTTTATATTACCTCGAATAACCGTTATACTGTTTGAACGTTTGTTTTTTTTTAACACATCTGATTTTGGCATCACATTTCTCACTTTATCTCTGACTTCTAATTGACCTTTTGTGGTTTTATCGTTTGACTCTTCTAATACGACTACGAACTTTTACTTTGTTACCGAAGACTTCTGCTCTTATATTCTTGGCTTTTTTTGGATAAGTTTCTTCTTTCTATAATAGTTTTAAAATCACATCGTAATTCACAATATAATTGTAGCTACCTTTAACTATATTTATTAAATTATGCTCATAGTTATAAATTATACGCAATTTGAGTTACTTTTAATTATTTCTATGGATCGTCACTGCTCCTACTCATTAATTTAACTTACAATAGAGTTAAACGATTTAATTCAAGAAAATAACGTATTAAATTAAAACTTATTAAAACATATTAAATTTGACTTAAAATTACCCAAGAAACACACAAAAATCAACAAAAAACCAAATTGACGTCAAGATAACTTTATTTTAATGCTTAAAGTCAATAAATAGTCAAATTTGTAGCCAGAAATCATTACTTTAACATCAAAGTATGTCATTTTGACTTTCTCTTCACTTGATGTGTTTCTTAAATCTATTATTTACTAAGTGCCTACGTTAATATGGACACTGTTTATTTCGAAACTAGCCACAGAAATAGACTGATTTATATTTTGACATACATGAAAGTTAAAAATAACAAAATGCTCACAGGGGATTGGCTTATTCTTTTCATTGTTCTTTTGATATCTAACAGTATCAGCTATGAAAACTATACCTAAGTAAAGTTCCTATTTGAGGGACCTCTACCTTACGACAATGAAGTATTTAACGTTTTTTATTCACAATTTAAAACCTCATGGCGTGTATTCGGGGAGACGCTATTGGTACCATTCTGCCTTCATCGTTTATTAAACATCAAACAAAGATAGAATATTAGCACAAATAGTGCTAATAGCATCTAATGTGTGTGTGTGTGTGTGTGTGTGTGTATCCATAGTACCAAATATACAGATACAATTGTCTACAATTTTTGCTTTAGGTCCAAATAATTTGTTGTAATCAAAAATAATCTTGCATCGTTATATCTCAATCAAACTATCCATTTGCCTTATTGTTTCAATATCTTTATTTGTTTATGTATCCATGTGAAAGATTAGGATTAGTAACTTATTTACATACTCATCCGAGAGCGTAGAATTAAGTTTACTTTTATTTTCACCGAGGATGGCTCCAAATGTAACTATAGTTATATAAAACGATTGATAATTTTATTGAATTTAACTGAAGTATATAGTATATACTAACAATTCCGTACTAAATATCGTACCGTATTTCACAGCAAATTTAACTTGTAAATTGTATTTTTAATGTCAGAGTCTTGTTACTTTTTTCTTTAAAAGCTTTAATTAATCTATTTATCCCGAATAAAAGTTTAAAAATTATGTGATATAAAAAAATTTAAACAAAAGTTTTTATATTATAAATAATTAAAGAGAAGAATCTTCAGCGAAAATTATATATTTGTGAGACCGATTAGATCAACTGCAAATTGACTCTAATAAGCTATCGCTTGTTTAGCATGTCTGACTGAATTGAAGTTAAAGCTTTTTTACAAAACACGAAGAAAATAAAACGTTGTTTTGAACTCAAATACTTTTTAACTTTAATATGTATTCATAAAAATTAGCATCTTTCGCACTATCAAGATCAAGGGGAAGAATATTATCCGAATAACTTTAATGACAGTGCATTATATTGTTGAAGTTGTACAATGAGCGTGTAATGAACTCGCTGATAACGAACGGGCATAGTGCGTCGTAAAATTGTCGTTGACGATATTGCCCTTGCCATATTGTCGGTTTGTCAGCTGCCAGACATTGGGCTCGAATTGTGACTACGAATGAAATGCCAAATTGTCCAGTTAAATGAAACATTGATATGTAAACTTCATGCGTCTAGCGCATAAAGTTTACAGCCAAGTCGATGGAGCATCCACTTGGCTTATAAACTTCATGCGCCAAAAAAAATCGTGAGAAAAATTCGCAGACCCACCGAATTGACAAATTTCTTTATTTTCGTGAATTGTATGTCGTATTCTTGTAATTCGAATTTGAAAAGGCTATGACAAATCTACCCCCGTGATCTGATCACGAGGAAGAAACTCGATCGAGTTTGTAAGACGATCTTGAGAAATAAATTGTATTGTTAGCGACACAATGTCGACAGTGTCGATCGCTGAATCTCCAATAGAAACAATAGACATCTTCGCCTTGTTAATTAGAAGGATCATGAGTAGACGGTGAGTAATATCCTAAAACCGTAAGTTTTTCGTTATCAGCTTACACGCGCGTCACTTGAAACTTGTGTAATTAGACGTGCAAGTATGTACGTCAACTAGTCATGTTCTACGTAAACTGACTCGTTATTGTTCATCAAGGTGCGAATCACAAATAGTCGCGCGTTGTTAAAAGTGTCGTTAAGAACGCGGTTACCAAACCTGGTTTCGGACCTCCCTATTTTCCAGGCGGGTGTCTCAACCATCTCAATCAGTGTGATATATAGCAATATTTGTAACAATAAGTTCTTTACATATTAAATGTGCCAGTAATATCAAATGTGCTAGTAATATCAAATCGATGATCAAAAATTAATTTATAAAGATTATTATTTTAGTTAAATAATTGTGTTGCAAAGCCGACAGTATGATTGAGATAAATGTATTTAGGAACTTATATTATCCCAACATCTATAGCTTTGACCATACTTCATATACTTATGTGCTATATATATATATATTGATCATGTTCTTATTCTTGTTTTTTTTTCTTAAACATGATTGATGGATATAATTGCATATGCAACGAAAGAAGTTTGAAGATTTAATTGCTTTTGCACTTTTTTCAACAGGAGGGATTTAACTTCTTTTGCAATTAGACCTATTCTTTTTTCTTGATTTTATAGGATCTGTAACTGTTTCAGCACGTTAAAATGTTCAATTCGTAATCAAGAAGATAAAGAATCCAAGAATTCCAATATATTATAAAAGATTTTTTTATACGGCAGTTTTTTTACGGCTACTCAATTAAAATTCGAACCTATCTATCAGTTATATTTAATAAAAATGACGGATACTTTGTTCCAAAAATCAGCAAAATTATTTCTACAATTATAAAACTAATCAAGTTATCTTATTCTAAGTTTATCTTATTCTAAAAAGAAATTATATTTTTTGTATCATACTATACACATTTTGTTAACTAAAATAATGATCTTTTTTATTTTTCTAAAAACGTTCTTATTGACAGCTTGAGTGAGAAAATTATACATTTAAATTATACATTTTGCTCTCGCAAAAAAAATTTAAGTGGGGATAACGACTTTTGCTAATGGACTACTCAATTGGTGTAACGTAAATTGTTTTCGATAGTCTGACTTTTAGCTACGTTATTGCATAACAAAATTAACATGTTTTCCTATTATAACTCTTCAAAGGATTGCGTCGATTTCGTTCTCCGATAATTCGACAGTAATTAATTGGCATTTGCTTCGATGATTATCCTCGTTTGTTACCGAACGTCAAGACCCGGGCGTCTTCGACGTCAATTGCTCATACGACAGGAAATACACGCATTTCAGTGGGGTTTAATCATTAGAAAAGCGAAACTGCACACACGAGAGTGTGACCTAATCCTCAAGTTACCAGAATACAAATTGCCGTGTCACGAACGACCGGAGTATGTTATGGCTTCGCTCCTACACAGGATACGGTCATAGACGGACCAGTGAATCCTATTCGCGCGTCATTGACCGACTGACTGTTATGAGCGAATTTTTCCGCTCTACTTTAAATAAGGATTACTGCTGAATGAGATGCGGCCCGCTGAGTCGATACAGATTACAATTTCTGTGCGCCTTCGTGGAGCCGTATAATGAGAGAAATAATATCAAACTTTAATCACTAATATTAAATTACTTCGCGAGATGTAATAAATTCGACACATCGCATAGAAAAACATCTGCGTATATTGTTTCCAAAAAAAAAAGATGAATCAATCAATCCACAACAAACACGTAGATCTTTTTCATGTAATGTAATTTCATTGAATTTATTACATCATCTAATAGCTATAATTTAATGAGTGGTTTGCATCGATTTCCCAGCTCGTTTACGTAGGTATCGTGGAATCGATCGGCGTAATTATATCTGTTTTCCCATTATACTATATTCACGGCCAACAAGTTATTAACTGACGTAATTTTAATGTTAATGACAAGATACTGCGTATGAAAAATCGAATTTAGAAGGGGGATATAGACATAGCGAGGCAATAACTTTGCGCTGTCATAGAATAAAAATATATAAAACGCAATTGATTCAAGTCATAAAAAAAGTTTTAAAAAATAGAACTGAAAATGACGTGATTGAATTTTCGGAAAGAATTATTTTAATTTTCATAACTTTTGCAAAACAACGAGATACTATAATACAATAGCGCTGAAATGCCTGAGATAGTGTCATATTTTGAGACAAAAAATACGTTGAAATAATGATCAATCATGACAATCTTAGTCAAGAAAAAAAAGAAGCCGTAAGATTTTAAAAATAAATAGATCATCCTTTAAATATTAAAACGTAATTAAAAATTAAAATTTTAAATAATGCTTCGTTATACTCTTCTTGTTTTTCAACGGCGCTTAATCTTGGAAATATAAACTATCGTTTATCGTCCATAAAGACATTACGTTACACTGTATTTAACGAATTATCTTTATATCTCCGGGAATAATGTCGGGTAAATTTAGAAAAAAATCGATGTTAATGTTTCAATGTGGGCAGAAGTCACTGAACAGGGTTGACAATACTCTGAAGTTATTGCTCACGACCTAAAGATAATCGTCCTTGGGCAATTTATGCACTTGTATTACAAGGCTTAGGCCTTGATATGTAATGTCGAACAAAATTTCCATATGCTTCGGCATATATTGAATTTTGAAGATTGCCCGCAACTTGATTCGAAATTAAATTTTATGAAACTAAGAAAGGGATTAGAGTAACAATTTTTAAATGCAAGATTGTATTGTATAACGAGATTATATATATATATGTGTGTGTGTGTGTGTGTGTGTAAGTAATAAATCTAAAATATAAATATAATATATATAATTATATGTAAGTAATCAGTCTATGATAAACATGTAAAAATATATAACTTGAATTATGAAAATTTAGGAATTATGGATGAAAAAGGAAGTAATATATTTAAAAAATCAAGCTAACCATTTTAGCTACTAATTATTTTATTAAAGCTTAGATTTTGAAGGATCCTACAACAGACGAAAGATAAAAATTTGTTCAACATCGCTTCGTAATCCGCAGGATATGCGTAATCGATAATCAGGTCGGCGTAATTACGCCTGGCATAACGCTCTAATGGACGACGTACAAAATGAAAATTGGCGGAATATTGTTACTGAAGTAAATTATTGCTATCATCGAATTACCGCGCATAAAAGCGAGTTGTCTGTAAGCCGCGAAAATTGTGAGAAACGGAGGTGGTTGTGCAACTCTCGCACGTAATGCGTCGTAAATCCATGAATGAACCAGACTTCCGTATACATCAGCTGTTGATTGATGACGTAATCGATGTCTATACATACGATGCCACGTGTCTAGCATCACTTGTAAAAAAAGATATCGAACATTAATTGTGGCATACCATCGATATTTTTTTATTTCTTATACAAATAAATAAATGAAAATGAGCGAAAGAAAGAGTAATAGAAAGAGTAAGAAATGCCTCTACATGTTCCTGTCTTACAATTAGAGAGTCGAAAAAAGAAAGCGCAGCAGAGTTTAACTCGATTTGTAACAATACCATGAAAGATAAAGCAATTCGGATACTTTGGAAGACAAATCTTCCAAATTACTAAGCAAGGCAAAAACAAATCCAACTCTCTAAGTTCTTTGTAAGCCTCACTCTTTTGGAATGAGATTTTACACCAAAGAATTTAGAGAGAAGATCTAGCAAAATTATAAATAACATCTTATACAGCACAGACCTCCAAAGTACTTTCTAAAAATATCTAAAGTTATTTATAAAAATATCTTGAGAACATTCTATGTCCAAAGACGTCCCCATGACGTCCCTCGAATAAAATATGTAGGATAATGCAATGCACCAGTCAAATGTACCAAACCGATGATATAACTGTTGACCTTTGGAGATTCCAAGGCAACGTTATCAGGATTTCAAATATGAGGGCGATTCTTGGAAATGTTCAGAAAACGTCCTACAGCCGTTTTTTAAATAAAGTGTGTTATGTGAGACAGTGCAATGTGTCGAATGCACTGAAACGATGACGCAAGCCTTGACGATCGAGTATTTCGAGATAACGTCATCAAGATTACAAACGCGAGTGTGGCTCTTCGTGGATTCTTGGAAATAACCGAAAGCGTCGGTGGAAAACTCGAAGCGGGGGCGGCTAGATCCACTGGATAACACTGCGCGGTTCGAACGAAATAATGACGCAACTGGTGAACGATAATAAGTCCGAGTGACGTCACGTTAGGAACTCGGAGCGCGAAAGACGACCCTTCCAGACAGGTTCAAGGGATGGTGCGCTATTGGTATACAGGTACTGGAGTGGCGGTACAGCCGCGAGGAGTTCGCGGACGGTCTGACTGGGAAGTCGCCGGCTGATCGATAAACTTGCGCTTGCTCCCTCCGGCGCGCCGTCGACACACACAAACAGAAGGCTCATGTGTCCCCAAACTAGTTTTAAGGAGGCATGCATGCACGCGAGCACGATCGCGATCAGTCGCGATGTAACCGCAGCGTGAAACGGCCTCGCACCAGGCCACCGGGTGACCACCATCAGATGCTGGACGTAGGCTGATCTCGCGCCGAAAAAACGATCACCGGGCCACAGAGCCGGCGATCAGCGACCTGGCTAGACGGGGGGGACTCGACGGGAGACCTCGTGGGAACGTCGGCGGTCCGTTTAGGACCACGCCTGAGGATCCAGGTACGAGCGAAGGGAGCAGCCATTCGAAGAAGCCGGAATTTGGTCTGGTCCAACCGGACGCTTTGATGAGGAGAGAAAAATACGAGTTATTTTAGAGACGAGATTTGTGAATCACATTTTATTCCGCGAAAAAGTTTCCAAAGACTACTATTCAAAAAGTTTAGATCGATTCTCGTGCATTGCTAAGAGTTTTAAGTCATGAATAGATTGTAACAGCTGACGCAAGGTACAAATTAAATCTTATGCGATCGAGATTCGAGAGGATCTAAATAAAGCAAAAATAATTGAATAATTAATTTGATAATAGTCTATTTTCTAAGAATTTCGGAAAATTATTTAAAAAAAAAAAGTAAATATTAACCAAAAATTGATATTCGCTCCGAAATTTTTTTAATTGGAATTCATGGACGTAATGTACTTTAATGTATTTTTGCTTAAAGTTAACATATACTTGAACGATTTTTTTTTCATTTTAAAGGCCAAAATCCGAGTTGTTACAATAAACCAAGGTGTTACATACTACTCATGAAATAAGATTAAGTAATTATAATAAGATTATGCAACTTAAAATTATGTGAGGTTGCGAAAAACATGTGTTATAAACAATTTTGCACAACGTAACTTTAAAACAAATGTTCGAATTCACTGGACTTGCCAGTACTAACTAGAGTTAAAATAAAAAAAAAATTCCGACTAATTTTTGTCAGGTATTAGAAAAATCAATTGAATCGGTATCGAACCAAAGTCATCGAATTCCTATGGACCTGCTCTCTTCGAGACATCATCTCGTGATGAGCTGAGCGCACAATTATGGATCCAATTCGACGATACGAGACATATGTCCGATATCGTTATCTCGGACATACAGACAGCCGCTGATAAGTTTCGTCGTTGCGAAAATCTCTTCTAGAATCGGAACCGCGGGAAAAAAGAGAACGGTCAGTAGCGTGAAACCGGAAGGACGAAGGTCGGGCTCGCGTCTTCGAGAACGTAGTTTTCCCGCCACGTGTCGACCGCTACCTGTTCGTCGACGATTCAGGGAATCCCGATGAACGAAGGACGCGAAATGCAGATAGCATCTCTAAGCGAGCTCCGTCGAAGCTCTCCGACGAGGAACGACTTGATTGCGCGTAGGTTAAGGTCACGGGAACTCGTGCAATTCGCGTGATGCAACGTGCGTTTCCGGGCCCGGTCAATGTGTAACGCAAGGTGCAGCTGATCAGACAATGAATATCAAATGCGATCGCGTAGTCGATCGTAGCACGGGTGACTCGACATTGATCTGTATCGATTAGAGAGTGACCTAGTTGTATCTCGATTGTCTCGATTATAAAACCCGCTTTCATGCATGCTCTTCGTTTGAGAGAAATTCAAATATGCCACCTCTGCAAAAAGTAAACCGATCAAGCGGGGTCAGTATAAGGAAAGAATTTGCTGAAGTATACAAAAGTTTAAGTAAATACAGATTTAAAAACAATTTTATTGTATCATCAAAATAATTATATAGAAACTCAAGTTCATACATGCAAAAAAATATTTTGCTGCTCCAGCTGGAATTATCTGTTTTTTTTTTGAATTTTGTAAAGAATTATATATATATATATATATATATCATACGCATAGAATTTATAGCACTATATTCTAATAATATATACAAGAAAATTTAGGTCTTGTAGTCAAATATGAATCATTGCTAAATATGAATCACAGTCACAGTCATCTAATTGAACGTTAAGAAAGACTTTGTTGATAAATTTGACAAATGGTTCAGATATAAATTCTATCTCTGCCATCTATATTGATTAGATACAAAACATACCTAATATCGCAGTGCTTGTTCATTTATTTATTTCAGCTAATTTTTCGTGTCTAGATAATTTTTCGATATAACTGCAAGATCATTTTTTTCAATGTACAGTGTACATTAATATTGCATATCATAAACGTTAAATTGCAACGAATGTTGTAACAATTGCGAAATATAAATTTAATGTTAAAAAGAACATTCACACTTCAACATTCAATATCGCAACGTCTCAGCAACGTTTTTTCAATATTCTGTGCAGTATGGGAAGCATAAGAAGCACTGATGCAAAAAGTTTTGATATTCTAATAACCAGCTTGAGCATTCTACAAATTATTTTGATAATCCAGTAAAAATATTTTTAGATCTATACATGGAAAGAACGGTTTTATTAACGTATCTAAAAATGTATAAGTTAGATATACATCTGAAAATAAATTTCGTTAAACCATTAAAATATTTATGTAGGACGCTCAAGCTGCTTGTTAGAATGTCAAAACTTTTTGCGGCATTACTTATTATGCTGGAGTATCCTACATATGTATAATAATTTTGATAGAACAACAAAATTATTTTCAGGTCTAGCTAAATTTTTAGATACTTCAGCAAAACAATTCTTTCCATTAGAAATCAATGGAAAAAGTTGTATATTCCTAATCTTAAAAGAACGAATAAACATGAAGAATTATAGAAGAACGAATAAACAATAATTAGTATTAGACAAAGAGGTGAAAGAGCAACTTAACTTTAAAATAATATCTCCCACATCCTAGAAAATTGCATATTCAATTTCGATAGAAATACAATTTCCATATGTTTGTTTATACAGTCGTAATACTTTAGCGCATAGGATTTTTTCTTTTCTTCGAATCGCAAAATGACATTGACTGTTTAAAAATATCAACATTACAATTAAGATTACAAAGGCAATGTTGCTCAATCGAACGGTCGCGCACGCGATTTGGCCTTAATCAAGTCGCTCTTGCGGTTTCAATTTCCACACGTAAGGTCACCGCACGACTGAATATTATCATCGTTGATGTACTCTTCTGCGGCGATATCGAAGTGCGCTCGTGGATTTTATGTACACATACAAGGCTAAACATCTGGCGATCTCGCGTAAAAATTAAACTGGTTTTAATAGACAATTGGATTTTTATTGAGATAAGAGGAAAATTATATAGAGAATATGAATAACTTATTAACGTTGTCATCCATGCAAATTAATTTAATCACATACATATGGAGCATACACGATACGTGGAATTATCGCAAAACGGATTATCACGATTCCTTCCGAAGCGGAACTCAAATAAGAGGAAATTGAGCATTACGTGTTAATTAATGACACACGTGATGTGGTGATACGTCTATTTGCATGATACACGCGATAAAGACTCATAAAATCACGGAACCATGTAGTCGTGTTGTCATCTCACATATGGTGATACACGTTCATTCGATGTCATTTCGCAAGTGCAATTTAAAAATTTGGCAATTAATTTAAGAATAAAATCAATGTCGCAGGAATAATCGATTTTTCTAGTAATTTAAATTTAATTTACAATAATCACAGAAAACTTGCAGGTGAATCTTTAAAGTGACGTAAAATTTGTGTGGCTAAAAAATCAGCCGAAAATTATTTGCGTGGAAAGAATGATTTTACTAAAAAAAACCCAAAATTTGGCTGGATACACACCTAAAAATAATTTTGTTGGAAATTTAATTGGTTGCTAGAATTTTTTCAAAATTTTTTCCAGTTATATTGCTTACTATTTTTTAGTTTCCAATAATTATTTTTGATGGTCCAACAAAATTAGTTTTATATTTGTATGTATCTGTATGTATATAGCAAAATTTTAGACCTTTCAGCAAAATCATTCTTTCCGTGTGGCAATGTATTTATATACTGATTTTTCAAGACATCAAAACGATTTTAACGCTTTGAACGTGTCATTTTTTTTAATTAGAAAATTATGTTTAATATGCTTATCGAGTAGGCTTTTGAGATTTCTTTAATAATGACTTTAACACGGAAAAAACGGTTTTACTGAAGTATCTAAAAACTTAGCTAAAGACCGATCTGATTTCATTGTATCTTCAAAATAATGATGTAGGTCGCTCAAACTGGTTGCTAAAATCAAAACTTAAATCAAAATTTATAGCATTGCTTATCATGTGATTTCTATAAATATTTTGATGGTCCAGTAAAATTATTTTCAGATCTGATCTAGTCATTTTTTTTTTTACTTAAATTCTTTCGGTGAAAAAACTCTGATTAAGCCGAGTACGTGACTAATTTTGCAGTTAAAATAACATGACAATTATTTGACAGTGTCCTCAGGCAAGAAGAGGTTGCTTACCTTTCTTCGATTGGCACGTCGCTGGATCATTCACATTTTGATTTTCGCCCTAATTAACAACAGTTCCTGAACGAATCTAATCAGCGAGAAAAAGAGAGAAAGAGAGAGAAGAAAAAGATAGTCACTCTCGGCATAATTACGTAATTTACATTATTTGTGTCCTAAAATACAACCGCCGCCGCCGCCGTCGTCGTCGTCGTTGTTGGCGACGCGAGTCTTATCATTCTCAAAAGAGAATGGCTGTATATTCGCGGCAGCGAGTATCACGCAGCCTTCAGTAGGATGATGATAGAGGGCCAGGTGCATCAACATCCGGTACGAGTGCCGCCCGACAAGTCGCAGCCGCTCCAGAATGCCAATACCATCAAGTTCGAAAAGTACGTTGGAAAGTATTGTGCACAAAGTTTTCGGTCTTTCGATCTCGTGAAAAAAGTAACCCAATATGTCGGGTTGAAAAACGTGAATTTACGTCTCGAGCACCGAAAAACGGCGAGTAATAGTGCTTTCGGCATGGGACTGCGAATTAAAGAAGTATCATGTGACGAAATTAATAATGATTAAATTTATTCACTTGCGTGCGATTTACGATGATCGATCACTCGCACACCACGCGTTCCTCATTCATTCGATATCGATTCATTTCACAATTCAAACTAAGGCTTCGACATTTGAACTTTGAAGTTTCGAATTAAGCATTAAAATCATTAAAATTTTGAAGCTTCAAAATTTCTATATACTTCAATCTTCGAATCTTCGAAAAATGAAAATTGTATAATTATTAATTTAATATAGCTAATGGTAACACAAATACTTTCATTGAAAAATGTACAAATATATTTACGAATATATTTTCATTTTTTTCTATTAGTACAAATTTATTTCTTGAAGTTTTGAAATTAACTTCGAAGATACGAACTTTAAAAGTTTGAAGTTAACTTTGAAGCTTTGAATTCTTTCCAAATCTCGAATCTTCAAAGCTGTCAAAAGTAACAATCCTAATTCAAACAACTTCTTTTCTGTTTAATTTTATATCGTCAAAAAGGAGTGAATTTTTTCAAGCTGATTACACGATTTTAATTTTTAACGCGATGATCGATGATCATAAATATTTTTAAAGATAAGATACAATCTTTTTTTAATTTTCAAGTAAAAAAATTCAAGTAAGTCAAATCGAAAGAAATACAGGCGCAATGTGTAATATTTGACTATTTCGTTATCAGACCGCAGATTGGCATTTGACAATTTTATTCCAGAGTAATAATGGTCCGAGCTTATCGTCCTTTCATACGTACAGATTAGTAATATTGTAGCAATATTGCAACTTTTCAGCAATATTGCAGTGCTCATTGCAAACATTACAGCAATAAGCTGTAAGCTTCCGTGCTGTATAAATATTGACGTTAAGAGTTAATGAGACTCTTCTCTTACAGATAAAGAGAGAGAGAGAGAGAGAGAAAGAGAGAAATCCAATTTACGCTGTTAGATATCAAAGAAGTAATGGTAATTCAATTCTTTGATAGTGTTTTGTTATTTTTAACTTTCATGTGTTTCAAAATATAAATATTCCATTTCTATTTCAGAAATAAATTTCTGAATTTCCTTATTTCAGAAAAATAAATTTAATGTTTCAAAGTAAATAACATCTATATTAACATATGCACTTAATAAATAATAAATTAAATTTGAGTCAAATTACTACATTATACTTAATACATTTTGTTGAGTTAAATATTTCATGTAGAATTCAGAATCCGACAGTAAAATAGCTCTATCCGCCGAACTGATGATTACATCCTTTTTCTGAGATAATAGATGGTTAGAGAAGAAATTAAAAAATCTCCTCGAGAAACTAGGTTTATGATACCAGTCAAAAGTTTATCTTTAATGGACATTTCAAGAAAATTTAGTGAATTATCAGCAACCTCCAGGGTGAGTTTTAGATGCGGGTGGAACGAATTAAAACATTCCAGAAAAGTGTCAACCTCAGATAATGGAACCGCAGCGCATAGGTCATCGACATATCGATAATAAAAAAGAACATGATCCTTAAACATACTCAATGCTATCTTCTCTAAACTTTGCATTACCAAATCAGCAATAATAGGTGATAAAGGAGAGCCCATAGGCGTGCCAAAATTCTGTTTGTAAATAATATTATCAAATAAAAAATAAGTGGAATCTAAAATTAATCGAACTGAAATCAAAAACTCCTTTTTAGGTAATTTACATTTTTTTGAAATAAAATTCCAGTTGTCATTGTTCACACGACATGCGATTATGATGTATTTTTTTCACAATCAACATTATTAAATCATGGTAACGTCTTTATATTAAGTAAATATCTAAAGAGGGTCTAATTCAAAGACCGAAACATGTAATATTTCGTTTTTTAATATATAATTTAATTTGTTATTGACTCTTATATGTTCTATTATTACATTGAATTCTAAGAACTCAACATTGTTTGTTGAGTAATGTAATCTCTAGTCCAAAACCAAGATTGTTTTATATACGTACAAAGTATAAAAGTTGTATCAAAGTAAATATTATTATGAGTTGACATTAGAAATCGGTAACAAAATTATAATTTTCCAACTTTTTTTCGTTTTTGGCATAAAGTCAACCGGTTTGGACTACATTATCGTTTATACTTTAATTGTGGAAAAAAATTCTTTAATCTTTATATAAGGCAATCAGAAAAATACTTATTTAAAAAATAATCAGTAAAACAGACGACTTTAGGACCTCTTTAATCAGCGGAGATCTTCCTTCTGTCGGCAGTGAGCAATGTAAGGAGCCCCTGCTTTTGGAGAAGCAGACCTCCCACAGGATGACACCAACCGATGGCCGCTCGCGGACCACCTCCGAGTCAAAGGATACCACAACCACCGCCACCACTACCGCTAGCACCGCAACAACCACCAATGGACAAGCAGCAGCCACGAATACCACCGGTGGACACGCCACCGATGACTGCCTTGAGGTAACTATCTTTGACGAAGGCATCGACGGCGGCCGATTGCCGGACGTCGTCGCCGAGAGCAAGATCTACGGTGTGACCGAAGAGGATGAGCCGCTCGAGTCGTACTTGGCGATTACCATCCAGGTCTTTATACCCTTCCTAATCGCCGGCCTGGGCATGGTGGGCGCCGGATTAGTCCTCGATCTCGTCCAAGTACGAATCTTCTTTACTCTTATCATAATAATAAACTCTCACGTGTGTGTGTGTGTATCTTTAGAAATATCTTATAATATGTGTATTAAAAAATATTTTGATTAAACCAACAAAATGTACCAAAATGCAGAGTTGAGTAGTGCTAAATTAAAAAGATAAAAGTTAAGTTAAAAAAAGTCAAAAAGTTAATTAATTTTAATTTAACTTAGTTATATTTTAGACTTTTAACTTTTTAACTTTTTTTTTTAATTTAGTTAAATTTTATTGGTAACTATTAACTTTTAATTTGATTTCTTTGAAGTCAATCCTTAAATATAATGCGAGAGGCTAATGGGTATAAATTTAGTAATTTTATACTGTATAATCCTTACTTGTGAACAAAAATAATCTGATTCTTTAATAAATAAGCTGTGAGAAAAGAAAAATACGAAAAATTATGTAAAATAGTCAAATTTTTCTTTTCTTTTTTTTTAGTTGTTCAAATCAATTTAACTTTTAACTTTTTAATTACTTTTTTTAAACTTAACTTTTAATTCAATTAATTTTATTATGGATTAATTAATATTTTAATTAAGTTAAATTTTTTCAAGGCTGTTAACTTTAACTTAACTTAGTTAAAAAAAAAGTTAACTCACCCAACCCTGCAAAAATGGCATTTTTATTGATACATTTTGTTGATACGTCGATCCAAATAATTTTTTCAGTAGGAACATCCAAGCAATCAATTCAACGACACGCGATCGTATTCTTAAAAGAAACGTGTCTAATGCTGATTTCTATCAACGTAGATTAACTTTAATCGCAGTTTAATTAACTTTTTATCTTTTTCTCAGGACTAGAAAAAGATAAAAAAGTAAATTAAACCAAAATTAAAGTTAATCTGTATTGATAGAAATGAACATAGCTCGTATAATTGTTTTTATTCTTAATGTCGAATATTTTAAATAAAAATACGCGATTGGATTGTTTGAAAAAATAAAATTACTTAAATTGATTTCAACATTCAATCTAGATCTAAATTCAATCTTTATTTGATTCATTAATTAATCATTTCATACATTGAAGATCATCGACTTGAAATTAATATGGTATTATAATATTGACTGCATTTATTAGGTGTTAAACTTAATTCCTGCCGTTTTTCGTCTCCAAAATTGATTTGTTTCGAAGGGAAGATAAATGAATACCTTAATCAAAGTAATTTCCCCCATTTTCTACTTTATCACTAATTAATAATACTTTATTAATAATACTTTAATTAAGGTATTTCCCTTCGAAACAAATCAATTTTGGAGACGAAAAACGGCAGGAATTAAGTTTAACACCTAATAAATGTTCGTGTTCTTTTGCAGCACTGGGTAGTCTTTGAGAAAGTAAATGAGCTCATGATTCTGGTACCTGCACTTCTAGGATTGAAAGGTAATTTAGAAATGACTTTGGCGTCGCGTCTTTCTACTCAAGCGAATCTCGGACATATGGATATGCCAAAGGAGCAATGGCATATGATCATAGGGAATCTCGTTTTAATACAAGTAAGTAACAATCATTAATTCGACCGAACTGAAAAGTGGACTAATTCTCAGTAAACACCAACTAAAAGAAACGTAACATTAATGTTATAACTTCATACTCTTTCAATAATGTATGATAACTATTGTATAAATATATATGTTATATTTACATTGTTGAGGATTATATTATAACATCGATGCTATCTTAGTTGGTACCCAGTAAACACCAATTAATATCAATGTTATAATTTTACATTTATCAATGTAATAATTACATTGTTAAGTTTGACGCAAGATGATTGGTTCGCGTCTTTTCAATGATGATCAACACAAGTACAATTTGTTACCTATTTCGCGAGCCTTCATAGTATACTATGGTACAAAATAATACAAGAATTGTCAACAGATGCGTCAGATGCGTTATTCCGACACACATGAAATCTCAAAGCAAACCTCGGACGCTCCTCCTGCATTCAGCCGCGAAAGTTTACTTTCGTGAAACTGGTTCTAACTAGATGTTCCGTAATTAAACGGTATTTGCCGTTTGTCATACGACTTCTAACTTAATTCCGTTCGAATACATTGCGAAATGCCGTATTAGCTCGCTTTGGCGCCGTGTATTTTTCCTCCTGAAACCTTCTTCTGCAGTTCGTCCATCCGTTTCTTTCAATTCCTCTAAAGAGTACGCGTGTTCGTCACGTCTCTAATAACTATGAGACGCAACGCGCGGAAAAGTTCTGCGCTATTAATCATCCGGCTTCTTATCTCATCTAGTATCCTTATCATCTAGTGTAAATATATCCATGAAATTTAGTGTTTTTTAAAATTCAAGTTTAGCCCTTTATATTTAATTTTAGCCTCGCAAATTTCCAGCTGCGATAATGGAAATGAAATTACTGTAATCCGCGAATCCCAATAAATGTGCCAACAGAATCATTATCGTTCATCCTCGAAATTGTAAATTGGCAGAAAATACTGTGGGAAACAATGCAGGCAATTTAATCCGTGGTTAACGGCTAATTGTGAAACAGAGCGGCGGTATCATTTTGGGAAAGCAAACAATGTTTCTCTTAGCCGCTCGATTTAGTGAATCGTGTTACACGCGCATTACCTGTCTTATCATTGGCGCCACGATTTTATTTTATTATGTATTTAACACTGACGATGATAGACGACGGCCTTCAGGAAGCCGACTGTTTGCCATACAATCCCTCGTATAATAAGCGAACGCGAGTTGTTACTTCACGAGACACGCCGCGCGATAAACGACACGTATGCACGGTGTCGATATCTACACAGAAATAACGATTTTGCTAACGTATCTAAACATGTTTTTTTTTTAACTAAATACAGGTTTAAAAATAACTTTTTGTTGTTCCAAATAATGATATAGGAATGTTTAAACATAATAAGCAACATTGCAAAGTTTCAACATTAGCAACCAACTTGGGAGTTCTATATAATTATTTTAATGGTCCAACAAAATTATTTGTAGATCTGTATAAGTTAATGAACCTCACACTAATTATATGGAAAATTATATGGAAAATTGGGTTCCGGTCAAATGATCATTCAACTCTATTACTGTTTGTTCAGGTTCTGATTAAGTTGTCATTGAGCAGTTCTTATCAGGCGCGTCTGTTCGTTTCTTGTTCAGGCGCCAGGATGATATCAGATAATTCTTATTAAATGCATCCTGTCATTACGTGCTCAGGTCCTGATAAAGATGATTTCAGGAAAACCACTTCAGACAGACCTAGCTTACTCTTACCTGATTGAGTCCTGATCGTGCATCAGGCATGCCTGAGAGAAATCTCAAATTTCTGTTCGGGGAATTTTCACATAATAATGTAGTTTATAATGTGATGAACAAAAGATATCATAGACAAGGTTCAATAAAAAAAGTTTTTTAGCTGTGGTGTATCAAAGGTACCTTGTGAGCATATATATATATTTTTGATATTTTTAAATATTTCAACAAAAAAAAATCGTTCTTTCCGCGTATGATGATTAACATATTTTTAACTTTCCATATATCCAAGCAGAACAACAATTATGATGTCAAAATGACTCGAAAATGATCACTAAAAGTTATTTTTCAATCATTTCCGATTCATTTTAATGTCATTTTGACGTTGTTCTGCTTGGGTAATATAGTACAGGATCCTTCTAAGTATTTTAGAAAAACCAATTTACGTGTGTACAGAATCAGCAGACATTTATCATTTCCGACGATAAAAACAATTTCCCAAATATGAAAAAAAATCACCGCAGTGATTGTGCTAATGAATTTGCAATTATATAATGTATTTAAAACTAAGTTTTCAAATAAAATTTAAAAAATTAACGCACTCGAACAAGTATGCTAGTACAATGTAGATTATACAATTCTTCGAATTATCAGTCTATAAACCTAAAATTTTTTTCTTTAACTTGTGGCTGGCTGTTCTTTCAATTTTTTTTCCGGCATTGGGAATATCTTGCAAAATATCTATCAAATTGAATATTTGTTAACGCACGATGAAATTGAAATTTGTTGAAAATCTCAATTTTTTTTGCTAATTTTCAACATGATATATCTCAGTAACTGTAACTAAGAAAAATTGAAGAAACAAGCAAAGGAATTTAATTTCTCTTCAGTCATCAAGTTTTTTCGGGAGGTCCGTTACTCGGGACTAAAGGTCACTTTAATCGTGCGCAGTGTCAAGCGATAGTGGTGGGATTCCTGGGTTCTGTGGTGGCTATCGTGATGGGTGCCTTCCGTAATGGCACGGTTTCCCTGGACCATGCTTATCTACTATGCGCCAGTAGTCTGGTCACTGCATCCCTCGCTTCCTTCGTTCTGGGCCTTATTACCGCAGGCGTCATCGTCTTTTCCCGTCATTGCCATATCAATCCGGACAACGTGGCCACGCCGATAGCCGCCAGTCTCGGCGACATCACATCGTTGGCTCTCCTCTCATGGATCGCCACCATACTCTATGAATGCATAGACAAGCAGGACTGGGTGGCACCTCTCGTCATAGCCTGTTACGTCCTCGTGACGCCGCTCTGGGTATGGATCGCCAAGAAAAATAAATATACCAACGATGTGCTCTACTTCGGCTGGACACCGGTCATGGTGGCCATGTTAATCAGCAGGTAAAAAAAGTTTCTCAAATTCTTCGAAATTTTTCTGAAGCTTGACAGTAAATAAATCATAATATATAGCATACAAATGTTGAATCAACATATCAGAAATGTTGAATTATAACATTGCAAATGTAATTAACATAGCGAATGTACATCAACATAGTGAAATATAGATTCAACGTTAAAAAAATATTTATACTTTTAACATTTAACATTGCAATATTCTCACGAAAGTATTTTGATAATCCAACAAAATTACTTTCAGATCTGTACGATCTATATAAATTTTTGGATACTTTAGCAAAATCGTTTATTCTGTATTATTAAATCTTTATATTAATCACATTTTTTTTTATCTATCACATTTCGAATATGGCTCAAAGAAAAGAAGAATTTATAATTGCGAAATGTTTCATTATAGCTGCGGTGGTCTTATATTGGAATTTATGGTGTCGCGCTTCGAGAACCTGACAGTGTTCCAGCCGGTTATCAATGGCGTCGGCGGAAACCTGGTGGCCGTTCAAGCCAGTAGAATATCAACGGCGCTTCACAAACAAGCCGAACTCGGCACACTTCTAATCCCACCGGGTTACACGCATCCCGTCATCTTCATCACCCCAATTGCCAATTTTTTCGGGAAAGGTATCTTCTTTCGTGTTTTTTTTTTTTAGTAAACAAGATTTTTCGTGATTTTTCATTGCCTCGTTTCTTCAGGTATGCACGCTAGAACCACGAGAGTCCTGATGACAATGGTGATACCGGGCCACGTCATTTTCATTTACCTGATCAATTATATGAAGGACGGTAACACATCGATGACTCCGCTCTTCGTCTTCGTTTACCTCTGCGCAGCGATGCTGCAGGTCGCAGCTCTCCTCTACATCGCCTATATAATGATCCATTGGATGTGGAAGCGAAAGATCGATCCCGACAACTCGGCGATTCCATATCTGACCGCGATGGGTGATTTGCTCGGGATCAGCCTGCTGGCGATTGCCTTCCAATTTCTGTACCTGGTCGGAGATCAAGATTTCGACGCGCCCTGACCGTAGTAAGATTAATTTTTGTATAACCATGAACGGAACTAATAGCAATCATGACAATTTCAACATATTATTCCCTTAAAATGACATAACTGAAAAAACGTGATTCTTGAATTTACCATAAATGAATTCAGTAAACATTGTTATCATCAAAAGTAAACTAATTAACTTTATGAAAAATCGTCAAAATCGTCACAACTCAAAAAGGATAGTTTAAAAAAGATTTCATCAAAATTGTCACAATTTGAAAGGGTGATTTTTAAGAGTTCTGAAAATGACCAAAATGATTATTTTAAGGATATATTCTTTTTGCTGATAATATTTGATTGGTCAAGAATTTTTTACCAAGTTAAAAATAATTTTTTCTTTCTCTTTTCTGAAAAATTTAATTCTTTAAGTTAAGTCACTTTTGAAGTAAGGGAGCGATATGCTAATTTTATTATTTGTATAAGTCTTAATTACATTATAATTAAAATTACCTTCCTCAGAATATAGTATGATATTAAATCATTATAACAACATTAAAAATTAATTACGTCGGGGAACATACACGGTGATAAAATTTCTATCTATTTCCTTGAACTTCCATGGTCATAATGATTGAAAAATTGGTATATCGCATGCTCGACCGATGGAACGACTTACAAATGCTCGAACAAGGCGTGTTGTATTTTTCTTTTGCAGGAAGTCGCAAATTATAGCGTTCTCCGGCAGGCGGGACGCACAAGTTAGAACTGTCGGACCGAAAGGGCATTCCTACGAGGCTGTGGTCGTTTGAAAGTATATTCCACCAAATCTAATCATCGATCTGCCAGTCCGCCGACGAGTCCCATGGACGGACGGTCGCAATGGTATTACTTGGCAAAGTATTAATAATTTCACCACTTATATCCTGCGTTCGCCAAGAATTAATTAAAGAGTAGGTATCTTGGGACTGGTTGTTTGCATTTCGTGAAAACCGGTCAAATGATTTTCATTATCGATGCGAATGTCTCAATACTTAATAATTCATAATTTTTTTTTTTAAACGCAAAATATAAGTGGCCGATCATTTGTACCTTGTCAAGTCGAGCGGGCGCGTACTCAGGTTTCAATTAGCTACTAATATATCAGAAGATAATACGAAGTCGGTAGCACGTGGCAAATTAATTCGTCGACTATCTAAAAATTGTATTTTAACGGAACGTGGAATTTTTCTTCCTAACTCTGGAATTCAAGCCTAAAGTTTGAGAATTAATTTCTTCCAGAAAAACCGATAGAAGCATTTAATTAACAGCGATAATTTTGCGAATATTCCTCGACATATATATAATAAAATATCTCTCGAACGAGTAAAGCCTAAGATTCGCTAGTCTCGAAACTTAAGGATTTCAAGATCCTAAAAGCATAATTCTATTCACTGTATGACAAGTAAAAAAATTGAAGGTTGTCGTATTTTCCGATTAGAAATAATTTACGAAGTTACATATTAAACTACAACCGCGAGAATTGCGATAGCAGTTTAATGTTAGGACTCCGTAAGACCAGAGTTCGTTCATTCTTGGGCTCACAGCGAGAATTCTGGCTCTTCCACGGAGCGCGCTTAAATAAAAGCACGTGTAGTCGTAATACCAACGCGTATGTGTCTTCGAATAGTTGCCTTCGTATACGACGAAATTTAGATAGGTATTTAGAAGCTGCCACACGACCTATTTTTGGAAGCTTTGGAGAAGCTCTCGGAGATTTTACTCGAAGCCCTTGAAATACCTGCCGCATAAAGTCCTACTTTAGCTCTTACGATGCGGTTTAATGGGAATTTGGTCTTCCTCGCGCAAATAATTCCGAGATTTTTTAATCTTCTGAATTGTTTATCAATAGTATGCGGAACGTCTTTCGGTTCTAGAAAATAATTCTTATAGAAATTTAATACTAGTACCGATCACTTGATTACTTATTTTGAGCATTAAGAATATTGTTAATATAGTACTTTAATACTAAAAATAAGTGATTAATTGTTCAGTATTAGTATTAAATTTTTTATAAGAGACTCGCCTAAAAGATAGGATACATTATCAGGCTTATAGAAGTCGAGTCGATGACGTGAGTTATTGTCAGTACGAGAGCCAGCAGAATCTCGTGCGATAGAGCGATAAAAATTCAGTAAACACCGTAACATAAGCTAACAGTAGCATAACATCAATGTCACAATTTATTCGCACTTAATGTTATAAGTGTAACATAACACATGTGTTACATAACAATTATAATGTGAAATTATAACATTCTCATACAGCATAAATTATTCTAGTACTATTGCAGTAATACTGAAACGTTACAACAATGTTGTTGCAAGCCTCTAATACTGTAAGGGATTGATGTTATACGTTATTGTTGGTTGTGGTGTTTACTGCAAAATACATTTGCTAGTACTGTCGCTTAACGAATGTATTTTTTTAAAATTAGGAGAAAATATTGGGATATAAACGTGATGATTGCAGCTTATCGTCTAAAGCTGGCATAGGAACGAGTAAGCAGTTATTAAGAAATTAATTCACGAATTTCACTCGATCGACTGCATCGAGGTATCGTTAGCCGATTGGAAAGTCCGTGCGACAAGGATGAACCTTGGCGAAATTGTACGCGAATAGCATCGCTTCGAAGAGGAAACACAATGGGCGATTGAAAGCCGAATACATTTACAAGTTAACGTCTCGTTGACGATTATCTCGGACATTATGTGAATGATTTAACCCTCCAGAGCTAACGCCAAAATCGGTAACACACCGATTACTGAAGCTGAGTCTAATAAACCTATTTAATTGATGTTAATTAATTCTCTAACGGTAAAGTTTTTTCAGAACATATCCAGGAAGATGGAATCGAATCTTTCTCTGTTTGTTCATTTATTTAATCAATGTACAAAATTTAATCAATGTAAAAAATAACGTGAAATTTCTTTCTCTGTTTATTTATAGATAAAAAAAATTTATAGATGAATTTATAGACGAAAAAAAATGAAATACGCTCATAAGCGAAGAAAGTCATTTGAACAAAGCGGATGCTCTGATGTCTAAAAATATTTTTGAATAAATTTGAATACTTGAAATAATTGCAGTAAAACAGAAAACGCTTTGACTGAAGACGTGGGATTACAGTAATATTGCAGCAATATTACTTTGAAAGATTGCAATGTTTCATAAAACATTGCTGCAATATTATAGCAATTTTTAGAGAAATATTGTAGATATATTGCTGCAACATTATGTAATATTTCGATAATTAATCCAATTTTATTAATTGCTAAAATATTATTGCATTGCTTAGCATGATATACCAAAATACACACGATAAAGTTATAATAAAAAAACATTTGGCGGCTTAGAAAGCACATCGCAAAGATCTTGGAAATTCCCAGAAGACTCACCAAAGTTTTGCATATGCCTTCTTACAGACTCGGATGTTTCTTCTTACGAGAAGCTTTCATCTCGTGGCGAGATCACGTACTTACGTGTTGAATTATAATATTACAGCAATATATTACAATATTTCCTATAAAATATTAAAATTACGATATTTCGCGATATTGTAATATTTCCAATAAAGTATTAAAATTTCAATATTGCAGCAATATTGCTGTAATTTTTGTAATATTGCGCAATATTGCTGCAATATTTTGTGCTGGAGGGCATCATATTTGACTCTAATCTTATTATTAGACAATTAAAAGGCACAAATTTTTCAAGGAAAAATGACATAAAAAGAATACATGCTATTATAAAAAGAATTAAAAATATGAATATTAAGTATATTTTAGTAAGAATAATTCAAATTTACAAATATAATATAAAAAAACTGGATTAATATTTTTGACAAGAAATTTATAATTGAATCCAATAAACCGTCAGCTCTGGATGGTTAATTCGCATCCTGAACACAATTGCAACACGTAGTACAACACGTTTTTGTGTTTTAAGCGATACTTCGAATACGATATATTAATTTCGCTCGGTGCGTCCGTCGCGGCTCGTGCGGACGATACGCGCCGCTGTATAGTATTGTAATAAATTAGGATATTTCGTAAAAAAAAGAAAAGAAGGGAACGAAAGGACGTCGTTACATTCCGTGTACATATTACCATATTTTACGGTACGCTACGTACAATATATTATAGGCGCCGCATCGGAGACTAATATTTAGTCTTCGCGATGGGGGAGAGGGATTCACGTCCAAGTCGACATCGCCTTTCGGCCCACACATGTTCAGTATTATCGCTTTTACGACGTTGCCTGGAATCGCCGAGATATCCTTGGTGAAAATTTTTCTTAGAATGCTTTATATAATTTTTTCAGAATTTCTATATAAATTTCAGAATTTTTCAGAATTTCTGTATGGTTTTATACATATCACCGTTATATTTTATACGTATTCCACTGTTTATTAACTATTAAATAAATACATATGAAGTAAATAATCATACATTATGAATAAATCAAATAAAATAGCTAATATTGTCAAGGATAAAAATGAATTTTGGATCTTGGTGCCTAATAGTGTTTATACATATGTAAATTTTAAATACATCTTTCAAGTATATAAACTGCATCGATTAGTTGTCGGATTTGAAACGCAATCATAAACTGAAATTGAAATATTATTATCACAAATTAAATTGATCGTCAATTTAATAATGATATTAATAAACCTCTTAAAATACTGCAAAATAACTTATTGCGAAAAATACGCATTGTTTGTCGCATCTATCTCAGCTCGGTGTTTCTACATTCCTTTTACAATTTTATAACTTTTTAGAAAGAGTTTATCACATCTTTTTTATACGAATTGAAATACTTTTCACAAATGCTGAGAAAGTCGGCATCTTTTCTAGAATATTTTATGTGAATTCTGAAATATTCTAAGATTTCTCATTCTACACAAATATTCCATAGAAAACTTATAAATTTGAAAAGTTTAAGATATAATTTTTTCAAATTTATAAGTTTTCTATGGAATATTTGTGGAATATTCACAAATCTTCATAAAAATATAAAAATGTCTTAAAAATATTATTAATAGTATTAACCGATTTATTATAATGTCAACTGTAATATATCGTAATAGTTAAATATAAGATATTGTGTGAGAATTCTTTTCACCAGGGGTACAACAGAGGTATTCCGATTCCGCCGACAGAACGTCCCGCTTCTTCGGCGTGCGTGTCTTCTTGCGAACTGCGTTCAAGTCGATCCAATTAAGATAGCACAGTGCACTTATACGAGTAAAAAAGAAGAAAAAATCGCGACGAGGTGCGTCGCGATCGTGTTTTAACAGTGCATGAATTCATCTGAATCTACCGAATCATTTTCACCTCGCGGTTAGTTGCTTTATAAATTTCGTCAACGTGATAAAATAAGATAAAATAAAAAAAAAAGGAAATAGAAAAAACTACGCGAACGTAAATTCTCGGAGCAATACACGTTGCGTTTCGTTATGCAGTTGAGTATCTTAAAAACTTTTATTGCTCGTAGCGCCACATAGTGATTGTTATTTGCTTTATTTTATATAAAAAGCAGTGTACACGTATTCTTTTTTTTTATATAACATTTATTAGTATTTGACGAGCGCAATCGATCGTATCATGAAAAAGACGTGCTATAAAAATACGCAGACAATAAATATGCAATTTGAGGGCGGATGTGTAAAGTATTTTGTATGTGTAAAAATGCTGAAGGGAATTTATATGATCCCCCTGTACAAAATCGACTTTTGCAAATAAAAATGAGACAAAAAAACGACATATATTTTAAACCATTTTACTCTCGCTACTTGTAAAAGAACTTTTGAAAGGGAAAGAAGGTTATCGAAGGAGAGAAGAATACTGGCACTCGTTCGCCGGATTATAAATCCTCGTCTTGACATACGTGATACACCTATAAGGACAGTAGTCGTTCCAACTTTATCCGTAAACAGCATAAGTTAGAATGATGAATGTGCAGACAATAATAGCACAGACAGAAGAAGAAAAGAGAAATATTTTGTATACCGCGATCACACCATGTGTTCTTGCGAACAATAGAACTGGATAATACTTCAACGAGGAGATCGTGCAGCGTATTTTCCTTACAAAAGTCCAATTTAATACTGATCAATTTAATGCTGAAAATTATTTATTTTCACTAATTAAAAGCACTGGACAATAGTGTTTTTAATACTTAAAATAAGTAATTAATGTTACCTTCCAGTATTAAAACTTTTGTAAAAAGTTCGGAAATAAAGGTTCCTATCTACGTTAAGTTTACGTTTTAAAGTGTTAAAAAGGAATACGGGAGATAATTAAGTACTCTGCATCGTTATCGATCAATGTTGCAAATTATATCCGGCGATATTTGCAATGTAGTCACTTACAAAGTATTAATCAGTCGAGTTCCACGACGAGAAGGAATGTAACGCAATAATAATTGCGCGATAATTGTCCAATGTCCAGCTGAAGTCATTAACTGTTAAATACACGAATTAGTCGAGCGCGGCATAGTGGTCGAGAAATATTTTGACGTAAATCTCACCGAGATGTAATTTTGTAAAATGTGTACAATATATATGAAATGTACGGAAAAACGTTCCATCTGTGGCTTTTCTTTTTGTGTAACGATGTTACATAGTTTCAACATTATGAAGCGTAATATAATTAGATATCGAAGGAGCATATATGTTAATACCTATAATTGTGACATTTACATTTATAAAAAGAGTACATGAATGTATACGAAGTCTGTAGCGCATCATCTTGCTTTTATTTGACGCTGCTTTATTCATTTCTAGAACTTCCAATTATGTATTGCCATATAGGATCGTGACATTATAAGCAAGAAATGACACGTTGAAATTTCTTGCATGTATTTGTAAATAAAGAGAATTTGGATAAAATAAAGTAATGAAATAATGTAGAAATGATCCAAGACTTCCCCCTACAGTCAGTAAATAATTGCAAAAGGCACGTGAAGAGTTTACCAGCGTTTACTCAATGCGCGTGCCATGCGCAGCCTATTTTTACTTCACGTGCCTTTTACAACTATTTACTGTCTGTAAATTTAATTTGAAATTTGCTTCTGAAAATCTGAATCCATTTCAATCCATTCTCTTTTACTATATGGATATTCAGTCTGTTCACAAAGCTTGCAAACGCGCTAACAACTAACACACTATCTCGGAAGAAATAGCGTTGATAGCGCGCAGTTATGACGCAAAACGTTACCATTAATGACGCCATGATTGTGTTAATTGTTAACGCTATCTGCAGCTTTTAGCGTTAAATAATTTAGCGCTAATGGATGCTTTTCATTTAATGACACAAGTCGGTACAAGCATATCTATTTTTTTCTTTGCATTTAATGAGTAATAAAACTAAAACAACACTTGTATCAACTTATGTCACCAAATGAAAAGCATCTATATTTATAGCATATCTATAAATAGCGTCTCCCCGAATACTGATAAAAAAACATAAGCTTCGATTTAAACACACAACTCTGAATTTTATATTTTTATAATTACCGACAGTCGATAAAATAGTCAACAATTATATCAACATTGATATTATTATTATTATTATACTAAAAAGCATATACTTTTTGCATGGAGTTTTTCTGACAATTTGTCAAGTTTTGAAAGATGTGCATTTTAACTCCTGTTTAACTTATTTGCTACAACTTATTATTTTAAAAAAAGAAAGATAAACGTATATGTATAAATGACACATCAGAGAAATATGTTAATACTTTTTAAAAGCAAGGTAGTGGACCGAGCATCAGATTTCTCTCTGGTCGATGTGTCATATTTTATCCGTATAACCCTGCACACACACAATGGAAGAAATATTAGGAAAAAAAAATAGGAATAAATATTAAGATTTCAACCTATCAGAAACCGTATATATTCTGATGTAACTGGTATCTGATAGGTTGAAATCTTAATATTTATTTCTGTTCCTAATATTTAATATATTGTGCGCAGGCCTTAAAACAGCGATCTCGCAGAGTTGAGTTTTACTTTAGGATTCAAAATGTCTAATAAAAAAATAATAATAATTATTATGTATACATATTCATAAACTTTTTATATGCACGTATTTACATAAATGTAATTCTTACCTTTTTCAATACTTCAAGGGATAAATGCATCTTTCGCTAATGCATAAACTCAATTGCAGTATAAAAATAAATATATTTATCTAATTATTATTTGTTTTATAACCGTACAATAATATTAATATCATTAATAAGTTGTTAATTTATTATTGTTCTTTGAAATATGTCTATGCTATAAGGTTGAATCAGTAAATAAATAGATGCAACGTATCTCATCTTTTTAATACTATAAAATATATAAAATATAAATAAGTGATAATGTAACGGGGTACAAAAATATTAATTAAAATGTCGCGATGCATGTCAAATTCTCCGCACTGAGATTTTCTCATTTAATACTTAATGCTTTAATAAATTTGATGAGAATTTATGTCGCAGATATAATTTTATTAGCTAGACAAATCCATTTAGTTTAAAAAGAAATCCTAAGTCGAGGTCAATGAGTGTATATTACATATTTATACACAAGAAGATATAATACAGTATATAAAAAGTGCGCAGTATGTAGGCAGTAAAATATGCACAACAGTACTGGCCTGCAACAAGATACTATTAAAGACCAATCTGTAGAAATTTTGATGACATTTGAATAATTAGCTTATTAGATTAATAATTTATTATTTTTCATGATTCTAGATACATATCGTAGATATGTGTGTACACGCAATAATATTCGATTTTAAACTGCACTTTGCTGTTCAATTATCCAAACAGAAAAAAACTAATTATAATCAGGTAAAAAATTTTACACAAATATTATGTCATAAATATACAGGATTTCTTAAATAGCGAACACTAATCATATAGCGCTATTCCTGATTAAAAATTGAATCGAAAAGTCCTCTATCATTTTACAATTTTCGCAATGAAACATTTCTTAAGATCGCCGAGTAAGCGATTGCTGAATCACATAATGCTAATCCTGATAAAAAATTGAATCAAAAAGTCCTCTATCATGTTGCATTTTTCGTGATAGTTAATGGTTGGGCAGTCGGATACGCGCTTATTTGACAATATTTAGAAATTGATATTTCATCAACCATTGAGTCAAAAATTGCAAAATTGTAGAGGATTTTTCAACTCAATTTTTAATTAAGAATAACGCTATATGATTAGTGTCCGCTATTTAAGAAATATCCTGTATATGCTTATTTATGAAAAATAATAAATCATGAATTAAATACCGTATAAGTTAATTATTCAAATATTTATATCAGATGGACAAATAATATTAATAACACTTAAATTGTGTCTAATTATTCGGAGAACTAATCAATCCCAAAATAATTTGATCAAATTGTCTTTAACAGTTCCTCGATAATATCACGAAAGCGAAAAATGAGTTGTAAGTTGTAACTAGCATACAACAATCGTGATAATGTTTGTTCCTAAAAAAGTGTGAGCACAGTTTCACTGTAATTTCGCTTCTTCCTTCACTTTCCAGCGAATTAATTCCATGCAAGCGATGGCATCTTCTTGACTGTCATGACCACCAACTGGGGAATATAAATCATTATTAAATATTATTTTAATTATTATGTGTCATTTATAGACACTTAATCTTCTACCCTTCTCATACAAAAAATTATAAACTCACCATCATTTTGTATGATTTTTCTAAGATATTCGGAACAGAGATTTTTCAATGCCCTTTTTTGCGGATATCCATTTCTATGCGGAAACATAACGCTGGTATCCACAACGGTATCGTGTAGCAATTTTAAAGCTTTGAAATCACTTTCAAGACTGTGACCTACCAAGATCGTTTTATCCGAGAACATCGTGAGAAGCGTAGCTTGTACATCTAAAATATTCGTCGTCACGTCCTTCATGTCTTCTTCCGTAATTCCTGAAAACCTATTATAGAATAGAAAATTACTATCGTATACATAAATCAAAATAATTCGTCGACTTATATTCTAATATATATATCCAATAAGTTTTGGGTCTCTTATAATTCTTACAATTTACCTCGTATTGTAATCAATTATTGGATTTTGCGGTCTGACTAACGTTTCGTATATCACCTTACAATCTTCGTCAATAATCGTCACTCTGGTTAGTTCTAAGCCTTGTGTGGTATAGCACATTTCACAATCGAGTGCGTAAACACCTTGCTCGTCCATAGGAACATCTTTGCACACGGAAAAACAAATTAATATATTTGAATACATGTATGGAAAGAGTGCAAGAGAATCTGAAAATACCTTACCTTTTGATAAAGTCGTAACATAACCACGAAGATTCTCATAATCTGTGTAATCCCACACATGCGTCTTTGCGTCGCAACAACCAAGAGCAGAACCATATTGCTGGCAACAACTATACTTGCCTTCGCCTCTAACTGTAAACTTTCTGCCCCAATGATATATACAATTTTGTTGTCGTACAGCAAAGCCTTGTTTATTTATCATATACGCTTGACCACACCGGCTGCACATTCTCTCATTAGGCACTTTTGACAAAATGGTTTGGTTCCGCGAATTTGTTACATATATCTTCGCTCGTCCCTACAAAATATAAAAACGTACTTTATTGATAAATGTTTCGTCCAAATAGGATATTCAACACATTTTATATTTATTATTACTTTGTATCTATTATCGTTTATTTTATTTCTCTTCATCAGTAACAATTTGAACAAATGTATATAATAATAATTTCTTCAATTATATATTTTATCTGTATTGTTTTCTAACCTTTGTACCATCTGGGTGTTTACGCGGAAATCCGTTATCTCTAAGCTGCTGTTCCGACATCATCCATTTTTTAAGCATGTTGTAGAGCGCTGGTCCTTTAAAATCTATCATACTCTTCTTGCTTTTAACTACACTCCAAGAACCTTTTGACTTGCCAACAAGAACAGCTTCGTGAGACACCATACCGCTTAAATTAACGAACTTCTCATTCGATTGGTTTTGATCTACTTCCTTTCTTAATCTATGAGCCGCCAACATGCACGAATTTTTATATACCGCGAGTGCCTTGCATCTCTCATGACACGCGAATTCTTCTCTGACGGCTCGTTGCGCTGCATCATCCCCATTCGTATAAATTTGCACGCATATATCGTGCATTACATTAATATAATATTGACGAACGTTTAAGGGGAATTTTTGGGTAGCGACTTGCAGCGGTTCTGGACGCATGAGTTGAGGCACCTGCGTAAATAGAATTTTATGACAATTTTTTCAAACATGTTAATTGGCTGCAGAACAAAGAGATCCGAGAATCTCTTTGTTCTGCAATAAACAGGCTTGAAAAGCTTATCGTACAATAAAAAACGGATAAATATAGGCCGGATCTTATATTTAAGACAGTCTTAAGTACAGTCTTAAGATGTCATAAACCAATTAGAAGACCGCATTAGCGACTCAAGACATTACTTACGATGATCTTAAAATAAGAACCGACTATGAATACCGGCCATAATATTAATCTAATTAGTTCATGACATCTTTAGACTCTACTTAACCCGGGAGTAGGTGCGTCTCAAAACTAACGTTAGTAGGTGCGTCCCGATCATTTTGACCGAAATATATTTTCGCACATATATGTGTTATAACTAGAATGTATGATTATATGATGATTATATGATTATAATTACTATAAGTAATAATTAATAAGAAAATGAGATTACAAACACTAATTACACTTACGTAAGTGAGTTTATACGTACTATTGCGTACCGGGACGGACGTGTTCCGTCTCGGCTTGGATGTTGCATCCCTAATTTTTGTCAAGCTGTCGAGCTTTTTCGTAATTGTTTCCTTTTTTTATTTGTTACCTGCATTTTCGAACTAGTTTATGGCCGGGCTGGCTACGAGAGCCAATAAAAGAAGAAAAAGATCGCAGTCGGACTGGCTACGAGAGAATAAAAGAAGCAAACGAAGACTAACGTAAGTGCGCGCGCTATGGTCTTTTAGACTGACCGTTACAAACATATCAAATTTTATGTGGATATAAGCATGTTTACGTCATCTATTTTCGCATACTATACGAAAAAACATTAACAACATTCACGTAAAGGTAAAAATGTAACAGTGCCAATTAATTGAAAGATATAAATAAAAAACAGAAGAGTACGGCAAAATGACCGGTACGCGACCACTCCCGGGTTAAGATGGTCTTAAATATAAGACTCGACTATGAATACTACTGTCCTAATGTCCATTTCTATATTAATGTAAATTAATTTTAATCTCTATTTAAAGAAATGCTGGAGTGACGGCCGAATTTAATAGATGTCGATAGTACAAACTTTTTTAATTCTAAAAAAATGTCGATAATAGTAATATTTTTAATTTATTTCGTACGTTACATCGTTCTGTTGCAATAAAATGCATCTGTCCTTATCTAACATATTGCAAAGCCATTTCTTGCAAGATTTGAGCCGGTATTCATAATCCATCCTTATTTTAACTATTTTAAGACATATAATGTCTTAAGATGCTATTATAATATATTAATATATATATATATATATATA